>NC_081779.1:27188586-27788586 GCF_963082965.1 Carassius carassius
TGTGATCTGTCCCAGCATTAGACACAACATTGTCTGTCTGGATCCCTGTTCTTTCCCTATCTGCTGTCCTGGTATCTCTCTCTATGTCCCAACACCGAGGACAAGAGTCACTGGAAGAAATCAGCCTAAAACAGTTGAGTAAATCCTATTACGGAAATCTCTTGGACTATTTCCAGCAGAAACTCATGTAACTAAAGAGTCATTCCACTTCCTGGTATAATCCCTGAATGTAACTTTCATTACGAACAAAGAATATCAACAACTGCAATGGTATTATATTGCTTTTTGAATAAAATGGGACATAATATTAAATTATGCTGTGGGAAATTAATTTAAGTACAAATATACATTTATATAAATAACAAAAAGAGCATAAAATAGTAATTATAAAATAAATAAAAAAATGCTGTCTATAAGGGTTTTAGATTAGGCATGTCACTGGAAGAAATACAGTACGGACGACTCAAATGCTTCCTTGCTCAAGAAAAGTATTGATCTTATTAATGAGAAACTTTTTAACAGTAGTGGAAATATTGAATTATGAGGTGGTAAAATGGAGTATAATCCCATGACACTGATACAGCACATCTTCATCACATGGGAACAGATCTGCTGTTGTATGCTCTCTAAACTCAAGACGATGAAATCTGGCTCAGGAGACACCTTTTTTTTTTTTTTTTTGTAGACCACAGATTTCCTTGTATAAATAAATAGTTCTTATGGCGAGCAGTGTTACATGCTCATATGTGCTGTTGGGCAAGTTACTCTAAAACTGTAATCAAATTACAGATTACTGAGTACTCCTTTTAAAAGTAATCACGTTACTTTTCTGATTACTTTATTTTAAAAGTAATCAGTAACATTACTAGTTACATTATTATTTTTTTTCTCTATGAAATGTATAAAATCCCAGCATACACGCTCCTGATAGAAATGTGTTATTAAAGCATCAACATTCACAGAACACGGTTATTTTTAACTAAAGCAAGCGGCTGCTGCGCGCATGGTTTGGCAGAATGCCAGCAAAGAGCGCTTCATTTATAATCTCTAAAAGACATCTCGAATCATCGCAATCTCACAAATCTCTGTTATAACAATAAATATATGCAGAATAAATATTTCCTAATGTCTACGATTCGTGTTATAATGAGAGGAAATGTGAGCATGCAAATTTCAGCACTGCATTGCTCAACTCTGCAAATACGTGTTATAGCCTAGAAACTCTGCATGCACTTGCGCCTGCTAATCGTTTATATTTTATATTAGATATTTTAAAATAGATATTTCTACTTTACTGGAGTCGCATGGATCATTTTACTCTGCCGAATCCCGCTCACACACGAGTCTCTGCACTATCAAGTCTTGTCCCACGCGCTGCTCTCTGTTGCGTCGGGTCTCGCGGGAGAAGGTCTCTAATCCACTGGTACTTGACTCATAAGTGTGTGTGCTACATCCTTTTTACAAACTCTAGATTATAAAACACTGCATACTGTCAGCAATATAACACGGCAGTAACGTATAGAAACCTCGGCTTGTAACTATACTCTAATTACTATTCAGAAAATGATAACACGTTAGATTTCTCCTTTACTAAAAAAGTAATCAAATTACAGTAACGCGTTACTAAGTAATGCGTTACTGCCCAGCACTGCTCATATGTGCTGTTGCCTATACACAGAACCCAAAATCTGAAGGTAAAAACAGTCGGTACCAACAAAACCAAAAGGAGGCTTTGATTTTTAAACATCCCTTATTATTATCAGAGAAAAGCACTTGACCTTTGATGGAAGACACCAGATATTTACCCTTTTGCTCAGTCAGCAGACACTGAAGAGCAGTAAACTAACGTTTCCTTCCTGATGAGGCAATCTCCTCCTCTACAGAGTCACTCTCTGTCCATAAAACTGAAATTCCCCACAGAAAACTACAGAGTTTCACCTGTGGGTGTGTCGACTGGGTAAAGAGTGATCAGATCTGATCGAGAGCCAACACACCTATACGTCACATGGTCCACCTCCTTTATGAGCCCAGTGACATTAAAAAAAAAAAAACAGAGGATCACTGACTCCACTCTACAATCATAAATTAAACCAAACACTGGACTGAAACAAACTAACTAACTGCTAATTACCCACAATGAAAATGAGTGAAAACTAATTTTGTTATTGATTAGTCAAGTCTTTGAATCTTGGTCAAAAGACTTAGAGAATTAATTAATCTAAACCAGTTCCATCCACATGAAACCTAAATGATCACTGTGACCAATCACAGATATTTCTTTAGCCTTTTTGACATAATACACCCACTTACCTCGGTTTTCCATTTGTGCGTCAAGAACACAGCAGCAGGTAGAGGTTCCTGAGGAAATAAGAGACGGATTGCTCGATTATTAACAAACACTACATATAATTTCACAAACACAATTGTTGCAATGTATTTTAAAGGGAGGCTAAGTCTGACAATGAATGACACCATGAGAAACCACGAATGAAGCAAGCAAAGGGTTAATGTACAGACAGCACACCATCGCAATATAAACTGCAACAACACAGCAGAAAATATTAGCCCGGAGGGCTTTATTTAAGGTTAATGACTATATAATCTCACACATTACACAGCTACATACCAAATAAATGAATAGACATTAAATATTGATTCTAGATGTTTTGTTCCATTTGACTATGTGTAGAGTGACACGAGTCATGAAGCAATGTACAATTCATTTACCATGAAATAAAATTCTACATGGAGATTAACCATGCTTTTTTTTTTTTTTTTTTTGGAAATCTTAATATTTTCATATACAGGGGTTCTGCAGGGTTTAATCAGTCAAATTTAAGACTTTTTAAGACCTTTTTATGACTATTAGGATTAGGGCTGGACGATTAATCGAAAAGTAATTGAACGAAATTTAGAACCTCTAACCGACGTAATTTTCCCATGTCGGTTATTTCGATTATTTCCTGTTAATACTTCCCCCTTAAAAGCGTGTGTAGCCACATGATTCTGCCAGTCAGTGGCATAAAAGCAAAACACGGAGGTGAATGCCATTTCAACACATAGTGATGACGCGAACGGTGAGCCTTGAGTCTTCACTAAACTTTGTCAGTTGTCTGTCTATGACAGTCTCATTGAACAATGAAATAACCTTGCACTGCATAACTCTCTATGTCTAAATATATACAACTGCAAGAGAGAGCGAGATAGAGAGAGATGCAATGTGCAAGAGCAAATCAACAGGTAAGGTCAATAGCAGCATTGATTTTGATATGAAACAAAAAATCCCTAAGCACTTTAATTCAAGTAGCAGCAAGGAGCACACATGAACCGATCATCTCTTCCTCTTTACTACTAGATATTAGGGATGCACTGATAGGACTTTTTTGGGGCCCATACCGATTATAACAAACACATTTTGTCCGATTCCGATATTTGTCACTTCCTCTCTTAACTTTGGCATCAAAATAATCAGTATTTTGATTATGTTTTAAATCAGCAAAGTTCAAAAACATCTGCATTAAATTATACTAGAAGTTTTATTGCTGCATCATCAAATAATTTCTAACGAACATGGATTGGATCCATTTAACACTCACCAGGCCTTTATAAGATACGTATTAAACAAACACTGCTTTATAGAAAGGTTTAACAGTTTTCAGGTACAGAATATGAATGACTATATAAATGAAATCAATGTTAATCCCTCTTTATTGTAGCGGACTCTATTATGATTAATCTTCTAATTGGTTTCTGTATACATGTTAATCTTTTTTTTAAATATGTAAGAGATCTCCTTTACTGAGGCGGGACTCTTATTGTGACGTGTTTTCTAGTCTATGGAGATATATGGCTAATGAAAGCACACAGCTCTTCAGATTTAAAGTTTGTACGTTTATTGAGCACCCCTTGAAGATCTGTACATGTGTGTTTACTGTTAGTTGTTATAAGTGCTTCGTGTAACTCGCTGTGTGTTGATGATAATGAAACCGAGAGAGTTAAATGTTCAGTTCTCATGCTGTGTTTTGTTTAGCTCTTATGGTGATTTTTTTTTTTTTTGGGAGTGAAAAAGGACACAGAAACTTAAAACCTCAGTAAAGATTTGGTAATCATTCAGATGAAGTCAGCTATACTTATGAAAGTTGCAGAAGTTATTTAGTCGAGAATAGTGTGTGATCTTTTGTCTGTTTGCCCTTTCCTTATAGCCGATATGCCGTCATTATAGTTGTAAATGTATAGTTAATGATTCAAATAATAAAATAATAATAATAATAATCATTACATTGGGATATGCTGTTAAACTGGTACAAATTTACTCACAGTGATACAAGTAAGCAATTACATAAGCCATGATGTGGCTATAAATATAACTGAAGCGGTCAACAACTTTAGGCATTTGTTTGTTAAGTACAATTTCTGCTCAGCTCAGCTACTGACTTGTGATCAAAATGGGTAGGCATGTCTAGAGGCAATCCAATCACACAGAGTTTCATGAGAAGAAACCCACTGGTCATGGAAACACTGTTCACTTGGCCAAATACTCTACGCACACCTTGGCAATATAATCGCCATTGGAGAGTAAAGTTTGTTGTGTACTTCCCAAACTGATATATTATTTTACACATACACATTCTTCAACCAAAGCTCATTAAATATCTGAATGCTAACATCAGTCAATCAAGCATTATATTATTATCATAATTAAGCACTATTTAATGATAGAACTTTAGTGATTAGAACTAAAACTTAGTAATGTATGAATGCACATTTGTCATTTTAACTGAACTTAAGACTGGGGTGATGCTTAAGATATTGTTGGCCATAGATAACAGTAAGTATTCAAATTAAAGGATTATACTTCTACACTCTTAGAAAAGATGTGTTAAAAAAAGTACACACTTTATGTGTAACACTAATTTACACATTTTGCGTCAATATTAAATAAAAATATGTAGAAAATAATAACCTTTTTTACACATGTATGTGTAGTTTAAAAATCAACACAACTTGTGTATTTACATGCATTATTTACCAATATGTGTAGACCGATATGCATAGTTTTTAAAGACATCCGTTATTTAGATTAGCTAGTGTGACGTAAGGGTTTTTGAACAGAATCCAGTCAGCCCATACTTTTTAGTCTGTAAAGATAGCGACATGCCCTTTCTTTTTAATTCTGTATTGTTGTAAGTAGTGTTGTCACGATACCAAAATTATTGTTTCGATACGATACCTAGTCAAGAATTGCGATTAATAAATTAGGGCGATGACATTCAAGGTAAAGAAAGAATAAATTTAGCAGCATTATCTCAGTTAATACATTTATCTTGATTCTGAACTTTGAATAAAAATATGAACAGCGATTATATTAAACTATGTTTCTGAACTCAAAAGATAAATAATATCAATTTAAGCAATGGCATTCAAGTAAAAAAAAAAAGCAAATAAAATTTAGCAGCAATATCTCAGATATTGTAACTTCTTCTGTCAGTTGTGCAACCTTTTCTTTCAGAGGAGAAAACACCATTAAAGCCAGTGAGCTTTAATGAGCGTCATCTTTAGTGAGCGTCATCTTTTTCTACCAGTCGTGGACCGGCGGCCACAGTATCACTTGTTTTTTTCCAACCCGCGGGTCCCGCTTTTATGAAATTATTTAGCCCACCCCAGCCCACAAATAAAGTAAAATTTCTTTACCCACCCCGACCCGCGCATCGTGGGACATCAGGGAAGATACGTTGCTACTAGACTCATATTTCTCGTTCACACAAAAGTTCCTCCCTCCACAGCAGCGCTATTAGCAGCGCATGCGCAGCTCGTGAACAGCTCTGTGAACAGCTCTGTGAACTGTTTCATCCTGTCAAAGAGTTACTCAAGATGTGACGGAGCATGTGATTTGTTGAATGTAGTGAACCCATACGCCCTTCACTGAACGAGATCTTCTCATTCGTGAACAAGTTGAATGAACTGATACATCTCGTTTATGAATGAAATGAATGAGTATAAAGGGTCAGTGAGCCAAGCATATAAATCTCGATCAGCAATCAGCAGATACAAAGCGCAGTTATAGGAGCTGTGCAGATACGCTGGTTTTCATATTTATCATACAGAACATAACTCCACGTTTAATCCCCGATTAATGTGAATATTATATATGAACTTTCTGACCATACAATTAAAATGTTAATTATGCAAGAAAACCTCATGCTTTGTTCATCTGAACAACTTATTTAAACTATTTAATGCGATTATGCACACATTTTAGTAAAGCCAAATCAGTTTAGTAAAGCCACTAATGCAGCCATCTCGCTGTAGTGCTTTTTTGTTGCTTGTGTGAGGAGAAAAAACACAGACGTCCATAGGGAGGCACTGGAAGCATGCGTTGCACACACCAACATGCAATACGTCTCTTACAAAACTGGAACGCAGTAATTCTTTGAAGTATCGTTACTAAAAAATTTTGGAATCGTAACGTTTTTAATTTCCGAGAATCGTGATACTTTTGAAGTATCGGTGCACCGTGCAACACTAGTTGTAAGTAAAATATTGTGTTTATATCATAATCGCTTTATTATATTAATTGACTAACCCTCGACTCAAAACTGCTCGTCAAAACCACCTTTTTACCACGGAGGAGACGACTTGCACCATGTCTCGCTGATTGGACTGCGAGCAAGATTCCTGAGGTAAGATGTAACCTTACTTGAAATCTTTTTGCTTCCATTTATTAACAAAAGCAATGTTTCCTGCAGCTGTGTTTTTAATACCGTTTTAAACGTGCGAGCACATTTTGTGAAATTTTGAGTCTATAACGTTAGCTGAAGCACATTAGTCATGTAACTTTACTCTACTGTAAATCAATCAGCTTTCTGTTGGTTAGCACGGTGAAAACGCATTGAAAACTGATTTCAAATAGACAATCTTTTCCCACTTTCACTTGAACTTCCCGAGAGTCAAGAGAACTTTAAAAATGACTGAATTTAGGACGCAGGGTTTTGTCTAGCATGGTTAATTAATGTGACCGCACTTTTAGACTATTCTATTTTACTCTCTTTTTGTCACTAAAGAAATGGTGCTAGCAATGCTACTTATTTATTATGTCTAAAGTATTTAAACGTTTGCTGAAATGATTAGCAATATGTTATAAGTGCTGAGCCACTGGTGCAGATCAGATAACATTAACTTACAATCTAAACTTGCTAACATTAACGTTACATTAAATATGTGAAGTCTAACATTATATATATTACACAGCAAATGAATCAATCAGAAGATGGACCGTTTTCTGTGTTCACCATTCAGGTAAGCACTGCAATAAAACTCACACTAAATTATTCATTCATACCAAATCAAGAATTCTTTAGTTTATATTTTAGCATTATTGATATAGATCTTTTATTAGGCAGAAGTCCCATTGCAGTCCCACACGACCAGGAAGGTACCTGATATCAGTGCACAGGTGGATAAACTACTGTAGGAAGGAGAAAGATAACCACAGAGTGATTTCTTGCATGTGTCTTAGTGTGTTTTTTTTCTCTCAAACAGCTACCCCTTCACTGCAGACAAGCTGAAGGCTAAATCCTCAGAGTCTTTCTCTCTATGGATCTCATCATTTTTGGACAGAATTGAGGATATGTAAGTATTAAAGTTAAATCTGCTATAATTTAGTTTACGGTTCAGCTGAAATGTTTGTATATTGACAGGCTGTCACTTACACATATTCTTATATTAGAGAAGAAACGTTTCAAAATGTAGGTTAAAAATAAATTGACTTTAATGTGGAAGTTTTTCCTCTCTCTTTCAGTTTTAATATAGTATTGTATATTGATCTCCACTGAAGGACTGAGTGCTTTTGTGTTTGTGGACACATACACAGACCAGGGAACATTCAGATCAGGAGCCAGTCTTCAGAGAACTTACGTTATTCCCAGAGGTGGACAAAAGCATTGTGTTGGTTTTTAAAAGGCTATTTTGATAATGACTTTTACTCCTATCCTGTGGAAAAGATGGAGGAGTACAGACATTGATAATAATACAATGTTTTTTAAGCATTAAAGAGACTTCTTTCAAAAGACTTTTGGCCACCAGTGTAATGATTATGAAGGTGAGGTTATGTGTCATGTTATCTAATGAGATGAATAGAAATGTTTTGGCATGTGTTGGACATTTCCCTTTTGACTGCTTAAAATTATATATATATATATATATATATATATATATATATATATATATATATATATATATATATATATATATATATATATATATATATATATATATATTCTGCAGTTCTATGAATGTAATTCTTGATAATTCATCATAATAAATATTTTGACAATAACCTACACAACCAATGATTTTTCCATTCATTTTGTCAACTGCAAACATTTGGTTTACAAACCTTTCTGACACATTTACTGGGTTAAAATCATCAACAAAATGAATGAGTTAAAATTAAAAAACTGCAGAGATTGTGATTGAGATTGCAGTCTATGCATTAGCTCCGGCCACTACAGGTGAACCCGGCATATCTTCTGCTTGTTCTTATTTTGACAGGAAAATATAACAAGAAGAATCGTTTACATGTAGTGTGTTCAGTCAGATTACTCAGCGAGTGAAAATATAACCTTCTACTCGCGAGTAAATCTAAGAATTTATTAGAAAATGGCTAACGATATAGGCTTAGACATTAATTAGTCACCCAGAGTGAAGATTTAGTTGCATATGCAAGTGATTTACTCCCAATGTAGAAGGCTGATCATGAAAACCTCATATTGAGAAGTCATCTCATTTGCATGGATGGTTTGAGGATCAGTCATCAGTCAGCACAGAATAAGGATGTGCAAACCATGCATGACGACATTAATGAAACCCTATCCTACTAATAGCAGAACAAACAGATTACATCCGCCATTATCTTAACCTGTAGCACTCCAGCAGTCATTAACAAGGGGCAAAGAGAATAATAATAAATGATCAATTAACCACTGACTACACTTTTCTGAAGATAATGCTCATCAGTGCAAACGCATGACATAATAATAATACTCAGGTCTCTCCTTCCACATGTAATTTGGACGTTTTTGGTCACTTTATGGTGGGACAGGAGAAAGTCTACAAGTTGAGACATTATTTGTGTGTGTAGCACAGATGAAATAAAGATAAAAGTTTCCTCTTTCTATCTCACTCTGCGCTTTGACAACACACTGCTCACACGTTTACCTGTTGCAGAAAATCACACAAAGGGTTTCTGCAAGTTTTATTGAGGTAAACTGAAAACTTGAAGACCTTTTAAAGAGCAAGTAAAGAATCAAAGGAACAAATTAAAAGGGAACAGAATACACCAATATGTTCTCTTAATGTAAAATTCCAGCGAGCAGACAATGAGTTTTCAAGTGAAAATGTCTAAAGATACGTTTACTTGAGACAGTAGTAGTTATTTGTTTTATTGCCATGTCAGCATCTAAACCTATCATCATGGCAAAAACAGAGTTGGGATGATACAAGGGTTATATAAACAAAAACAAAAAAACAAGCAAACACAGAAATAATGCAGTTTAAATTATACAATATCTGTATAATAAATAAGTCCCTGAATGAGCTTACTTTATAATAAAGTTTTCTACTTGCATTAAAACAGGGACATTCCAGTCCACCTCATTGTTCAATGCGGAAGTAAGTGGTTTTCTGTGACTGTGTGTGACTTCCGTTTCATTAGCCGCTGTAAGGAAATAACAAGAAGAATATCAAAGTGCAGTAAACGGTAAAACTGTTCTCTCAGCTAATCAGTGCGTTCATAACCAGTTTGCTGTTCGCTTTAGAAAACACAGACTGACTAAGACTCAGACAAACTCGTTCAATAATTAATCAGTTCATTATAATCCAGATTTCTATCTTTTCAGTATGGAAAGCAATAAAGCAATCCAACAGGGCCTGAACTTCATTTTGGAAAATGGGGGGAGGGGTTGTGGGGGGTTAATTTGACGGGGGAGTTAGGGTACTTTTTTAGACTTTTAAACTACAATCATCCAAACTAAATGTTTCATCAACCAGTGTATTTCTGTTTCACAGTTTATAATGTTGTTGATCCATATTTACATTGTGAGGAAGATACTTATTTAAAATATTTCAAAGTTTGAATTGAATTTATTTTAACTAAAAAAAAGAAAAAAAAGACAAGTAAACAGTCAGTAATAAAATAAAAATACATTACTGACAAGCAATGGCACAAACAAATACAATAACAAGATATAACTAAAATTAACTGTGCTTTAAGTTTTTCAGGTAGGTTTAACAGTAATATTCAGGAACAGAAATACCAAAGACACAGAATAATCTATTTAACTTTAAAATAACACTGATTAGTCTTCAATGTATAAACAAACAATGACAGATAGTAGTGGTGGGCGCTATTACCAAAAAATTATATCACAGTATTTTTCAAAATTATACCGGTTTCACAGTATATGACGGTATTTATTAGGGCTGGGCGATATATCGAACAATATGATCATGCACATCAGTAAAGTAAATCTCAGTAAATCTGTTTCCGTGCATTTAATAAACAGAGCCGTAGATCACTGAAAAACTACGCAATATTGCGTTCATTATCGCCTTTGATGAATACGCAATATGAACGCAATATTGCGTAGCTTGTCAGTTATCTACGTCTATTTAATGCCGCTCCATTTGAAAGCTAGTGATGGCGATTTATCGGTAATCATGGAACCAGATTTACTGACTAGTTGTGCATGATCATATTGTTAGATATAGCGCCCAGCTAGGGCTGGACGATTACGGCCTAAAATCAAAACTAGAGGTCGACCGATATATCAGGCCAATATTTGTCATTTTTTAATATATCGGCATCGGCCGATATCCGTGTTTAGTAGCGCGGATTTAAAGTCAGGCACGTCGGCGGGCAGCCCCGTGTTATTGGTGCGGTGGAAAGTGAAGCACCCCAAGCCAAAACTTTTGGAAGATTCAACAGCAGTCCTGGGAGATAAAGGTAGTCAGAGAATTTCACTCTGTAAATGGGGTGGAGAAGTTGGCAGCTCTAACAAACACTGCAGCGTGACGTTACCAAAGTAAACTGTCTCTGACGTTACTCCGCCCCACTCACAGACAGCACCGCGCTCGGAGAGACAGCTGTCCTGGAGCTGCCCAGAACGGTGAATCACATTTGTTCGGAAGCATGGTTTGATGCAGACAATAACCAGTTTTCCATCCAACTCATTTGTATTTAGGGATGTCAATATTCAATAATTTCCATGATTGATCGTCGTTTAAATTAATGATCAATTAATTACTTTAATGCTGCAAAATGCGTCTGCAGCGGTATTATTATTATTATGTGCAAAAGCCACTTGGAAAAAAAGCTTTCTCACCCGAATTAAAGGGGTTTTAGTCTGAATAAAATGCTAGTAGCAGGACTGTAAAATGAATAGATGCGATTATGATCATTTGATAAAATGAAGAGAGCGCGCCATACGTTGGAGATCATTTTACTTTGTTGACTGTTTCCCGTCAAGGAAGACCGCTGAATGCGCCTCTTTAAATGGTTTCGTGGTGCTTGTTGTTGTATTTTAAAACGCATCTGCAATGTTTTCAAATGACACACTATAGTAGTGGTGCAACGGATCATCATTGATCCGTGATCCGTTCAGATCAATATCTTCGGTTTGGCACACACGTGACCCGCGGATTGATTTAAGAAAAAAAAAAAGTTGCGCATGTTTAGTCCACACTCAGTGGTAATGGCGAGCGGAGGAACACAGGAGCTTGAACGCAGGAGCTTGAACGCAGGAGCTTGAACGCCCCGCGCATTTTGTATTCCCTGTCAGATATAATGATGAGGAAAGAGGTTAGAGTGAAAATATTGTGCCAGATCTTTATGAACAGGAGAAGAAAAAAGTTGTGGATCAACTATCCCGAGCATCCTGTTGCGCTCACGACAGACGGGTGGACGTCCAGGGGGACGGAGAGCTCTTTGACGATAACTGCTCACTTCATCAGCACACTGGGAGATGAGAAGTCGGGCTATTATGTTAAAAAGAAGATATTATGTGCACTTTAAGTTGATTTCATATATTTTTATTTAATAATTTAATGTTAATAAAAAAAGACAAAACGTATGTTTATTTGTCTTGGCCTCTTTTTTTTTTTTTGCTGATCCGAAAAATGATCCGATCCATACGAGGACGAGCGAGTGCGGGTTTGACTAGATGTATTTGGAGGTTATTGCTCACGTCTCGTTCTGCACATATCCACGTTTCCATATTCGCAATGTATCTGAATGTTAAACTATAATATTTTTTATTTATTTAATGTAAACTAGTCAATAAAGATCATCCTCTACACATGAGCAAAAACGTCCTTGGCATAAAAGCAGAGTTGACCGGTATACTACGGTCTATTTAACCTGACCAGTGTAACCTTTTAAAATGTTTGGTTGACTGTACTTTATTTTAATAATGAACAGACTGCGATGTAAGTTTGAAATTAGAATGCACTTTAGATGTTCTGTGTCATTTATACCAAACACAAATGTTGCTGGTTGCTAGTGTGTTTGCAGCACTACTGTTATTTTTTTTTATATATTTATTTTTTTATATTTTTTAAATTTTTATTTTTAAAATTGTATTTATTTAAATGTATATTTAAGTTTACATTTATGTTCCAACAAACTTGAAAAATTCTACTTGATAAATGCTCTAAAACTTTTATGTAAATGATTGACATATATATATATATATTACCTGTTTTATATATTTAATACTTGGTCAGTTTATTGATTTTGTTTGGTTAACTTTGGATACATTTTTTATTTTAATACCGTGCAGTGCACAAAATTAAGATTCGAGAGATGGTTCAAGTCAGTGCTCAATAAATGAAAACTTCAAGATATCGGCCCTAAAAATCAGCAGCACATATCGGCCATCGGCTGACCCTGACCTTTAAACATCGGCATCGGTTATAGAAAAACCCATATCGGTCGATCTCTAATCAAAACCTCGATTAATTTAACATTTTACCTCGATTATGATTAATGAACGATTATTTTGTTTCTGTTTAGTTTTTTTGCCCTCATAGTTCACTGACAAGGTTTGTACTGTAAATATGATTGACTATCAGCAGTTATTTTATCTATGTTCGTAACATTTCTTACTAGGGTTGGGTATCGTTTGAATTTTATCGATTCAGATTCTGTCTGCTTATCGATTCCGATTCTTATCGATTCCTAGTTTCGATTCCAATAAGATTAAAAAATCCAATATAAAAAAAATTAAGTCAAACATTTAGATGTCAAACATTTTTACAAAGCATTCAGTTGCAGCTGAATAACATGAGCAAAAATCAGCAGCCTACAAAACACTGCAAGAGGAATTTTGCCTGTGATTAAAAAAATACCATAGCAAAAACAACTAGATTAATATAAATTTCAAATATTAAAGTTTTAAAAACAAGTAAACAGTCAGTAATAAGATAGGAACAAACAAATCAATTAGCAATATCATAAATAAATACATACAACTAAACAAAATTTCAGGTACAGAAACAGTAATTAAATGTTTAAAAACATTGCATAGTTTTCGTTTTATAAATAAAATAAAGATTAATCAAGTAAAGTTATTAAATATATTCAGCCAAGATCAGTGAATTATTTACTTTTGTTCTTTGATTAACATTAATTATTAGGCTGTTGTCTCCAAGCAAAAATACTGCACATGTGCGTTTTCTTTCTCATCTGTTTATGTTCACGTAAGACAAAAACGTGCGTTTATGATGATATACTTATGTAGTTTTCTGTATCGTAGTTTCGAATCGGAACAACCTCTTCTACAGTTAAAATACACAGAACAGTCTGAGAACCCGCAGCGCGACCGCTGCTCTCGGTGCACGCGCTTGTGCTTCATGTGACTGGAGAGCAGAGTCATGTGGATACACACGCGGTAGTATGCTTTAAAGGGGGAAGTGTTAACAGGATTAAAAAAATAGAAATATCCGACATGGGAAAATTACGTCGGTTAGAGGTTTTGAATTTCGTTTTGATTACTTTTCGATTAATCATCCAGCCCTACGCCCAGCCCTAGTATTTTATTTTATTTTTTCATGCATGACCGGGTATAAACCACATTTTCTACTGATTGAAGGAGGAAATAAGCTACTGCAGTAGATTGACTTAGAATGCCCTATTGTACTGTCATGAGTGAATATTGTAGAAAATTTTTACTCTAAATAGTAACGAAACATGACCCATTAATACATGTTAACCCGGAGTCACTCTCACTTATAAATCACGACGTCGTCTGATAAAATAAACATGCATGTACAGTAGATTCAAGTTCAAGTCTGCTTTATTGTCAATTTCCACATGTACAGTACATACACACAGAGAATCAAAATTGCGTTACTCTCAGGCAAATGACAGATATAGTGCAAATCAATGAAGTGAACAGCGCTGCAGATAAAAGATTTTTAGTGCAAAAAAAAATTACTAGTGCATGCCATCATATAATTAGTGTGGGGGGGCGGTTCATAGTTCAGTGGTGCCTGGTGCAGAAGAGGGGAGGGGGGGCAAGTTCGGGAGTGAGTTCAGCTTCCTGACAGCCAGGTGGATGAAGCTGTCCTTCAGTCTGCTGGTCCTGGCCTGGAGACCCCGCAGTCTCCTCCCTGATGGCAGCAGACTGAAGAAGCTGTGTGACGGGTGTGTGGGATCACCTGCGATGCAGAGGGCTCTGCGGGTGAGACGGGTTCCATAAATGTCCTGGAGAGAGGGGAGAGAGACACCAATGATCTTCTCAGCTGCTCTCACTATGCGTTGCAGAGTCTTTCGGCAGGACGCGTTGCCAGCGCCATACCACACAGTGTTGCAGCTCGTCAGGATGCTCTTGACGGTGCCTCTGTAGAAGGTGTACATGATGGGGGCCGGGGCTCTGGCTCTCCTCAGTTTGCGGAGGAAGTAGAGACTCTGTTGTGATTTCTTGGCCAGTGCTGCTGTGTTTTCAGTCCAGGAGAGGTCCTCTGTGATGTGCACAACCAGGAACTTGGTGCTGCTCACTCTCTCCACAGTCGCACCGTTGATGGTCAGAGGAACGTGCTGATTGTGTGCTCTCCTGAAGTCTACAACAATCTCCTTTGTCTTTTCCACGTTCAGAGAGAGATTGTTGTCACTGCACCACTTGGCCAGGCAGCTCACCTCTCTCCTGTAGTTTGTCTAATCTTTGTTGTTAATGAGACCCACCACAGTCGTGTCATCTGCAAACTTAATAAAGAGGTTGGAGTTGTGTGAAGGTGTGCAGTCATGGGTCAGCAGAGTGAAGAGGAGGGGGCTCAGCACACATCCTTGGAGGGCCCCAGTGTTCAGTGTGATGGTGCTGAATGTGTTGCTGCCGACCCGTACTGCCTGAGGTCTTCCAGTCAGAAAGTCCAACAGCCAGTTGCACAGTGAAGTGTTGAGCCCCAGCTGAATCAGTTTGTAAATGAGCTGTTGAGGGATGATTGTGTTGAATGCTGAACTTAAGTCTATGAACAGCATTCTGAAGTATGAGTCCTTTTTGTCCAGATGTTTTGTCCAGATGTGAGTGCTGAGTGGAGGGTAGTGGCGATGGCATCATCGGTCGACCGGTTGGACCGATATGCAAACTGGAATGGGTCCAGGGAGGGGGGGGGCAGACTTGATGTGCTGCATGACTAGCCGTTCAAAGCACTTCATGAGGATAGGGGTAAGTGCAACAGGACGGTAGTCATTGAAGCAGGATGGAGATGGCTTCTTCGGAACTGGAATGATTTTGGTAGTTTTGAAACATGTGGGAACAACAGCCTGACTCAGTGAGATGTTGAAAATGTCTGTGAAGACATCAGTGAGTTCTGCTGCACAGTCTTTCAGTACATGCCCAGGGATGTTGTCAGGACCCGGAGCTTTGCGTGCATTAATCAGAATCAGAATCAAAATGAGCTTTATTGCCAGGTATGTTCACACATACGAGGAATTTGTTTTCGTGACAGAGCTCCGCAGTGCAACATAACAGCGACAGAACAAAAAACACAATAAGGAATAAAAATACAAAAAAATACAAATAGGTGGGTAAGGATTGACAATATACAAATTGACAATGTATGGCAGGTATATTAAAATGAGCATTTATGTATGTACATGTATATTATGTGGAAAAGTTTTAACTGTACGCTAAGTATGTGTGTTGGATAAATAAGTGTATGTGCATATAAATATAAATATAAGTAGTGTAGTGTGTTCCATGTATGTACATGTATATTATGTGCAAAAGATTTAAGTGTACGCTAAGTATGTGTGTTGGATAAAAAGTGTAGTGTATATAAATAGTGTAGTGTGTCCCACAGTTATTATCAGCTGTTCATAAGATGGATTGCCTGAGGGAAGAAACTGTTCCTGTGTCTGGTCGTTCTGGTGCTCAGTGCTCTGTAGCGTCGACCAGATGGCAACAGTTCAAAGAGGGAGTGTGCTGGATGTGAGGGGTCCAGAGTGATTTTAACAGCCCTTTTGCTCACTCTGGATAAGTACAGTTCTTGAATAGATGGGAGGGTTGTATGGATAATTCGCTCAGCAGTCCGGACTACCCTCTGTAGTCTTCTGAGGTCAGATTTAGAAGCTGAGCTGAACCAGACAGTTACTGAAGTGCAGAGGATGGATTCGATGATGGTGGAGTAGAACTGTTTCAGCAGATCCTGTGGCAGGTTAAACTTCCTCAGCTGGCGAAGGAAGTACAACCTCTGCTGGGCCTTTTTCACAATGGAGTCAATGTGAATGTCCCACTTCAGGTCCTGAGAGATAGTGGTGCCCAGGAACCTGAATGACTCCACTGCAGTCACAGATCTGTTCATGATGGTGAGTGGGGGGAGTGCAGGGGGGTTTCTCCTGAAGTCCACAGTCATCTCCACTGTTTTGAGCGTGTTAAGCTCCAGGTTGTTGAGAGTGCACCAGACAGCCAGCTCTTTAACCTCCTGTCTGTAAGCAGACTCGTCACCGTCCTGAATGAGGCCGATGAGTGTGGTGTCATCTGCAAACTTCAGGAGCTTGACAGAGGGGTCCTTAGATGTGCAATCGTTAGTGTACAGGGAGAAGAGCAGTGGGGAGAGAACACAGCCCTGGGGAGCGCCGGTGCTGATTGTACGGGTGCTGGATGTGTATTTTCCCAGTCTCACTAGCTGCTGCCTGTCTGTCAGGAAGCTGTTGATCCACTGACAGACGGAGGTGGGCACGGAGAGCTGAGTTAGTTTGGGCAAGAGGAGGTTTGGGATGATCGTGTTGAAGGCAGAGCTGAAGTCCACAAACAGGATCCTCACATAGGTCCCCGGTCTGTCTAGGTGTTGCAGAACATAATGCAGTCCGATGTTTACTGCATCGTCCACAGACCTGTTTGCTCTGTAGGCAAACTGAAGAGGATCTAGCAAGGGTCCAGTGATGTCTTTCAGGTGGGCCAGCACCAGTTTTTCAAATGACTTCATGACTACAGACGTTAGAGCCACAGGCCTGTAGTCATTTAGTCCTGTAATTTTGGATTTCTTTGGGATAGGGATGATGGTGGAGCGTTTGAAGCATGAAGGGACTTCACACAGCTCCAGCGATCTGTTGAAGATCTGTGTGAAGATGGGGGCCAGCTGGTCAGCATAGGATTTCAGACAGGCTGGTGTAACGCAATCTGGGCCTGGTGCTTTTTTCCTTTTCTGCTTCCGGAAGACCTGGCGCACCGCATCCTCGCTGATCTGTATTGCAGGTGTGGGGGAGAGGGGGGGTGCAGGAGGTGTGAATGGTGAGAGTGCTTGATTGGAGAGGTGTTCAGGATGGGTTGCAGGAGTTGTGAGTGGTGTGAACAGTTGTTTGGAGAGGCATTCAGGGTTGGTTGCAGGAGTTGTGAATGGTGAGAGCGGTTGATTGGAGAGGTGATCAGGATGGGTTGCAGGAGCTGTGAATGGTGTGAACGGTTGTTTGGAGAGGCATTCAGGGTTGGTTGCAGGAGTTGTGAATGGTGTGAATGGTTGTGTGGGGAGGTGTTCAGGGCAGGTGATGGGTGTTCTTTCAAACCTGCAGTAAAACTCGTTCAGATCGTCTGCCAGTCGTTGATTCTCCACAGTGCTGGAGGGTGGTGTCTTGTAATTGGTGATCTTCTTTAGACTTTTCCACACTGATGCGGAGTCGTTCAAAGTGAACTGAGTCCTTATTTTTTCAGAATAATTCCTCTTTGCCACTTTGATCTCCTTTTCCAGTCTGTATTTAGCCTGTTTATACAAGACATTGTCCCCCTTCCTGTAAGCATCTTCTTTGGCCTGACGGAGCTGTCTGAGTTTTGCAGTGAACCACGGTTTGTCATTGTTGTAATTTAGTTGAGTCTTGGTAGGAATACACATATCCTCACAGAAACTGATATATGATGTTACGGTCTCTGTGAGTTCATCCAGATCGGTGGCAGCAGCTTCAAAAACACTCCAATCAGTGAGGTCAAAACAAGATTGTAAATCCTGCTCTGCTTCATTAGTCCATCTTTTTACAGTCCTTAATACAGGTTTAGCTGATTTTAGTTTCTGCCTGTAGGTCAGTATAAGATGAACCAGAAAGTGATCAGAACGTCCCAAAGCTGCTCGTGGAACAGAGTGAAATGCATCCTTTATTGTTGTGTAACAGTGATCCAATATATTACTGTCTCTTGTGGGACAAGTAACATGCTGTCTGTATTTTGGCAGTTCACGGGAGAGATTGGCTTTATTAAAGTCCCCAAGAATGATTAAAACAGAGTCTGGGTGTTGTTGTTCTGTCTCTGTGATCTGCTCAGCGAGTTTCTGTAAAGCTGAGCTCACGTGCGCTTGAGGAGGGATGTAAACACTAACCAGAATGAGCGAGTGAAACTGCCGCGGCGAATAGAACGGCTTGCAGTTAATGAAGAGCGTTTCGAGATTTGAGCAGCACATCTTCTTTAACACAGTTACATCTGTACACCACCGTTCATTGATGTAAAAGCATGTCCCGCCGCCGCGCGATTTCCCCATTGATTCTGCGTCGCGTTCCGCTCTAAACAGCTGAAAGTCCGGCAGATGGAGCGCGCTGTCCGGTATGGTGTCATTCAGCCAAGTTTCTGTGAAACACAGAGCAGCAGAGTGAGAGAAATCTTTATTTGTCCGATAGAGCAGAAGCAGTTCGTCCATTTTGTTGGGTAGAGAGCGGAGATTTGCCAGATGGATGCTAGGCAACGGCGTTCGAAATCCGCGTTTTCTGAGTCTCACGAGCGCGCCAGATCTTTTTCCCCGTCTGCGCGTCCTCTTGAAGCGTGTGATCAGCGCAGCCGCTCCGCCGACAAGAATGTCCAGCAAAACATCAGAATAGTCGAAAACCGGTGAAATATCGGGAGATGCGTGTTGCCGAATATCCAGCAATTCGTCCCTGGTGAAACTGATTGCAAGAATATAACTAAAGACAGGACAAACTAACAAAAACACAAAAACAACTGCAGAGCACGTCACGGAGGCAGCCATCCTGTATCGGCGCCACTCGTCGCCGATCCTAATACGATTAATCATGCTGAAGGATCTCCTCACGCTGTCTGAGGTGAAGAAAAACACCAAAGTTTCACGCGCGCTCTTGAAGAACCTCTGATGACCCTTCTGGCCACACTTTAATCTGTTTGTAAACTGGTTTGGCGACTTTAATGAGTGGTCTGTATGCAGGCATTAGCATGACAGTGATGTGGTCTGAGGCTCCAAGGTGGGGGAGGGCTTTGTAAGCTCCTCTCTGTGTGGTGTAAACAAAGTCCAAAATGTTATTACCTCGTGTTGGAAAGTTAATGTGTTGGTGTATTTTTGGAAACACACTCTTTAAGTCAGCATGGTTGAAATCCCCAGCTATGATGAGAAAAGCATCGGGGTGTGCTGTCTGCTGCTCACTGATGTGCTGGTACAGTTCATTTAGTGCGTCGTTCCTGTTGCTGATGATGTTGAAAGGGGGAATGTACACCAAATATAATATTAACAGACAAACTATGCTCATATTTATAATTTCAAACAGTCAGTCAGTGTTTTGTACTAATTTATTGACTGTACTCATTTATTACTCCTATGTATTTGGCCATTTTCGTGCAAAGGTGCATGCTCTCAGATGCTTCTCTATGTGCGTGCACTTTGGGTGTGAGGCGGCTCACAGAAAGGGTCTCACAGTCACAGAGTGTGCAAGTGCTGAATTGAGCACTTGAATTTTTTACATTTTAAGACTCAAAGGCATGTGCAAATGTTCGCGTTACAAGCACGGAAACTGCAGAAATCAGTAGAATTCTGCATAATCCCCGCAATCCCGTGCTGAAATTCAAGCCCTGTCCACAACAGCATAACGTACACTCGTGTACACTTGTACACTCTCACTAGAGTAGGAAACATGAGCAAAGAACACCTTAGGCTGCCATTTTCTACAAAATGCAAGAGCAAACACATGACAGCCGGTGCTATGAGAGTGTGTGTGCAGTGTGGACTGCAGTGATATATTAATCAAATAAAAACCATAACCAAGCACATAATTGAGTGAAACGTCCCCACAGTAGAGAAACTGTGGTGTGCTGAAAGCCTGTCAAAAATGAGACCGAACCGGACCGACTGGTTGTGTAAAGTGACCCAGTGTCACTAGGGCTGTGACGGTGGCTGATTTTTACCACTGCGGTAGACATGGACCTACAACCGCCGGTGGCACGGTGTTTGAAAAAAAAAAATAAAATAAAAAATAAAAATAAATATATATAAATAAAAAAAAAAAAAAAAAAAAATTTATATATATATATATATATATATATATATATATATATATATATATATATATATATATATATATATATATATATATATTAGTGTCAAAATTTGCTCGTTAACCAAGGCGATAATTTTTTTCCAGTTTAACGTATTCAAATTATTTTACGTAGGGGCGGGGATGGCCACCCACTCACAACTGCTGCTTCTGTCATGACAAGAAGTGAATTTATTCAGTCGCAGACTCGCAGAATGACTGAACAGGAGACATTTCAGACACGCGCTCCACTTCACTTTATTATCAGGTGCAAGTTAAGCGAGCGCGGACGGTCCTGTGCTCAAAGGCGGTGCGTGCTTCCTTTGTGCATATCCTTTCATATCAAACTGCGAAATAAACTATATGCAAGCAGTGTCGTGGTCGGTTAATTCATGGAATTACCAAAAAATTAAAAAAATTAAGTGATTAAAGCTGACTTAAACTGTGCATGCATGTAATATATTTTATATATATTATATACAGGATATATTTATATGTATGCACGTCTAGAAATCAGCCCAGCACTGTCTCACTCATCTAACACATCCTATTTAACTCGTCAGTTCGTGTTTATTTGAGCACTTCTGTCAGTGAACGCCGCCTATAAAACACTAAAATAAATATCAAAGAAATAATGTTTATTTAGGCTACAAGAAAGTAGCCTAAATAAGAAAGTTAAATACACCCTGTCTAACGGACGCGAGCAATGCAGCGCAACAAAATACTCATTATAATCAGTGATGCTACACTGGATGTAGCACAACATGACATGATAAATCCCCGTCTGGTCTGTGATGTAGGCTACTGACACAGAGTTCAAATGTCCTGTATAGATACTAGACAGACTAAACCTGTCGCAACGCGGTTGTGTTGCGTCCGGTTAACTTTTCCGCCACAAAGCAAGCTCAGTAACTCCTCATCTGTCCGCGCTCTCTTTGAAATAGGAATCGTTGCCATATTTCTTGTTACCATCTTTTATTTATCGCGGTCTCGTTTGTATTTGGCCAGTTTGGAGAAAGCCTCACCAAACCTTACCAGCCAGCGTTTGCGATCACGAGAACTTGTGCAAACGCTGATGGGTGACATGAATGCAGATGGCTCCAGATCGGCGATGTGGTATTTGCTTTCCCAACAAGATCCATCGCCCAACACTAAATTAATTTGCTGAATGTATAAACTGTATTTTCCCGCGCTCAAATCTGCCAATCTAAAGGAAACGCTGTGTTTGAGGTAATTTGTTAATTACCATAGACTAGTGCTGCACGATTAATCGCATCGCAATCGCAATCGCGATGTCAGCCCTTTGCGATTATATGACGGCAAAATGTTGCGATAAAATAAATAAGTGTGTGTGAAGACAAACTTTCTGAGAACAGTTTGCCGATTTTCCTTGCCGAAATCTGATCTGACAGTCTCAGTAAAGGCGTGTTGCGTCTCGTGCCGTGTCGCGTGCGTGGTCACTTGTGTGTGTGTGTGTGTGTGTGTGTGTGTGTGCGCGCGCACTGCGCAGCGCGAAAATACCAGAGAGAAGATGGATGCCGAGGAGATCAGCACTGATCTGGTACCTAAAAATTACTCTACCTCTGTTATATGGCGGTATTTTGGATTTCGGATTACTGACACTGAGCAGAGAGAGGTACTGTGCAAGATTTGCAAAATCAAAGTTGCTACATCACGAGGCAATACGACAAATTTATTTCAGCACCTGAAACATCACAGAGAAAAATATGAGGAATGCATGACGGTGAAAGAGACAACCGAAGGAAACAAGGCACAAGCTGTTCCCCGAACAAAACAAAACAAAATTACAGATGTGTTTGCAAGCATCACGCCATATGATAAGTCTTCGGCTAGACATAAAGAAATCACTGACTCCATAACGCACTGTTTGGCAAAAGACATGATGCCCATACATGCCGTTAATAAAGTGGGGTTTCAGAAAATGATCCACACACTGGACAAGAGGTACCAACTGCCCTCTCGAAACTATTTCTCTCAAATAGCGATCCCTAAACTTTATAACTCGCGCCGTGACGAAGTTCAAAAGGAAATGGCTACAGTGACGTTCTTTTCAACCACTACGGACCTGTGGTCAAGCAGGACAAGTGAACCGTATATTAGCTTGACTGTACACTTTGTCGACGAGGAGTTTGAATTGAAAAGCCGCTGCCTGCAAACATCGTATTTCCCCGCCGACCACACAGGAGAAAACATAGCCTTGGGCTTGAGAGAGGCACTGGCTGCGTGGGACCTCTGCGAGGAGCGTCAGGTCGCCATAACAACAGACAACGGCACTAACATGGTCAAAGCAGTGGAGCTTAATCAGTGGACTAGAATCCAGTGTTTTGGTCATAGACTTCATTTGGCCATTGGTAAGTTAAATTGCTTTCATATTTCGTTATATTACACTAAAGCAAATATTTTAAACTACTGTACTTTTATAAGCAAATAACTTTGGGTTAGGGGCAGTTGTACCATTGATTTAATGAAATAAAATTACTTGAAATACAATGTAAAATTCTGTGTGTCACAAAAGATGGCCCATTTCATTTAGGGCTATTAATTAGCATTAAACATAACTCTGTAAAAGATGGATGATTGTAAAGAACAAATCTGCCATTGCCATTTTTGCCTACTACTCCAATATAATTAATTAGGCCTAGAGTTGTGACATGATTTAGTACAAATATTAACTGTGTGTGTGTGCTCTTGTTTTTGTGATATGAGGATACAAATTGTGTATAATAACATGCGTATTACACTGGTATTACAATTTAAGGTGTTCAAATAGCTTAAAAAACATAAAAAACTATGTTTTATTAAAAATGTAAAAATGCAGCATGTCTCCTGTGATGGGTAGGTTTAGGGAAAGGGGCAGTGTGTGTGTGTGTGTGTGTGTGTGTGTGTGTGTGTGTGTGTTTTATGCTATTCATATGAACTGGGCATGGAATCAGAACGTGAATATTAAACGTTTTTGCAATGTGTAGTGAGTAAATGTTTTTCATCTATCATTCACAGAAAATGCTCTGAAAAAGAATGCACAATGCATTAACAGAGCTACTGGGATATGCAGGAAGATTGTGGGCCACTTCTCCCATAGTTGGAAGAAAAGAGTGGCCTTGAGGGAAGCACAACGAGAGCTCAACCTCCCAGAGCATGCCATGGTGACAGACTGCGCAACACGATGGGGTTCCTCTCAGAAAATGATAGAAAGAGTCCTGGAGCAGCAAAGTGCATTGTCCAAGGTTCTCTCTGCAGACCGCAAAGTGCGACACCTACTCCCTTCTTGGCAGGACCTGGAGGTCTTGGAATCTGTAAACAAGGCACTCAGCCCTCTACAGGACTTCACGGATGCCTTATCGGGTGAAAGTTATGTGAGCATATCTTGTGTGAAACCTGCGCTGCATCTTCTGAACACCTCAGTGCTGGCTGAAGACGAAGCAGACAC
This sequence comes from Carassius carassius, assembly GCF_963082965.1. NCBI lineage: Eukaryota > Metazoa > Chordata > Actinopteri > Cypriniformes > Cyprinidae > Carassius > Carassius carassius. The sequence continues at coordinate 27,212,826 of NC_081779.1, forward strand.
TGAGCTGACCAAGTCACTGAAATCCAACATTCTTAGCTACCTCAACAGCAAATATGAAGGCATTCAGGACTTGCTAAACTTCACCACTTTCCTAGACCCAAGGTTCAGAACACAACACATCTCCGAAGAAGAGACCCAGACCTTAAAGGAACGAGCCATATCCGAGTTGATCGTGAGTGAAACTACAGAGTTTACTGGTAAAAAATTATTCAATGTAACAAATTTCTAAAACATGTGCATTGTTTATTGTTTCAGGAAATTCACGGCCAGCAGTATGTAGCCCAAAGCCCTGCAGTGATGGAGAATAGCAAAGATGTGGAAAGTCCACCTGCTGCTAAAGCCAAGAAGAAAACTCTGGCCAGTTTCTTTAAGGAAACCACATGCACAGCACCAAGAGCACCACTGTCCACATTCGATTCCATGGCACAGTTAAGAGAAGCAGTGGCCTCTGAAATCAATGTTTACATTTACATGCCATGTGTAGACCATGGAGAAGATCCACTGAAATGGTGGAAGACACACAAAGTCAGCTTCCCTAGGCTATGCAAACTAGCACAGAAATATCTGGGCATACAAGCAACAAGCTCTGCATCAGAGAGAGCTTTTAGTGCTAGTGGCAATGTTGTGTCAAATCATCGCTCCTGTCTGAAACCAGAGAAAGTCGATATGCTTGTGTTTTTGTCAAAGAACCTCTAATGCGATAAGATTAGCCTAACTGTTTAGAAAGAGGATTTGGAAGTACCTGTTGGTCATTTAAGATTTAGTGGTTTGGGTTTTCAACCGTGTATACAGAGAGTATATGTTACATCCTGAGTAAATGTCCATCCATGTTTGTTTGGACAAAAATGTTAAAAAAATCTTATTTTTGTGAAAATGTGTATGTTTTTATTTGTCTTATTTATTTAGCTTTACTTTTGAGAAAATAAGTTTACATAAATGCAAATGTTCATTTTTTTATTTATTTTGAAAACATTTCTAGTTTTACAAATACACATTTTAGCATTATCACTAATCTGTGTGTGCATTTTCCTTTAAAACCCATCAAGTTGACTCATGATACAATTTATTATAATCGCAATCGCATATCGCAATATTGACCTCAATAATCGCAATATGACATTTTCCCCAAATCGTGCAGCCCTACCATAGACTTAGAATTTGCAACTATTACAGTTATTACACTTATATACAAAACTTTGTATTATGTTTGTGACGTCACGTGCACTACCGCCGGTGGCAGTAGACAACCGCGGTAGCAACCGACCACCGCGGTGACGCGGTTGTCACGGCAACCGTCACAGCCCTAAGTGTCACTGCAGTATTTTACATAGCTGTGAGAGTTAAGTACAAACTAGATTTTTAGCTCAAACCAGCAGCATGCATGCAAACACACGGCACAGATCTACTGAAGCGACATGAGACTGTTTTCTATGTATCAGTGTTTTCCATGTTTGTGGAGTTCATTTGTTGAGTGCAGGTCGACCAAGAGTGTATTTTACAGATACCAATAACTAGGTTGAACTGCACTTGGTCATAACCGATTAAATCAACCGCAGGGGTGGTCAATATGGATAAAATATCATATCACGATTTTTTCAAGAAAAATAAGTTTCATGATTTTATCAGGTTTCTTTTTCATGTTCGTTTTGTAAAGACTATTTTTGCCATTACTGAGCCTTAATACAGCCATACTTAGTGTTGTCACGGTACCCAAATTTCAGTATTCGGTACCAATACCAGTGAAAAGCCACGGTTCTCGGTACCAATTTCGGTGAGTCGTGCTCCTTCACAAAGAGTTTACAGAGCATCAAATACAGGTGCGCTGTGCGTCCATTGAGATGAACTGAAAAGTTCAGATCGCTTGATGGAGAGAGAACTCTGAAGCTCAGATGCTGAAATTAATCCAAGCGTCACGCGCTTCAGTCTATGTATTAAACAAACCCGCACGTCTCTGCCATTCATTAATTCACACAGAGACGCGCAGAACACGGATTCATATTTCAAGCAACATTTGCGGCTTAACACAAACAGATACTGGTCCATAAGGAGATTTGATTAATTTATGCTAACTTTGACAAATTCCATGACTGTCCATATTAAAATGTAAGTTTCATTTTCATGACTGGATTTTGAGATTCCGTCCTCGTTTTCTGCTTCGCGGAAATCATAGCGCTGAACCGGGTTTGAACGGGACCTCGGTACTACCGGTACTTAAAGAAACCTGGTACCGTCACATTTAAATTTTTTTAGTACCGACTTGGTACCGAAGTACCGGGTCTTTTGACAACACTAGCCATACTAATGCCCCCATTTAAAACTGCAGTCCTACAAGGTAACAAAATATAAAAGGGGGAAAAAAAGGCATACCATTTAGGCCAAAGTATATTTTCAAGCATATTTTAATCGAGTGTAGATTTAATGCAAGATCAATTCTGTAATGTAAGAACATTACAACAAGACTTGCATTCAATTACAACCAAAGCCTTCTCATCACAAAACAAACATTGGTTTAAAAATAAATCTAACATTGGCAACAGCTGACAGCTTATGAGACTCAGATCCTCTTTTTGAGGTAGTAGCATCTAACATAAGCTATACAATAAACAAAGAGATGAATATCAGGTTAAAACTAGCTTAAATCAAAATCTTATTTTAAAAAGGTTAAAAAAAAAAGTTTCAATAAAAATATTAACTTGGTCTAGTTAAATAAATGTAAGTGCAGTCAGAGACTTTAGCATAACTCCCAAAACAAACATTGGCTTAAAGTAAACACAACACTCGAACACCATAAATAAACAAATGTAAATTCATTTTTTGAGTGTAATGTGAGAACCAAAACAAATCAACCAAAGGTGCAAAAATATTTCTGAATCCAGACTCTTGTAAACTTAGCACTTGCAGCTTTAGAGCATTACTTTTACCTTCTTACAACTTACATCTCCTTGTAAAAGAGCGCAAAGTATGACTGATCGCAATCTTTATGTGGCTTGAGAGTTTATATTGCCACCAGTGCTGAAGGGAGCACTTGTTGCTGGAATGCACAAGTACTTTCTAGCAAGTTGACTAACTCTTTGAAAGTTTGCCTCATGAACTCTCCACCCTTTCAGAGGATCCACCACACATTCTGCATTTGGTGTGGACATGTAGCCTTTCAATACCCCTTCTACTGTCTCTTTTAGAGATAAGGAAGCTGATCCTGTGGCTGCAGATGCACTTACAGCACCACCTGGGGTTTTCAAAAAGCTGGCAAGTGATTCCTTAGCTTTCTTGGGTTGTGTTTGTTCAGCATCAGGGCTCTGTGATGTGGAGGTAGATGTAGGCTGCTGAAACGATGCTGCAGCAGCTGGATACTGTATGGTCAGCAAAGACTCCAGCTCAGACACAGCTCTGGCTTGTATTCCCTCCATCTTGTCTCTGTCCATGTACTGGGTTTTGAACCTGGGATCGACAAGCGAAGCCATATCCAGTAGGTCATCACTGGTGGGATCCTGATATTTGTCAGGTAGGTAAATGAGAATGGTTGTCTTCATTGTTTTTAGTTCAGTGTCATCATCATTCAGGCTCAAGATGTTGACTTTCAATAGGTAAAGCACTGGTTTTACATTGGATACACTCACATAGTCCTCACCTGAGAGTACATCAGTCAAGTCTCTCAGTGGACTCAGTGCCATGATGGCACTAAATGTCTTGTCTTCCTGTCTGCCTTCAGGACCTGAGAAATGGCCTTGTCCTGGTCAAAAACTCTCTCAATCATGTTGAGTCTGGATCCCCATTGTGTCGTGGACTCTGTGATGAGTTTCTGTTGAGGTAGTTATAGCTCAGTTTGTGCATTACCTAGCTTCCTCTTTTTCTTCCAGCTGAAAGAGAAGGGTACTGATGACTTTCTTGCAGAATGGCTGTAATGGCTGTGCCTGAAAAATATTTGCAGCTGGGTATCTCGTAACGTGGATCTACGACTTTGAACAGTCTTTTGAAGTCCTCATTTTCCACTGATTTTACGGGAACCATATCCTTGGCCAGGTAAAATGTCACTGCGTCAGTCACATCTTTTCAGCGCTTACTTGTTCTGTCATGCGGAGTTCCCTTATCAAATGCTTCCTTCATTAATGTTGTTTGTTTAAGCCTTGTAGCTTCTGACTGTGTGGTTGTACCTGATGCACTCACGTGGGGTCCCTTCACAATTTGACTCAAGGCATATTCTTTCGGGTGCTTTCATTTGAGGAGGTTAAAAAGATTTGTGTTGTAGTGTTGTCACGGTACCAAAATTTCAGTATTCGGTACCTATACCAGTGAAAATCCACGGTTCTTGGTACCAATTTCGGTACCAAAGCAAAACACAAAAATATGCTTATTTAAAAATAAAAATAAAACCAATGCCATTTTTATACTTATTTACAAAAGTTTTTCTACAAGTAATATAATTATGAAAAACAGTAAACAAGTACTGTTTAATTTACAATTTAATTTGTCTTTATTGAAATTTAAAAAAAATTAATATTTTGGTAAATAAAGGGGATTTGCTATTAAAATTTAAACATGGAAGAAATATTGTGTGATTTATTTCTTTTAAAAATAAAGTTTTATACATTTTTTCAACAGTAGTAGCAGTATCACATTCAATCTACTAAATAATAGTACTATTTCTAGCACAATGCCTTTATGTAAAAATGAACTTTTATTTTGACACTGGTTTTACTCAAATGAAACGGTAAAATGCTTGTGAAGTGACAGTTCTGGTGATGTTGTTTATGTATTTATGTCCTCATTACTGCAAGTGTCACGCGCTTCAGTCTATGTAGTAAACAAACCCGCATGTCTCTGCCATTCATTCATTCACACAGAGACAGAGAACATGCAGGATTCAGATTTCAACCAACTTTTGCGGCATAACATTTACAGATACTGGTCTATATGGAGATTTGATTTGATTTATTAATACAAACTTTGACAAATTCGGTGACTGTCCATATTAAAATGTAAGTTTCATTTTTATGACTGGATTTTGAGATTTCCTGTCCGCGTTTTCAACTTCGCGGAAATCATAGCGCTGTATGCATCAAGATCCGGGTCGACCGGGTCCTTGGTACCACCGGTACTTAAAGAAACCTGGTACCATGACATTTTCATTGTTTTAGTACCAAGTTGGTACCGAAGTATCGGGTCATTTGACAACACTTTTGTGTTGCCATCTGAGGTGTGAATCTTATTGCAGCATTTGCAAATAACTGTTGTTTGCGCTCTGTCTTTTGGGGAAAATCCAAACCATTTCCATATTATCGATGTAGATTTTTTGGGGGGATCCACTGTGACTGCGTGGCTAAATCTTACTTAACTCGGGAGCAAAGTATACAAGCCTGGAAACTCGCCATCATGAAGCGCGCACCTTATTTTTTATACATTTTATATTTTATTAATATTTTATCTCAAATATTAATATTATTTGCTTCCCTGTACTAAAGAGTAGAGATGCACTGATTAAAATTTTCTCGTCCGATTCTGATTTCTGATTTTCTGTGTATAAATACCATTTAGTTGTTTCAGTTTGTTATTTGTCCAAAAATTACAATAACATTTTTAGAATACAATTTTTTTGACAGATTCCTAAAATATTTGTGTTTTCTCTTATGACAGGTGGTCTAATAAATTGTTAAGCACTCTATGTTTTAATATCATTCAGTTGGGGCATTTGTTTTAAGAACATTGGCCAGAATGTGGAATGTGGAAACAGGGGTTTTAATCTGATTAATCAATTAATAGAAAAAAATAATCAGCCAACTAATCAATTATTAAAATAATAGTTATTTGCAGCCCTAATTTGAATATTTTAGCACAGTTAGCCACTCATTTTTGGTATTTGGTACTGGTTTGAGAATGAGCGTGGCTTGTGCGCTCCACTAAAGGTAAGTGTGATTTCACCAAGTACAACATGAACCAGGATCAACATCCTTGTTAATCCTGAAATAAAATTCCAATCAACCAATCAGAATTGAGATATAGTTTTAGGCTTACAACCAAACTTAGGTGCTTCTACACTCTTGTTAATCAGCTATCATTTCCCACTGATTTTAGGAATTAATTATGGGTAGGGTTAGGTTTAGGGGTAGGGATTGGGTTAATTCTATATTTTTGGACAATAATGTTGATCGAGGAACATGTCTTACTCAGCAACCCTCCACTAATATAGATCAGTGGTGAAAGCAAGAAACCTGCGGGAATGCCTAAAATACTGCACAGTACAAGCACTATTTAACTGGTGCGAATGAGAGAGAAGAGAGCGAGAATGAGCTTCTGACAATATTCTACTCTACTAAAGAGTTTAGACTTTCTCTGAGTGCTTCAGTTTGCTTCAGTATGCTTGAGTTTTTGATGAGCTGAGAGATGTCAGGAAATCTATTTGTGTATGTGTGCAAGACAAGTGTGAGACAAAAAAATATATTTTTTGTTCTGGCTCCTTAGAGAATGATTTGCATTAAAATCTTAGAAACTCAACTTGACGTCACTTGACGTCACTTCCTGTTTGTTGTTGGCGGCTGTACTGCGTTTGAGCTCCGTCACTATATTCTTTTCATTGACTATTTTTAACTCAAAAATCAATTTTATACATCATCGTTTCCGTTTATATAACGTGTGAATATATCCTCTATTGTATTCTACAACAAAAACAATCAGAGCGCCTCGCTATCACTAGTTTTATTTTGATCTCCCGGGTCCGCTATTAGCTTTTAGCCCGTTAGCATCAGCGGCGTGGTTGCAGCTAACTGCGCTAACATTGCTAATACTCTATTCACACACATTACCACTGCTGTACTCACTGTTACTTGCTTTAATGGCGGATGAATGTCTCCACTCTGTGCAGCTCGAGCTCGAGGCCATGGGAAAGCAGATTCGCGGCCTGGAGGTGAGGCAGGCCCAGCTGAGAGAGCGGAGAACCACGCTGGAATCATCCCGGGCTGACGCTCACAAGTCCGGGGTAAGTATACAGCGATCTGCTAACAGTCCCACCACGTCTACTCCGTGATTTTCTCTGCACAGGCCCGGTGCACCCAGGACGCGATCTTCCCAGATGTCCTTCACTGCGACGCCGGGACACCACGGACCCTGGGTGCATCCACAGCGGAGGACGCGAGCCGGGTCCCGGGCGACGACTTCTCCCCCTCCTGCCTTCGACATCTCCATCCGGAACCGCTTCGCTCCCCTCCGCGAGACAGGACGCGACGCTGTGATCATCGGAGACTCCATCGTCCGACACGTAAGTGCTACGTTAGCCGAAGGTAAAGTGCACACTCATTGTTTGCCTGGTGCTCGTGTTCTCGATGTTTCTGCGCAGATACCCGCGATCCTGAAGGCCGAGGAGAGCCCCAGAGCGGTCGTGCTTCACGCCGGGGTTAACGACACCACGCTCCGGCAGACGGAGACGCTGAAGAGGGACTTCAGCAGCCTGATCGAGACGGTTCGCAGCACGACGCCCGTGGCGACGATCGTCGTGTCAGGACCACTGCCCACGTATCGACGAGGACACGAAAGGTTCAGTAGACTTTTTGCTTTAAATGAATAGTTGTTGTCATGGTGTAAAGAACAGAAACTGCTATTTGTTAATAACTGGAATCTTTTCTGGGAGCGTCCTAGGCTGTTTCGCGCTGATGGATTACACCCCAGCAGAATCGGAGCGGAGCTGCTCTCTGACAACATCTCCAGGACACTTCGCTCCATGTGACTAGTAAGACAATTCTCTAATAACTATTATGATGAGTTTTGTTCCACCCGCTTAAATGATAAAAGTACTTGTGCTGTAAAAACTATTAAGACTGTGTCTGTTCCCCGAATAGTGAGGTCAAAATATAATGTAGGATCTAGAAAAAATCTTATCGTAATTAAACCAGAAAAATGTAAAGTAAATGAACAAAAACAATTTTTAAAGTTTGGGCTCATAAATATTAGATCACTCACACCCAAAGCAGTTATTGTAAATGAAATGATCACAGATAATAGTTTTGATGTACTCTGCTTGACTGAAACCTGGCTAAAACCAAATGATTATTTTGGTCTAAATGAGTCTACTCCACCAAACTACTGTTATAAGCATGAGCCCCGTCAGACTGGTCGTGGAGGAGGTGTTGCAACAATATATAGTGATATTCTCAATGTTACCCAGAAAACAGGATACAGGTTTAACTCTTTTGAAATACTTCTGCTAAATGTTACACTGTCAGACATGCAAAAGAAATCTAATGTATCTCTTGCTCTGGCTACTGTGTATAGACCACCAGGGCCGTATACAGAATTCCTAAAAGAATTTGCAGATTTCCTCTCAGACCTTCTAGTTACAGTTGATAAGGCGCTAATCATGGGAGATTTTAATATTCACGTTGATAATGCAAATGATACATTAGGACTTGCGTTTACTGACCTAATAAACTCTTTTGGAGTCAAGCAAAATGTCACCTGGACCACTCATCGTTTTAATCATACACTAGATCTAATTATATCGCATGGAATCGATCTTACTGCTATAGATATTGTACCCCAATGTGATGATATTACAGACCATTTCCTTGTATCGTGCATGCTGCGTATCACTGATATTTACTATATGTCTCAGCGTTACCGTCTGGGCAGAACTATTGTTCCAGCCACCAAAGACAGATTCGCAAATAACCTGCCTGATCTATCTCAACTGCTATTTGTAAAAATACACATGAATTAGACGAAATTACTGACAACATGGGCACTATTTTCTCTAATACATTAGAAGCTGTTGCCCCCATCAAATTGAAAAAGGTTAGAGAAAAACGTACTGTGCCATGGTATAACAGTAATACTCACTCTCAAGAAAGTAACTCGTAGTCTTGAACGCAAATGGAGAAAAACTAACTTGGAAGTTTTTAAAATTGCATGGAAAAACAGTATGTCCAGGTATAGACAGGCTCTAAAAACTGCTAGGGCAGAGCATATCTACAAACTCATAGAAAATAACCAAAACAATCCAAGGTTTTTATTTAGCACAGTGGCTAAATTAACAAATTACCAGACGCCACCTGATTCAAATATTCCACCAACGTTAAATAGTAATGACTTTATGAATTTCTTCACTGATAAAATAGATAACATTAGAAATACAATAGCGAATGTAGATTCTACAGCGTCCAACACTTCAGTTTCATCCATCGCACCCAAAGATAAACTGCAGTGCTTTACAAATATAGGACAGGAAGAGCTAAATAAACTTATCACTGTATCTAAACCAACAACATGTTTATTAGATCCTGTACCCACTAAATTACTAAAAGAGCTGTTACCTGTAGCCGAAGAACCGCTTCTCAATATCATTAACTCGTCGTTATCTTTAGGTCACGTCCCAAAACCATTCAAGCTGGCGGTTATCAAGCCTCTTATTAAGAAACCAAAACTAGATCCTAGTGTACTGGCAAATTATAGGCCTATTTCAAATCTTCCATTTATGTCTGAAATTTTAGAAAAAGTTGTGTCTGCTCAATTGAGCACCTTCCTGCATAAAAATGATCTGTATGAAGAATTTCAGTCAGGTTTTAGGCCCCACCATAGCACAGAAACTGCACTTGTTAAAATTACAAATGACCTGCTTCTTGCGTCAGATCAAGGCTGCATCTCATTTCTAGTCTTACTTGATCTTAGTGCTGCGTTCGACACCATAGATCATGACATACTCCTAGATCGATTACAAAACTATACAGGTATTCAAGGTTAGGCTCTAAGATGGTTTAGATCCTACCTGTCCGATCGCTACCATTTTGTTTATTTAAATGGGGTGTCATCTCATTTATCATCAGTAAAATATGGAGTGCCACAAGGATCCGTCCTAGGTCCCCTTCTATTTTCAATATACATGTTGCCCCTTGATAATATTATTAGAAAATACGGAATTAGCTTCCACTGTTATGCTGATGATACTCAGCTATATATTTCAACGAGACCAGATGAAACTTCCCAATTATCTAAGCTAACAGAGTGTGTTAAAAATGTAAAAGATTGGATGACAAATAATTTTCTCCAATTAAATTCGGATAAGACAGAGATATTAATTATTGGACCAAAAAACACCACACAGAATCTTGTAGATTACAATCTGCAACTAGACGGATGTACTGTTACTTCCTCTACAGTCAGAAATCTGGGTGTTATATTAGACAGCAATTTGTCTTTTGAAAATCATATTTCCAATGCTACAAAAACTGCATTCTTCCATCTTAGAAACATTGCCAAGCTACGAAACATGTTTTTCTGTTTCTGATGCAGAAAAGCTAGTTCATGCATTCATGACCTCTAGACTGGACTATTGTAATGCACTTCTAGGTGGTTGTCCTGCTTCGTCAATAAACAAGCTACAGGTAGTCCAAAATGCAGCAGCTAGAGTCCTTACCAGGTCAAGAAAATATGATCATATTACCCCAATTTTACAGTCTCTGCACTGGCTACCTATTAAGTTCCGTATCAGTTACAAATGATCATTACTTACCTATAAGGCCCTAAATGGTTTAGCTCCTGCGTACCTAACTAGCCTTCTACCACGCTACAACCCATCACGCACCCTAAGGTCACAAAACGCTGGACTTTTGGTAGTTCCTAGGATAGCAAAGTCCACTAAAGGAGGTAGAGCTTTTTCACATTTGGCTCCCAAACTCTGGAATAGCCTTCCTGATAATGTTCGGGGTTCAGACACACTCTCTCTGTTTAAATCTAGATTAAAAACACATCTCTTTCGCCAAGCATTCGAATAATGTATCTCTTAAATTGTGAGTGTAGTTGCATCTGCATTTTTATTCTTTAGCTTGGGTTAAACTAAGTTTACTTTGTTGGATCAGCAGCTATGCTAATGATGTCTCTATTTTGTTTCTATGTTTTGCCACGGGATTTACATCCCCAGATGATACCCCAGATGATGCTAACCTTGAATCAACAAACAGAACTAACAATTATTGCTACATGTGTGACTGCATCCTATAATTACTATTAATTAATAATATTGATAGTTCATCATCTAGCTGACTACGTCTTGTATTATTATTATTATTATTTTTATTTTTCTAAAATCCTGTCAAACGTGCACAAACTACTAGCTACTACTAAATATTGTAGAAACATAATTTTCTGTAAAGTTGCTTTGTAACGATTTGTATTGTAAAAAGCGCTATACAAATAAACTTGAATTGAATCTGGAGGACATAGCTGAACACCTTAAATGGATATATATATATATATATATATATGCTGAATATGCATTATGATTGGATGAGATCAGAGCATCCGCATTTGATGAAGGTATAAAAGTTGAGGTGGGGTGTTTCCTTTTTGGTCTCACTCTGCAGTCAACTTGGAGGACTGTATGACCGTCATCTATACTTGTCCTTAATGTTAATTAAGGTTAATAAAGAATAATTTATATATGCAATAATGCCTTTTGAAATGTTCTTCTAAACTTAAAATTTTTGTCAGGCTCCTATGTGTAAGTTCAGTAATTTCACTATAATTATGGCAATGAATTGGATATTTTCATTGTCATTTAAGTGAAATAACATAAACAGACAAAAAAGGTATTTTTTGAAGAAAATTTCAAATGGCACTATTAAATATTAAATATATAAATGAATCTTTATCAACCTTAATTAACATTAACAACACTGACAGCAGTTGGTAAATTAGTAGCAATCACTTTAACACAGTTTGTGGGTCTAATATTTTGTACATATTTGTCTGTTCAAGCTCAAGAAGACGCAGAAAGAAACTCCATACAGGGCTTGCACCTTGTCAGAGACATGGCTCTACACACTCAATGCAGTTGTCAACCCTCTACATTGCGAGTAAATCACTCGCATATGCAACTAAATTTTACTCTGGGCGACTAAATTATGTCTATTGTTAGCCATTGGCTAATAAATTCTTAGATTTTACTCGCCAGTGTGTGTGTTCAAGGCTATTATAAGATTAGCACATTTTCACTCATTGAACACTGACTGAGCACTTCAGAGTTCGCTCTCCATCAAGCGATCTGTACTTTTCAGTTCATCTCAATGGACACACAGTGCACCTGTATTTGATGAACTGTTAACTCTGTGTGAAGGCCTGTTTTTATACAGTCTATGGTGAAGGCGCACAACTCGCCGTCGCTTTGCTGATAGCGCTGTTTCTCACACATGCAAAGAGAGAGAGCGAGAGTCTTACCACGCTGAATCAACACGCTACACCTAAACTATATTATTTGTCGTCAAAATATTGGAGTTCATTTAGAATTATTCAACTTTTTCCAAACAAGCAGAAGATATGCCAGTTTCTCCGGTAGGGGGCGGAGCTAATGCGCAAATGGCAATTTCATTGGCTGGCGCTGATCTCTTACCGTCCCTGTTTTGATTTCAGCAAATCTGTTTGACCGAACGCAGACAACGTGATTAATATTCATGAACCCAGCAGCTCATCAATCCGTAGTGCATTGTATATTATTAGTATGGTAATAGAATTAGTAGTAGTGTTATCTTTTAATAATAATTAATATGATCTATTACTATTTTTTTAAACAGAAACCCTCAATGACGAACAATATCATAAGCATCACCACCAGTCTTAAGTTCAGTTAAAATGACAAATGTGCATTCATACATGGTTACCGAGTTTTAGTTCTAATCCACTGATCGACATCTCATGAAGCACGTTTAGTCCAACGAATCAATAAGATTGTAATATGGATCATAATTCCTTTGTTTACATTTCAGTTCTTTAGCGACAGAACTGTTTGCGTCCGTTATGGAATAACTCATGGTCAGAAACTGCGTCTTTGTAGTAAAAAAACGGCATGGTTTTGCAGCGTACAGTGTCACAAACAGAATGAGGCGATCCACCGGAAAAAAAAAATGAATGAAAGACAGGCGAAAGATAGTTTATTTGAATTTGGCGCTCCCTCGTGACGCGCTCTGGCGCACCTGTCAGCTGATGGAGGCGGAACTTATAGCGATCGCCTTTTTCTTTGTTTCTTTTATTTTTCAACAGTTTTTATATATGTGAGAGTGTGTTTTATGTTGAATGTATCTGCATGATTAACATCTGTTTGAGTGCAAATCAGCTCGCTATTACTGTATGATCACGGCTATCAAAGTGAACGCGTCCATATGAATAGAGAGAGTGGATTATTTACTATATGGCTCATTTGTGTTATTACCATCGGTATAAGTGGCCATCAGCACATCAGCACTTGTTTGCATCGTAATTCATTGTAAATGCTACATTTCTAGTAGGGCTGTGTGATTAATCGAAATCGAAATAAAATCACGATTTGAGTGCGCGCGATTTCTAAATCGCTTTAGAGCACGATTTTCCATGGCCCTGACCTCCCGCAGTACGTTATCTGAACCTATCAGGATGCAGCGTGCCTAAGTGGAGCGCGAGAACAGAGCAGACTGGGCTGGGTCTGTGATGCATAGCCTTTTTTTTTTTTTTTTGAGCCCATGTTAATGGAACAGAACGTTCACACTGCACGCGGTAAGAAGATGAGAACAGAAAAGATTATAAATAGAAAGGCGCGAAAAGAATTAATATCTTGCGCGTGAGCACAGAGAGAGTTGTGAGTGCACAGGACACAGGTTGAGTTAGAGGAGACACGTTGTAAGCCAGCATATATCTGAGCCTTATACAGTCTATGATCTGAGAACGAGCATCTGGTTTTGTTAACAGAGCAAAGGAAATCTGCGTGCGAGTTACGTGCCCACGGTTACTTGTCATCCAAAAATATTTTTCATGATATTCGGGTGGCGGTCGGTCGGGTCCTTTGAAATAAAAATGGCAATTAAAGCTTTGTCATTTGTATAGTACAAGACCCATTTTTGAAATACATAGGCCTACACTTTATTGGCTGAATAACTGGCATGAAGATGACGCAAGAGCTCAGTCTGCACGTAGAGATGGAGGCGGCAAAGAAGACTGCATGGGGAGCAACGTCGCGGTTTTTGGTAAAACATGATTTTGACGACTTCATTCAGTTTTGTTTTATAGAAAACTCTTTTTAAAAGATTTTAAATGACCAACTCTCTGACATTTTGATTATTTTGACTTATGTCTGTTCTAGAGACATTTGATAAAGCTCTCATCGGTTTTCTTTTGGAAATATGTTTAAAATGTATACTGAATGCATTTATGACTGTAAAGCATGTCTGTGTGTTTCAAAATCGTGATTAAAATCGAAATCGCAAAATTGATAAAAAAAAATCGTGATTGGTTTTTTTTTGTCCAGCGTAAACATTCTTTCAGTTTAAATTCTGAAAACGTATATATGTGTGTGTATATATATATATATATATATATATATATGTATATATATTAAACACATACCATAACACCTTGTGCGAATCCTCTCGTTAGCCATTATAAACTTTCAGAAGTTAACCATCAACTGTGCACAACGCTGCCGAAACCTTCACAGAGAGCATGAGCTCAGGCGACTAAAATGACATCACTACAGCGTTTTCAGGATGCTCACGGTGAACTTCAGCATCCTAAGAGCATCAAGAGCTCAGACCTGAACTAAACAATCCTTCATTCATTGTCACATGCACTGACAGGATGAATGGAGGCTAAATGGGACACAGTCAAGCTTGAACTAGGCCATTTATTGAAGAAAATCACTACAACCTGAGGCTGCTCTTTCTCTGGGTGCACCTGTGCCTGCTGAAACTTGTCCAGCACAACAGAAACCATGTGGGGAATGCCATGAATTCAACTCTTAGTCGAGAAAATTCATCCCAAACTGACTGAATCACAAGTCACGAGGCTAAAGCTCAGTCCATATGTAGCTTATAAATCAGTGCAAATGCTGACATGTTGGAAAAGTGAATCATTTAGCAAATGCTAACCTGATTCAAAACGAGTCACTTTATCATTAACTAAATTTTATGACAACTTCATTTATACATATATACTTATGGCCGTTTTAAACGATTTGCCATTTGTATCCGGGTCTTTATATTATCTTCTAAACTGTTTATTGTTAGGATTTCCTTGTTTGCTGGTGATGTTTTGAAACAGTGCAACAGGTTGTTGAGCTATTAGCATTTAGCGGCTAATTATTAACACCAACTCAAAACATCAAAACGCCTCCTTTTATTGTAAGGTCACGACATTGATAAAACTTAAAACACATTTAATGTGACATTACCTGTGTGGATGTATTAATAGAATCCCTCCATAAACTTTTCTGAATCCGTGAAGAGTTGTAAACGCGGGTTAACGTTAACCTCGCGGCTGTCAGTCAAACCCTGTCAGGTCCACAAACTCTCGAAACGAGACGAGATTAAATCAAGATAAACATCTGAAATGTTCTTGGATTAATATGTCCTGTACCAGAGCCCTCTCATGGCGCTGTTGTGGGCTGAGTTAACCCGATGTCAGCTGTTGTTTATCGACTGCAGCAGTTGTTCACTGTCAGGTTTCTACCGTCTCTGATCGGGCGAGAGATCACGGGTTGCCAGGTGTCTCACCTGGAACTCCTCCTCCGCGAACCTGCGGCGGTTATTATTCCCACAGCTGACAGTCTCGCAGGTCACGTGACGAGAGAAGCCGGAAATCGCCTGCAAGATCACGAGGTTGCCAGGTATAATTTGCTAATTTATTTATTTTACATTTTCTTATGACATTTTATAATTAGTAAAATATGCTACTATTTAATTAATTTTAATGCTGTTATTAATGTTAATGTTTTTATTTGGCTGTAGTTCAATAGACATTTCATAATTACAAATGGAAACTTATGAAGCATCCTTCTTATCCTTCTTTTATATTTATTTTCAATAGGCTATGTATAAACATGTAAATATCTGGCAAATTTTACCTTATCTGATATTTATATTTTTAAATGTAACTACAATCATAATTTAACTATTTTTACTTCATTTATTTATATATATTTTATTTTATATAATTTATTTTTATTTGTAATTTTTTTTTCAATTAAATTTTTTTTTTAACTTTAATAAAAAAGTGTGAGCTGTTTTATATATACATATATATATATATATATTTTTTTTTTTTTTTTTTTTTTTATATAATAAATATAAGTGTGTGTGTTTGTGTGTGTGTGTGTGTGTGTGTGTGTGTAATTTATTTGTATTTGTATATTTAGTTATTTATTTCTGCTGTACTCATTCTTCTCATCATTACATAAATAGATTGAATTCCTTCTTTTACATTTGCTCTTTACCAGTATATACAAAAATGTAAATAAATTATGGGCAAATAAATGATTTGATACCTGTATTTTACATTTCAACTTGATTTAAATAAAAATGCAGCTGTTGTCTTTTTTTCTCCACAGATTTCACTCTCTCTCTCTCTCTCTGCATAATTTATTTCTAAATAACAGATATGAGCTATTCTCCAGACTCTGTCCAACATTCACGGGACATCGGTGCAGGAGGGCAGGGGTCACCAAACTCGGCCCTTGAGGGCCAGTGTCCTGCAGAGATCAGCTCCAATCCTGATTAAACACACCTGAAGCAGCTAATCAAGGTCTTAAAGGTAAACTAGAACCTTTCATGAACCTTTCGTGTGGTGAGGCACATAAGAGCTAGAATCTCTGGAGGACACCGGCCCTCCAGGACCAAGTTTGGTGACCCCTGCAGGAGGGCATCAGATCTGCCAGCTGATGTGTGGGACGGGTTCCACTAGTCACGTGTCCCATCTAGTGGCCATATTTAACACTGCATGCCAAAAAATAATTATAATTTGAGAAGCTTATTTCTAATTTAGCAGTATCCACTAAGTGTATCTATACATTCTATAATGTTAATATTAATGAAAACAGAAGAGGAGCCTCCTCTCTTGCCAGGTCAGGGTTCATGTGATCTGGGTGTTGCTTTAGTAGGTACAACTAAACGATTATTTTGCGGTTATTAATTGGGTTTGGTCTTAATTCTTATCTTCAGACATTTTGTATATTATGTTGTATTTAATCAGCTTGCAGTTGATTGTTTGAGAATGACCATAGCCTGAATTGCCTGATGTGTACAGAATATGTGTATCTAGTAATTCACATGTTTTGTTATATTTATTATTAATTCATATTCAATTAATTCATTGTGAATTAAGATGAAGAATTTACGCATCACTATTATGACCTAAGGTTATTTACAGAATTTTCAATAAAAATGTACTCATCTACTGTGTCTCACCTTGCATTTATAGCTGTTATAACACATATCTATACATAAATTAATACAAGCCTCGCACAAGCATTTGATTTTCTAATGTAATCATTTTATTTATTTAATTATTTATTGTACTCATGCTGTATCTTACTCTCTCTCTCTCTCTCTCTCTCTCTCTCTCTCTCTCTGAAATAATAAAACACAAATTCCAGCAAAGCACTGTTTCCTCTCTAGAGTTTCCAGATGTGTTTTCCCAGCTCAGGGGGAAAAAGAAAGAAAAAAAAAGAGTAATCTCATAATGTTTAAGAATAACAGATTTGATATAAAAAAATAACCAAGATACAGAGATTTAAATTCTTATCTTGAATGTACTGTAGTATCAACACAACTACTATTTCATGGATCAAACTAACTAAATAAATAAATAATCTGATAAAATCTTTAGAGGCCCAATAGTTACAGCCAAATCTCAGATGTTTTCGATGGTACTTAGGTGATTTGTTTAAAAATCTGCAAAAGTGCATGTAAAAACTTCCCATTTCAATATAAATCAGAATTTGGACAGATTCAGATCATGTGAGATTCATGCAAATGCATTAACCGGATAGCCATAACCAGATCAGCCATATCCCGGTTTCTACACATTTGCACAAAATAAAAGGCATATGCCCATATTAATCAGAATTTTCTGTCATGTAAATACATTATTCCGAATATCCACCGAAGCTGAACATTCATTATTATTTGCACATCTTGGTGACATTAGATACATATAGTTATGAAAAGGCAAGCTGCTAAAGGACATTTTACATTTTGGATGATTTTGCTGCATTTAAAAAAAAAAAAACTCTTACTCTTTCTTTTATGATTACAGCTTGTATAACCAAGTAGCATAGAGCAAGATGATGTCTTGAGAATATGTGGACCGAGGCCTGGGTTATTTGTGTCTCACAGATGAAGCACAGGTGTAGGTTAGATAATCATCCTCCAGTGAAAATCTTTTCAAATGTGGAATTTGTGTCATATGCCCATGTACAACTCTGTGTGTAATGTGTGAGTTCAAAAAGTATGCATTTTTCTACACTGATGGCAGTCTCTCCAGACATGAAGGTAGTGTTTTAAATAAGAACTGGGTCAAAGGCAAACAGCTCCTAAAATAAAACAAAAACGTATCCAGAATGATGTGATACAATGCAACACATTGCATATTATGTTTATCATTGTAAAGTCTGCAGCTGACTCTAGATGGGGCACACTTTCACTTAAGCTAAAAAAAATAGCCTCATGCTTGGGTGTCATGCTTATCTGTGAAATCTATAACCGTAAGTCTCCATGTTTAGAATCACTCTGAGATAAAAGACAAAGCAAGCATGCTTTATTTATAAAAAAAGGAAAAGAAAAAAAAGGTATTTTAAGAGTTAGTAGACAAATGAAGGAAAATGAAGCCAATGAAGTGCATGAAACATCTATAAATACAGCACATTCTGACAACACCCGAAATATACACAATGCATGCTGTTTTAAACAGCCTGTCCCACCAGGATTTGACTTGAAATCAGTGTTATGAGCAGTCATAAAAAGAGAGATTGTTTTTTTAACAGACAGTCAAATAAGCTGTTGACCTTCTGTCAATAAATCCTTACCAAGCTATTAACCTACATTCTTTTCAATAGTGCTGTAATAGTGAAAACACTCTTATTCATATGTGTGTTCAAACTCTGTTTAGTCTTTTAATTAATGTGTAATCTTGTTAGATAAGCTGGCTCCCACTCATGTCATAACTTATCATAATTTTAATGACACACCGTATATAACCTTTATAAGGACACACACACACACACACACACACACACACACACACACATATTTTCAATAGAGCTCACAATCTGCACCTACATAATGCTTTATATATATATATATATATATATATATATATATATATATTGAAAATGATTGCAGGTAAGACTTGATTCCCTTTAATGATTCATTGGGGCTTTGCTTATTTGTAGTATTACCCAAAGCCAAGTTTCCAAGGACCTCTACAATTGAACAGGTACTTCCCTATTTCTAAAGAACAGAGAGAATAAAGCTGTTATTGGGAACAAACGTTTGATGAGGGTGGAATCACAGTGGAAACTTTTTCCATAGATGTAAAAAGGGAAAGTGCTTATTTAATGAAGTTCTCAACACATGTACTGCGGTCACAGCTTGCTGCTCAACCCTTGGACAGAAGCCGACAACCTTCTGGGTAGGAAGAGACATTTTTTAAGGGGTCATATGATGCGATTTCAAGTTTTCCTTTCACTTTGGAGTGTTACAAGCTGTTCAGGAAAAGATAAGATCCCTAAAGTATCAAAGACTAAAGTCTCAAACGCAAAGAGATATTCTTTATTAAAGTTAAGACTCGTCCACGCCCCTAAAATGGCTTGTTTAAACACACCCCCACATGTCTACATCACTGTGTGGGAAGATTTGCATAACACCGCCCAAATGTTTACACACAGAAAGAAGGATTGACTTTGATTCTGGTGCCATGTTGTTTTGTTGTGAAAGTAAAAAATATTTTGTTCGGTCTTCCAAAAGAAGACACAACTAGAAATCAGTGGTTAAGTTGTATTTTTTATTTCAACCCAAATATTCAGATGTGTGCAGCAAATTTTACGGAAGGCTGTTTCCTGAACCTGGGAAAGTAGCCTATAATGCTTTCTACCCCAAAAAGGCTGTTCTATAAAGAGAGGTAGTTCCAAGTTTGCAAGGACAGTAGTCTGGCGCTTCTGACTCTCAGCCTGTAAGTACAGTTTCATATTAAAAGAATTTGCCATTGATAATTCAGACACAAATTTTGAGCAGGGTAGAGTAGCGCTTGATTTTTGCAGTTTCTCTGATCACAACATGGTTTAATGCTTACATAAATAGTAATAAAAGTTTACATTTAAGGGATGTAACATTTCTGCCACATGCTTAAGGCATTCGTCCAATCACAATCAGAGCACACCTCGCTTTTCAGAACGATGAGTTTCGTAAAAATCTAAACGTTTCAGAAAGGCGGTATGTGGAACATAATGTGTTTTTTTTTTTTACCTTAAACTGCATAAACACATTTCATTACACCAAATAAACAAAATAATGTTCTTTTTAGCAACGTCATATGTTGCCTTTAATATTTCTGGTTGACCACTTGTGCCAGGAATTCACATTCTGCTTCTATAAACAGTAAACCCCACCTACTTTGATTTGATTGGTCATCTCAATTATTTTGAGCGCTATTAGAACGCCGAGGCAGACCAGGCTGAAAATACTTTTTATCATTTTAAATGCACTCATCTTCAGGCTGTCCCAGATAATGTGAAGTAATCAAATGTTTTTTAATGCCAGGTTGGAGTTATATGCTGATTTTCTGTCATGGTCTTTGGACCCCCTGAATTATCTTTGTCCACCTCATGTATAAAACTCTAGCTCCGCTATTTTACATTTTACATTTATGCATTCATAATTCATAAAAACATTTGACTTACAGTGCATTCAGGCTATACATGTTTTTACCAGTATGTGTGTTCCCTGGGACACCATTTCCTAGATCCCTGTATATCACTAGATCTATATATATATATATAATTGTGGAAAAGGTTTCAAGATCCAACAATACTTTATCAAATTCCTAATTTTTTAGACCACTGAAATTATTGTAAAGAGCCACTCATGATTGGATCTATGACATTCCAGACTTATTGGGTAACAAAGTTTAAGTAAACAAAACATTCCTCAAAGACTTGACAAGAAGTGATTTATCATGAACGTGTCAAGGAAAAAAAAAAAAAAAAACAGACACTGGCAGAAATAAATCAACAACCACAGTCCACTGCAAATCACAGTCTAGTCACATTCGATATGCTCGTTCGTTTTTAGTACAGTGTATTGTTCATGTAGTTGCGGTTTTGTTTAGCTCAAATATTAACTTCTTTGGTGATAAATGGTGAGTTCACACACTTTCAGTTTACAGTCTGAGATGTGAAAGCAGATTTATCAATATGTATAAGTCTAGACTCCTAGAGAGGCATGAAGCATTGTCCAGGACTGAAGTACAGTAACTAGATTCACTGTTAACAGTGCTGTTTAATCCAGGACTAGTCATAATCATTGTCTAAAACTACTTTGAGGCTTTCGTGACTCATACATCTAACGTCAGTGTCTGTGTGTAGCTGGAAGGAAAATAGGGAAAGTCTCCAATGTGATCGCCTTTTCTCTCGACACAGTTCCCAGTCTGAAAATAATAAATAAGATGAAATGAATACAGCAGACAGAATTCATATTTTTCTACATTTAACAAGCTATTGTAAACTAGTCCTCGAGAAGGCCTATCTATTTCCAAGCAGAAAAATAATTATTGATAGAACAATATAAATAAAAGGTACTTTTGTGAGTTCACTGTTATATCACAGAATGAATGCCATTCGGTCTTCCATGCCACTGATGGAGAGCAGGGTATTTTCCTGAAGGTTCCTAATAAACCGGATTCAAGAAAGAGGCGATAACCTGCAATATGATTATTCAGAACAGAACAATGCCTGTTTGACAACTGTTACATCCTCTCAGTGATAAACTGTGATACTTTAGCCAAAAAAAACTCAGAATGCAGACTATATTTGAAACCAGCGCTCTGACAGACCCCTGAAGAGCGGGCCGCAGATACCAGCAGACAGCATCACAGGGAAAATAACAGTCTGACAGATACTGTACAGTAGAAAGCATGGCCAGGGTTGAGTCACACATTGATTCCCACTGAAGTACCTGCCTTTGTGTTACATACAGACAGATGAAAGCGATATGGAGCACAATGGGAACTCGATCCATTGTTTTTCATAACAAACTGTATCTTGCATTGTAAATCACATTTTTTGTTTCACAAACAATTTAAGCTCTTGTGTTTGTAAGAATGATTTGTCATATTTTTAGTATGACCACATAAACAACAGGATACGCTCGATTTATCTGGTGATCATTTTCCTCATTTGATTCCAGTCTCCAATCAGAGTATTGTGCAAAATTCTATATATATATATATATATATATATATATTTTTTTTTTTCATTTATCATTTGTCCCAAGAAAATGTCTGAATAGGTCAGTGTGAACAGAAACTTCAGTATTTCATTCATTTCAGAATTCTGTTGTTTCCTGGCAGGACTTCGTCTTGAAGTAAAGGCCATCGTTCTGATAGCACAGTTTGTGCTGGTGGCACTGTGGTTACTATGTTTTCTGTAACCCATGATGTTTTAAGCTAGCTAGAAGTCAGCATTTACTTTTTTTACATTATTACTATAAATACATTAATAAAAATGTAATAATAATCAATGAATGCATGTACTCATAGAAACACCTGTATCACAGACGCTGTTTGAACTTGTTTTTCACTGAATTACACATGAAAGATTGTTATGTATTATATAATAATACATTGTAATGCATGCAAGCACACACACACACACACACACACACACACACACACACACACACACACGCACGCACGCACGCACGCACGCACGCACACACACACACACACACACACACACACACACACACACACACTCAAAAACAAAATACCTTGCCAAAAACCCCTTTAGACTCTTTCTTTCTTTCTTATTAAATTATTAATTTAATAAGAAATACATTTATTAAAGATTTATTGATTTAAATCTTTCTTATTCAATTTATGTATTTAACATTTATTTATTTTTCTCTCCAGTAATACTTTCCTATGTTTTACTTCATCCTGGTGTTGTTGTTCATATAATTTTTGCAGTTCTTAAACTTAAAGGGGTCATATGATGCGATTTCAAGTTTTCCTTTCTCTTTGGAGTGTTACAAGCTCCAAAACAGCTCGTTAAAACACCCCCCACATGTCTACATCACTGTGGGGGAAGATTTGCATAACACCACCCAAATGTCCAAGCAAAAAAAGAAGATTTTCGCTGTTGCCGCTTGCGCCATGTTCTGTCATTGTAAAAAGTGAAAATACTTTGTTTTGTCTTCCAAAAGCAGACACAACTAGAAATCAGTGGTTGTGTTCCTGAACAGTTCAATCCAAATATTCAGTGTGAAGTGCATTTTATGGAGGACTGTTTCCCGATCCTGGGAGAGAAGACTAACAATACCAGCGCTTCTGACTCAAACTCTGTAAGGGTTTGCCACTGATGATTTAAACGTGAGTTTTGAGCAGTGTAGAGTAGCGGTTCTCAATTCCAGTCCTCGTGCCCCCCTGCTCTGAACATTTTGTATGTGTCTCTTATTGCTTCAGACGTTTGTTCTATTCAAACGTAAGTGCCCTGCGAAGTGGACATCACAGGATATTCCGCCATGATTCCAGTTCGAAGGGAATGTATGTGTTCCATTCAAAGTGCATTGAAGTGTGCAAGACGTGAATTTAAATTGTATTTATTTACAGAGGTATGTGATGTCACACTTGTCTGAATGAATGTTCAGAAGTGAAGTAAACTTCATCAGATTTCCCCTGCTCAGGGACTACAGAACAATCAACACTGTGTAGGGACCATGTCAATGGGAACACAGTTCATGCACAGAGCTCACTTCTAACGAGCTGATTATCTGAATTAGGTGTGTTAACAAAGAGAGACGTGTGAAATATGCAGAGCCGGGGGCATGAGGACTGGGATTGAGCACCACTGGTGTAGAGTAGAGCTTGTTGTTTGATGTTTCTCTGATCAGAGATGCAGACATTGTTTTATGTTTATGCAGCATGATGCAACACAACGCAACGCATAAAAACTAGTGGCGTAGTGTCAGGGCATGCAGGGTATGCAGGTGCATATGAGCCCGGGCAATTTGGGGGCCCGCCGAGGTGGGGGGAACTTTTAACTGAAACGAGGGAACGAATAAAGCCCTGCATGGGCCCGGCCCTTGTCAATCAGCTTATGCCCAGCTTT
Source organism: Carassius carassius (assembly GCF_963082965.1). Lineage (NCBI taxonomy): Eukaryota > Metazoa > Chordata > Actinopteri > Cypriniformes > Cyprinidae > Carassius > Carassius carassius. The sequence goes on from NC_081779.1 coordinate 27,236,926, forward strand.
CAGCCCAAGTTTTCTCCCTCTTCCCCATTACACAGCTATTAAAATAGTTCAGTTTTGGTTTTTAATGGCAAAGTGTTCATATTTCTTTTTGTTTATTTAGTTAATTTAGAAATATGTTTGTAAAATTTTATGTTTGTAAAATTCAAGTTTTTTTGTTTTTTAAAGGAACAACCAAAATGCAACAGCAGGCAGTGAGTTGAGCATTATATGTTTGATCAATTTAGCCTTCTCAAACCAACATGAATTGCCTAAAATAAACAGACATAAAACACATCATGCATTTCACAGTATTAATTTAAACATTTAACCTAGAAAAATGAGCGCTGTTTTAACACCCTTTACCCTTTAACTGATTTGGACTTGTAGGGAGGAACAAAAGTACACTGTAGATGAAAGGAAGCTTTGTTGGACGGAATGCGGCAATACACTTATTTCACCTCATTTGTCTTTTTTCATAATTTTTTGAAGTCGTAGGTCTAAGTAAAATTTAAAACTTGTGTATCATTAATTTAAATAGGTTACTTACCTTGAAATGTTTCAGTTAACAGGCAGAAATTCTATTGTGGCAATTTTTCCTTCACGAAAAAGTCCATTGTCTAAAACATAAGAATAAACACATTTAGTACAATACATTTAAAAAACATGTCAATTTCATTTCAATCTAGCTTTATAAGAGAAATTGTTGTAATTATAGGGTATTCTAATAGATGCATAACAATATTCAATATGAATAAACCATTAAAACACTTTTACTGTACAATTAATTAGTGCTAAGACGAATATGGCTTCTGTTTTACGCTTCCCTCTTAAAGGTTGGTTGTAGGAGTAACGTTATGTAAATTTGGGGGTGATTGCCTCACGACTGCACGCTTTTCTTTCGTCTGGGTTTTGAACTTTTATAACAGAAAATTGCATGTTCATTCAAACGACTCTCACGGAGTCTGTTGTCTGTCGCATGACTGATGTGTGTGAGGCTTTGAGCTCAGCTCGCTCGAGCAGCTTCTTTCACTGGTCCGATCCGATAAATGGTCCATGCGGCCTTTATAGCTTAATTCTAATGATTTCGTCAAACTTTCACATTTCACCAGATATTTTTATTAACTTTAAGTAATACTTGTCTAAAAAGTTTTGCAACTAATCTTTTAATGTATTAATGCTACAAACAGGAATAGCATTTATTTACAATCGATCTGATTCTCTGGGGAAAACAAATGGACTAAAGGGAATTAAAACTTTTTTAACGTATAAAAAAATAATAAATAACGTATCAGACACATTACTTAATGTTTTTAACAGTTATATACATCATACGATTATATTAACAGTTACTTACCTTTCATAATCATGCGGGCTGCCACTGATGTCCGCGCTGAGTCGCTGACTTGACCGTAAAAATTTGAACGGAGTGAAGCGGGAAACATATTTAACCCAACAGTTGGGTTAAAACTAAAAATAACCCAACGACGAAAAAAAATGACCCAACAAATTTTAAGATAACCCAACACACATTGACCCAATATGTGTAACTCAACGTTTAGGTTAAAAAACAACCCAACTTTTTTTACTGTGCATGCATCACAATATAGTAAGGGGCGTAATATTTCCGCCACATGCTTGAGGCATTCGTCCAATCACCACGCACTGGATAGCCGGCCAATCAGAGCACACCTTGCTTTTCAGAACGATGAGCTTTGTAAAAATCGACGCGACTCAGAGAGGCAGGGCATAGAGGAGAAACAATAATGTACAGTATGTGTTTTTTGAACCTTAAACCTCATAAACACATTTCATTACACCAAATAATGTTCTTTTTAGAAACGTCATATGACCCCTTTAACATTTTGATACAAATTAGCAGTAAAAAATACTGCATGCCCTATAACTGAAAACCTTTTGAAATTATAATTTATTATTGTGGGGTTCTGTTGGGAGTTTAATTTGTTCACAGAGCAAAATGTAAATCTCAGTACTATTTTAACTAACAAAATCAGCAAATCATTATATCAGAATGATTTCTGGAGGATCATGTGACACCGAAGACTGCAGTAATGATGCTGAAAATACAGCTTTGATCACAGGAATAAATTACATTTTAAAATATATTAACATAGAAGTATGCTTCCTAGGACTAGATGTAACAATCCCTTGATAATCAGAAAGCACCGTTGTTGGAGATGTCCTCTTGGGTGGGGTTGGTATTGGGGGGATGGTGCCTCCACTACGACACATCATCAGTTGTGCACCCCGGCCTCATTGGGTGCCTCAAGAGGTCATTTGCCAGCCTAAACAGTCTCCTTCCGCTTCAGCCACAGCCAGTAACTGCTTCTTTTGGCAGCAGTTGCCAGGTCTTTGATGGTCTTCCGCTGAGTCTGTCCTCTAATTACAACCTCCTTTAGTAGCCTTATGGTGGAACAAGCTACAAAGCCCCTGCAGCCCACTTCCACTAGACACACATTTACCTTCCAGCCCGTCCTCTGCTTCGGCAGCCAAATCTGCATGTCGCAACTGTGACGAGTGGGTGGGGGGGGGCGAGAGCCGTGGGAATGGGGAGAGGCCAGTGGAGTGATTGGAACTGAGCTACACCTGCTTAACCCACCGGTCTCGAGTCCCACGGAGGAGATGGAAGGATATAAAACAGGAGCGACGACAGTGATGGACGAGAGAGGACCAGGCCTGGATTTTAGTTTGTGTTTTGGTTTTGTTTGTGTCTTGTTTTGTGTTTATTTTGATTATTAAAATGTAATTTGATTGTCCTCCGGTTCCAGCCTCCTTCTTCCCGAGATTATGAATTTTTTATTGTTACATTGGTGACGAAACCCGGAGGAGGGACGTGCTGCTGAAGATCCCTCGCCGCTGTGTTGAATCTGTGGTGCCATCGAGCAGGCGAGGAAGTATGCCGCCATGGATGCTCGAGGCGGTGGGCTGGAGTGAGTTGCCGGGAACGGGTGAGTTCGCTGCCAGCCGCCGGTGATGTGGAGGGGGCGGTTGCCGTCCGTGAGGGAGTGGAGGAGTTGCCACCGTTCGCCAGAGGACTGGAGCCTGCTGCCTCTGTGAAGGAATCTGGAGGAGCAGGGAACGGGGGACTCCTGTCGGCTGCCCAAAATCGGAGGAGCCGTCGCCATCCATTGTCCGCCGGTTCCCACCTCCTTCTTCCTGATGATTATGACATTTGTACAGCGTTACAGCAACCTTTTCCTTTCAAATGCCTCATCGATGGCTTCCTCCCATGGGACTGTCAGTTCCACTATGTAGACATGTCGACAGGATTTGGACCAAAAGACCAGGTCTGGGCGCAGGTTGGTCGCTGCAATTTCGGATGGGAAGGTGAGTCTCTGACTTAAGTGTACCGCATTTCCCAGTCCCGGGCTGCGTTCAGTGGGCATGAGTCTGGCAGCGAATGATTGGTCAACCGTTTCTCCCCTTCCCTGACGAAGGTTGTTGGTTGCTGAAAGGTAGTCTGGGCTTCCAGGGGCAAGGCATTAACGGTTACCCTCTTACTCTCCAGTGTAGCAGCCAGGCACTTCAGCACTTGGTGGTGGCACCAGGTGTATCTGCCTTGCGTAAGGCTGAAAATACAGCTTTGATTACAGGAATAAATTACATGTTAAAATATATCAACATAGAAAACAGTTATTTTAAATTCTAAAAAAATTTAATCTTACCATCCCCAAATTTGCAAATCAACTTGATATAAATCAGCCTTTTAAAATACCATTCTAAGTCAAACATAGTATAAGTACAAATTAAGTTATTTTTCCCCTTGCTCAAATGCCAGATGTTATCAACACACAGAGCTAACATTACTAGATTCATTCCTCTCTACTGTACTGTATGTCCTTGATAAGCAACACTTAATCTAACACAAAAACAATGTGTTTAACCATCCCACACCCTTCACCAGACATGCACTCTCCCTGTCCTCTGTGTCAGAGGCTAATAATAGACCATTAGTAAAGACAACTCTTATTAAGTTCTTCATGGCATCGATGTGTGATTGACAGTGACGTGGGCCAATCAGATGAGATCACAGGAGAACGTGTGTTCAGGGATGTCATCAGGATTATAACAGAGGCCAGTGGATTGTGGTTCTGATTGAGTCCTCCGATAAACACATTCATGTGAGGTCTGTGCGAGGCCTCATGGGGAACATGAAGTCTGTGAAGAGATGCTAGGTGGCATGTAGCAAAACTTGAGAAGGGCACGTAGTTCATGTTATCACTCTGGATCACGTAGATTGTGTATATTCCAAGCACATATGGGCTGTGCCACTGAAATGACAGCCATACTGTCCCATCTGGACAAAACATGTTTTGAGAAAAGGAACAAAGCCCCCTTTAAACAGTGCATTTAGTTATATATTTCCTTGCATCATATTGATAATCCATCACACAAACAAATAAAACAATAAAACCAGCCCTTTTTTGGTTCATGGTAACTGAACAGTCCTTTAGCTCCACTCACTGCTAATTTTCAAAGAAGAAGCAACATCACAAACATTTTAAACAGGCAATTCATTCAATGATTAGAGTACAATCAGATTGTGTTCTGTAATGTCACAATTGTGTGTTATAAAATCAGAATTGAGAGATATAAACGCAATTCTGAGAAAAGAAATATGTTTTTCCTCGGATTTAAATAACACACAAATGTAAGTTTATATCTCACAGTTCTGAGAAAAGAAGGCAGAATGGCAAGATGTAAACTCGAAATTATGAGAAATAAAATCTAAAACAGATTAACCTTAATGTGATGACATTTTAGTACATTGGTTGTCGTACTTATTGCAGAAGTTTTGAAATTAAATAACCGGTGAGTAGCGCCAAAGGTTAGTCCTCTATCGAATAAATAATGATGGTATGAAAATAATGTAATATACCATTTGTATAGAAAGACAAGTGTAACCCAGACTCAAATTAGCATATTTGCAGTCTTTGCTCAAGTTAATTTGTCCAAAATATTTAACAATTAACCCACTAAAATTACATATTTAACTAAATATGTATGTGACTAAACAGCAAATAGAATAAAACTTCATGACAATGTAATAGTTTATTATAATGTTTATTATAATATGTAAATTATACATTTTATTATTCATATAAGTGATATGTAAATTATTGCAGCAAATCGCAACGAATGGAAAGTGTGTATACTGTAGCGCTGCAGATGTTAAGCATCCAATTAGGAGAGATCACAGGCAGCAGCGCTGACTCCGCCTCCCTGTGCGCAGGGCAGAACGGAAAAAACAGAGAAACAATACAGAGAGGAGAAACAGTGATTAGGAGAATTAATGGAGAAATACCTGAAAGAAAACCTAGAATTTCATTGAGAATCAGTTTATTGTTACAACTACACTGATTGAGAAGCGTTTGTTTAGATACTTACCTGGGTAGAGTTCCTGTTGATTCTGTAGATGTTAGGCTAAGCTAACACTAACGAAACTAGCGTGGTTCATCTGGGGAAATCTGGAAAGAGAGACAAACAAAAAAAAAGTTAATTTACAGAGGAATCGGTGAGTTGAATGTTTATTTTGATAAATATGGCGAACAGTGTTTATGTACAGTATTAATGTGAGACTAAACAGTAGAAACTATGATGATTTACTATGTGTAATGAGTGATTACAATGTCAATTGTTGTTCAGAAATGTGCTAAGAGATGCTGATGTGAAGAGAAATCACTAAGGACATTGCCCTGTTGTGTGCAGGCCAGATTTTGCATGTATGTGTTTAGAAGTTGGATTTTCGTATTGTGGACTGCGTTCTTTGGTGTGGATGCATCGAAACGTGTGACGAGTGAAGGAAATAGATGGCGAGCCACCCGTGAAAACCGAACTTGGATCTACTTTTCTCATCTTTCCTTGGATTTGCGTCATTCCTGCAGGTCGACCATCTGTAGGAGTTCTTCTCTTTTTTTGACTTTAAGGATTGAGGTATCTTTTATTTCTTTTTGGGAGTGACATTTTCTGAAAACTAAAGGGGAAATTTCTATTTTTTTTTTGTTGTTTGGACTGAGAATCTTTGAACTGAAAATAATCGTTTGATTTGATAAGAGATCTATATCCCCTACATATTTTCTTTTATTATTATTGTGGGTAACAAAGCACAATTGTAAATTTACTTTGTTGGTGAACATTTTGTTGAGAAATTGTCATGTATTTTGGATTGTGAAAAGATTGTTTTCAAAAAAACAAATTACACTGAAATTAGGAAACGAAAGAGACACATCTAAACTAGTAAATAACTAATAAATCTGCCAATTAGGTGTAATTAAATTAGGTTAAAAAGCAATAAAATAAATTCTAGATTATAAGGAAACTCAAAATAGAAATTAACTAGCTGAAAAGGGAAAGGAAAGGAACTAAACGTCTGTTACTTTTCTTTTGGTTGATATTTTCTTGTATTTAATTTGGGTAGTTGTTTTCATCTGCAACTAAGGTAAATTCACTTTTGAATTGTGTACAATTTATTTTCTTTCAAACATTGTTGATTCAAATCCATTATTTTATTTGTTTGTTGATACTTTCATTTTTGATATATAAAAGGAAAAAAGTCCATGTGTGTGTACCTCTGCCTCCTTCGACTCCTGTGTCTTCTGATCGGCCCATTGATCTAGTTTATCACAAGTTCTGCAAAGCAGGTGTTACATATATTTATGGCGAGCCAGCAGCCAGGAGACAGAGAGAGACACACACACATTAACCAATACCTTCAATTCTAGAGTTTCCTTAAAAAAAAAAAAAAGACAAAGAAAGAAAACGAAAATAAGAACTAAAGACAAGAGATAAGTGTAGGAATCAACCAAACTGAAAAAAAACTCAAAGAGATGGACGTTATAGAGGAAAAGGGTGTAAAAGTCCCAAATGCAGTCCTAATCAGTGGCCTAACTGAGACTGAAGTGGATGAGGAAATATTGGACTTTGTAAAACAGTACGGGTCAATTAACAGAATCATCCCATTAAGTGATCCCAGCTTAGAGTCAAAGAGGTCCTTGATAGTTGAGTTCAACTCTGGACTGGCAGTGCAAAACCTTCAGACAGTGCTACCATATATCCAGCAAGCAAAGAATAATCCTGATGTCTCGTTCCATGTTACCGCTTTATCAAATGTCTATGTTGAGAGGCTGGGACGTAACACAACTCAAACTTACCTCAATGAGCTGAAAGAGCTGGCAAGTCGCAGTGGAGAGAATTTCGAGGATGTATTGAAGGGCATGTTGGCTCATATTCACGAGAGCGTGGTGCCAAACCCATGTCCTGTACCTGTTTCTTCTGCTGGTGATACCTTACCTGCTCATTCAGCAGATCCATCTTTGACTGAGTTCTCTCTTAAGCCGTCTCAGACGCCAATAAATGCTGCACGACATCACTCTGTTCCACAAGTGTCAGCCACAAGCCCAGAATCCCCGTCAATCACTGTCAGTGATTTAAACCCACCTGGTGTGCAGAAAGTTGTAGTGGAGCATCTTGTACGCACCAGTGACTTAGTCATACCTGGAAACTCACCGTTACGACTCCGTGTTTTCTCTGGGCGAACTCCCCATCCACCCAACGAGGTTGATTATGAAACTTGGCGCACTAGCGCTGAACTACTTTTCCAAGATCCAACAGTCTCCGATTTCCACAGAGTGCGCAGAATCTGTGAGAGCCTTCTTTCCCCGGCAGCAGACATAGTAAAATCTGTTGGCCCGTCAGCATCACCTTCAACTTACATTCAGCTTCTTGATTCTGCTTTCGCGCCCATTGAAGATGGTGATGAGTTATTCGCCAAGTTCCTGAATATATTTCAGAACCCGGGAGAAAACCCATCTGCTTACTTGCAACGATTGCATGTTGCGTTACAGACCACTATGCGCCGTGGTGGAGTCCTTGGCTCAGAGGTTGACAAGCATCTACTTAAGCAGTTTTGCAGAGGATGTTGGGAAAATTCCTTGATTCTAGAGTTGCAACTAGAGCAGAAAAAGCATTCACCCCCATCCTTTGCAGAGCTAATGACCTTATTGCGAACTGAGGAGAGCAAGCATGCTTCCAAAAGTGTACGAATGAAACAACATTTGGGAAGTGTTAAGCAGCGTGCCGTGATGCAGTCTCAAACGACCACTAGAGATGATGTGGCTCAATTTAATTCTGTTACTGCTCAGTTGGCAAGTCAGATAGCAGAACTCCAAAATCAGCTTGCATTATTAACTTCGAAGCAGTCTAAAGACAAACCAAACCCCAAGTCAAACATGGTTAAGTCCTCAAATAAGCAGAGTACCATCAGTCCTAAGGAAAAAACCAAAGTTCCAGACACATCCCAGACAGCTAGACCAAAGCCAGGTTATTGCTTTAGGTGTGGAGAGGATGGGCACATTGTCAGTTCTTGTTCCAATGACCCGAATCCAGCCTTGGTGTCAGAGAAGCGGAATGAACTTGCAAAGAGACAGCGTGAATGGGACTTTCGTAATAGCAGTACTAAGCCCCAGTTAAACTGACTGCAGTTCCTGTTGCGGGACGAATGGGAACTGGGATTGATTCAGGGTGTCCCAAGTCTGTTAGGGCACTGTCAGCCCGAGCACAAGTGAAACCACGCCAATCTGTTTTACCTAGGGGGTTAATTGGAGCAAAATGCACTGCACAAGTAGATGTTGCAGGTGTGATGTGTGACTGCTTGCTTGACACTGGTTCACAGGTCACTACCATAACAAAATCCTTCTACAATGAGAATCTGTACAATAAGCCGATAAATTCCTTAAATGATCTTTTGGAAGTTGAGGGAGCAAATGGTCAAAACGTCCCTTACCTCGGTTATGTTGAGCTGATCATCACTTTTCCCAAGGACTTTGTGGGAGTTGACACAGAGGTACTTACCTTAGCCTTGATTGTCCCTGATCTTCCCTCCACTTCTCAGCCTTCAGTGTTGATCGGCACGAACACTTTGGACAACTTGTATAAGGACTTTTCACAACAAGAGACTCAATACTTTTCTCCCACTTATGGATATAAGCAAGTGCTTAAGATGTTGGAGATGCGCCTGAAGCAGAATGTAGAAGGAAACGTGGGATTAGTGCGCGTATCTGAGAATCATTCACAGGTGATTCCAGCCGGCCAAAGTGCAGTCCTCTGTGGAGCAGCCTCTGTTGCCGGTTCACATTTAGACAAGTGGGCAGTTGTGGAACACCCGTCTTGTTCCCCTCTACCTTGTGGTCTGATCGTCAAGACATGCATGGTCACACTTGGAGACAACAGACATTGTTATGTGCCCGTTGTAGTTGCCAATTCTACCACACACGACATTACAATTCCTCCTAGATGTGTGGTTGCTGAATTGAAGGCGATCCAGTCTGTGTGCTCTGAGCAGTCCGACCATGGGAGTGTAGTAGAACCCATTCCAACATCTGTTCTCGAGTTCAACTTTGGTGATTCACCCATTTCGCCAGAATGGAAAAGCAGACTTACAAGGCGGCTACAAGAAATGCCAGAGGTATTCTCCTTGCATCCTCAAGACTTTGGGTGCACCGATAAGGTCAAGCATCGGATCAATCTTGTGGATGAAATGCCCTTTAAACATCGGGCAAGGCCTATACATCCGGAGGATTTTGAAGCAGTTAAGAAACACCTTCAGGAATTACTCAATGTGGGAGTCATACGGGAATCTCAATCACCTTACTCTTCTCCCATTTTGGTAGTCAGAAAGAAGAGTGGCGACATCCGGTTATGCATTGACTATCGGAAATTAAATCAAAAGACCATCAAGGATGCGTATGCACTCCCCAAACTTGAGGACACATTCATGGCTTTAACGGGATCTAAGTGGTTTTCAGTACTTGACCTAAAATCTGGTTATTACCAAATTGAGGTCGAAGAATCTGACAAGGCAAAAACAGCTTTTGTATGCCCGCTAGGATTTTATGAATTTAATCGGATGCCACAAGGGGTCACTAACGCCCCAAGCACCTTCCAGCGGATTATGGAAAAGTGTATGGCAGACATAAACCTTCGCGAGGTCTTAGTGTTCATAGATGACATCATAGTATTCTCCAAGGATTTGGAAGAACATGAGGAAAGGCTGACTAGAGTCCTAAATAGACTTAAAGAGTATGGTCTTAAACTTGCTCCAGAGAAATGCGTCTTTGCACAAACCTCGGTTAAGTACCTCGGCCATATAGTGTCAGACCAAGGAGTGAAAACCGATCCCGATAAAGTAGCAGCTGTCAAAACCTGGCCGGTTCCTAAAAATTTGAAAGAACTCCGTTCCTTTCTCGGATTTGTTGGATATTACCGACGTTTCATCAAAGATTTTTCCAAGAAGGTGAAGCCTTTAAATGAGTTAACTTCAGGGTACCCCCCTACTCGGCGGAACTTTAAGTCAGTGAGTAATGTCCAGTACCGGAACCCTAAAGATCTCTTTAATGGCAGATGGACAACCGCTTGTCAGGATGCGTTTGAATTAATCATTGAGGAGCTCACATCTGCACCGGTTCTGGCTTTTGCAAACCCCAGGTTATCATACATCCTGCATACCGATGCAAGCACATCAGGTCTGGGTGCCGCTCTGTATCAGGAGCAGGATGGACAAGTTAGAGTTATCGCTTATGCGAGTCGGGGGCTTTCGAGCAGTGAGTCCAAATACCCTGCCCATAAATTAGAATTCCTGGCACTTAAATGGGCAGTGGTAGAAAAGTTCCATGATTACCTTTATGGAGGCACTTTCACAGTGGTGACAGATAGTAACCCCCTTACCTATGTTCTTTCTACTGCTAAACTTGATGCAACTGGGTACAGGTGGTTGGCTGCACTGTCGACTTACAATTTCACCCTGCAATATAGATCCGGAAAGCAGAATATTGACGCTGATGGGTTGTCTCGTCGACCCAACGAGAAGCTTCCGACTGATGATAACTCTCTGAAGGAACAAAACCGCATCCTTAATTTCACTGAACAACTTACCAAGAATTCGAATAAGCATGAACTTAGTGATGATGTGGTAAAAGCCATCTGTGAAAGTCGTCTTATCCAATGGCCAGAGTGTCCGAATGACTTCCCTCCTGCATTTGTCAGTTCTTTGGCAATGCAGGAAACCGCTGTACCTAACGCTTATGTACAAGAGGATCAATGTGGAGGACTACCAATCATTCCTCATCTTTCTCAGGCTGAAGTTCAAAGCGCTCAATTAGCCGATCCTTGCATCCGAGAGGTTATTGCCCAACTTCAAACTGGAGAATCCCCTTCGAGTACTGTAAGGAATGCTCTTCCCAGATTGCCTTACCTCCTCAGGGAGAAAGACCGCCTTGAGTTACTTGATGGAGTCCTATACAGAAGAAGGAACTTTGCTGGGAAAACTATTTACCAACTTGTCTTACCTGAGAAGTTCCATCTAGATGTTCTCAAATCTCTGCATGATGACCTCGGACATATGGGTGTTGATCGTACCTTAGACCTGGTTCGAAACAGGTTCTATTGGCCCAAGATGGCCTCAGACGTTGAGCACAAAGTTAGGACCTGTGGTCGGTGTATACGAAGAAAGGTTTTAGCCGAAAAAGCTGCACCTCTTGTGAATATCTCTACCACTCGTCCTTTGCAACTTGTGTGCATGGATTTTCTGAGTCTAGAACCTGATCAAAGCAACACCAAGGATGTGTTAGTAATCACTGACCACTTTACTAAATATGCACTAGCTATGCCCACCCCTAACCAAAAGGCCAAAACCGTTGCAAGGTGTTTATGGGAGCAGTTCATTTGCCATTATGGCTATCCTGAACGCCTTCACAGTGACCAAGGGCCTGACTTTGAATCACATCTAATCAAAGAGTTGTGTGAAATAGCTGGAGTGCAAAAGGTCAGGACAACACCATACCACCCGAGAGGAAATCCTGTTGAGAGATTCAACAGAACATTGTTGAGCATGCTTGGAACTCTAGAGAACAAAAAGAAAAGCTACTGGAAAGAGTACGTAAAACCTCTTGTACATGCTTACAATTGTACCCGCAATGAGACCACGGGGTTCAGCCCTTACGAGTTGATGTTCGGGCGGCAACCTAGGCTTCCTGTAGATCTGGCTTTTGGATTACCCTTGAAGAGCAAAGGAGAAATAACACATTCACAATATGTAAAGAATCTCAAGTCACATCTTGAAGAAAGTTTCCGCATTGCAAGTGAAAATTCCAAGAAAATGGCTGAAAGAAATAAAACCCGCTATGACAAATCTGTGAGAGCGTCAACATTGCACAAGGGAGACAGAGTTTTGGTCAGGAGTGTTCGACTCAAGGGAAAGAACAAACTCGCTGACAAATGGGAAGGAGTAGTCTATGTAGTCATAAACCAACATGGTGATTTACCAGTGTATAAAGTGTGCCCTGAGACACAAACAGGACCCACCCGGACACTACACCGGGATTTGTTACTTCCTTGTGGAACTCTTCCATCTGAAATGCGGGAATGTGAGTCCCAGAGTTCAGTTCCCAAGCGCAAGACTCGCAGTAAGACAGCTTGCAGAAATTCTGAGGAAACAGAGGAAATCTCCAATTCTGAGGAAGAGGAAGAATATTGTTCAATGCCTAAACTTGATATTGTGAATGAGTCTTTTGTGGTTCATACTTCTGGAGTGACTTACTCAAACAAGGAAAGTGCTGTAATTCCATCACTTGAAGCAAGCTCAGAGATCAACCGAGGAGCTCAAAGTGAATTACCTGAAAGGGAATTTCAGGTCATTGATGAATTACCTGTGAGTGAACCTGTGAATCCTAAAGCTGACTTACCTGAAAATCCTGAGGTCCAACCTGAAAGAGAAAAGGATGCTGATATGAGTCATTCACCTACCTTGGAGCTGCAGGATCCGAATCATAATGGAGAATCATCCATCCTGGAATCCAGTTCGACTGAAGAAAAGCTAATTGATGAAGAAGAAACAAATGATGCAGAGAAGGATGAGATTGAACTGAGAAGGTCTGCCCGACATAGAGAGAGACCCAAAATTCTAACTTACCCTGAACTGGGAAATCCCCTTGTGACCATAGTACAATCCCTCCTTCAAGGTCTAAATGTTGCTCTCTCAGAGTCCCTGCAAGATTCCTCTCAAATAGGACACCTCCTAACTCGGGGGTATGCACCCATTGGTGATATGCAAAGGGACTTGCATAGTTCTAAGAGGGGAGGGTGTAACCCAGACTCAAATTAGCATATTTGCAGTCTTTGCTCAAGTTAATTTGTCCAAAATATTTAACAATTAACCCACTAAAATTACATATTTAACTAAATATGTATGTGACTAAACAGCAAATAGAATAAAACTTCATGACAATGTAATAGTTTATTATAATGTTTATTATAATATGTAAATTATACATTTTATTATTCATATAAGTGATATGTAAATTATTGCAGCAAATCGCAACGAATGGAAAGTGTGTATACTGTAGCGCTGCAGATGTTAAGCATCCAATTAGGAGAGATCACAGGCAGCAGCGCTGACTCCGCCTCCCTGTGCGCAGGGCAGAACGGAAAAAACAGAGAAACAATACAGAGAGGAGAAACAGTGATTAGGAGAATTAATGGTGAAATACCTGAAAGAAAACCTAGAATTTCATTGAGAATCAGTTTATTGTTACAACTACACTGATTGAGAAGCGTTTGTTTAGATACTTACCTGGGTAGAGTTCCTGTTGATTCTGTAGATGTTAGGCTAAGCTAACACTAACGAAACTAGCGTGGTTCATCTGGGGAAATCTGGAAAGAGAGACAAACAAAAAAAAAGTTAATTTACAGAGGAATCGGTGAGTTGAATGTTTATTTTGATAAATATGGCGAACAGTGTTTATGTACAGTATTAATGTGAGACTAAACAGTAGAAACTATGATGATTTACTATGTGTAATGAGTGATTACAATGTCAATTGTTGTTCAGAAATGTGCTAAGAGATGCTGATGTGAAGAGAAATCACTAAGGACATTGCCCTGTTGTGTGCAGGCCAGATTTTGCATGTATGTGTTTAGAAGTTGGATTTTCGTATTGTGGACTGCGTTCTTTGGTGTGGATGCATCGAAACGTGTGACGAGTGAAGGAAATAGATGGCGAGCCACCCGTGAAAACCGAACTTGGATCTACTTTTCTCATCTTTCCTTGGATTTGCGTCATTCCTGCAGGTCGACCATCTGTAGGAGTTCTTCTCTTTTTTTGACTTTAAGGATTGAGGTATCTTTTATTTCTTTTTGGGAGTGACATTTTCTGAAAACTAAAGGGGAAATTTCTATTTTTTTTTTGTTGTTTGGACTGAGAATCTTTGAACTGAAAATAATCGTTTGATTTGATAAGAGATCTATATCCCCTACATATTTTCTTTTATTATTATTGTGGGTAACAAAGCACAATTGTAAATTTACTTTGTTGGTGAACATTTTGTTGAGAAATTGTCATGTATTTTGGATTGTGAAAAGATTGTTTTCAAAAAAACAAATTACACTGAAATTAGGAAACGAAAGAGACACATCTAAACTAGTAAATAACTAATAAATCTGCCAATTAGGTGTAATTAAATTAGGTTAAAAAGCAATAAAATAAATTCTAGATTATAAGGAAACTCAAAATAGAAATTAACTAGCTGAAAAGGGAAAGGAAAGGAACTAAACGTCTGTTACTTTTCTTTTGGTTGATATTTTCTTGTATTTAATTTGGGTAGTTGTTTTCATCTGCAACTAAGGTAAATTCACTTTTGAATTGTGTACAATTTATTTTCTTTCAAACATTGTTGATTCAAATCCATTATTTTATTTGTTTGTTGATACTTTCATTTTTGATATATAAAAGGAAAAAAGTCCATGTGTGTGTACCTCTGCCTCCTTCGACTCCTGTGTCTTCTGATCGGCCCATTGATCTAGTTTATCACAAGTTCTGCAAAGCAGGTGTTACACAAGTTTTCACATTCAAATCAACAAGCTCTCTCGAGTTTTGCTACTATTTTACATTCATACCTGAACCCCTTAAAAAATACTAATTTGCTAAAGCAACCATACCATTTTAGATTGTTTCATTTAACCCTTTTAAGTGCCATGATTAAGTGCCATGACTTGTGTTTCGCAGCTGATATACAGCTGATTATGTGCAGTCAGTTCTTGTGTTTTTAGACTTTGTAACGACTGCACACAGGAGACGAAAGATCCAATTGCAGTGTTTAATGTGGTAATCCAATATAAAAATCCAAAACAGGCTAGAGGTCAATAACAGGGAAAGCAGTCCAAAAACAAGAAACAAGAAACAAGAAAACACAAGGGAACACGAGAAAACCGGGGGACGGAAAACAAGGACTCCATAAAACAGAATGAGACAGGCTGGTTTATATGGACAGGTGAAAACGATGAAAGCGGAGACAGCTGAGTGCAATTCCAGGTGTGCAATTAACAGTGATGAATGGAACAAAGGCTTGTGGGAAATATAGTGCCTGCAGTGGGGTGACTATGGGGAAGTAAGACCACTAGTGGACACCCAGGGAAACACAGACCAGACACTGTGACATTACCCCCTCCTCTAAGGAGCAGCTACCAGATGCTCCACCTGAACACAAGAACAAACCAAGGAACACAGAGACCAGGAGGAGGTGGACTTTTGGAGGATAAGGGGGAGGGACGGAGGGCCAGGTCCATAGAGAGAAACAGAGAAAAACAAAAACAAAACAACAACAAAACAAAGAGTCCAGGAGGGAACGGAAAGTTCAGGGGCCCAGGGCAGAGCCAACAGGGCAGGAATCCAGGGTGGAGCAGGTGGAACTGGAGCCGTGCGGTCGAGACAGAAGCCCACCAGGGAAGTGCAGAAGACCACCACAGCCGTGCGGTTGAGACAGAAGCCCACCAGGGCGGCGCAGAAGACCACCACAGCCGTACGGTCGAGACAGAAGCCCATTAGGGCGGTGCAGAGGACCACCTCAGCAGTGTGGTTGAGACAGAAGCCCACCAGGGTGGCGCAGAAGACCACCACAGTGGGATCGATTGCACAGGAGAGCAAGTCTGGTTAGGTAAGTCTGAAATAGACAGAGGTGGAAGTAACGAATTACAACTACTCACGTTACTGTAATTAAGTAGTTTTTTCGTGTACTTGTACTTTTATGAATATATTTTTAAGTCTGTAATTTTCCTTGTACTTAAGTACAAATTAAGTTAAGTAATGTACTTCGCTACTTTAAAAATCACATTCGTTACTAAGTACTTGTACAATTTGAATTAAATTAATATTCAAATCTTTGACCAGCATTTGGATATCCAATAGAAATAACTGATCGTGGGCGGGCCAATAAAAACCCTTCTATTTGGACCGGGAAAAAAGCCCGGTTTCTGGAGATCCATTCGTCCTCGCACGTCCTTCACCTGTGAAGGTGTATTTTAGTGTTATCAAATAAAGTATATCTTTGGCGTTATGGACATGGAAATTCGAGACGCTGAATTCATTGAAAATTCCGAAGAAATACCGGATGACGAGTGCCCATGGCCGCACCTGGAGGAGCTGTTCACATACAGAGGAAGGAAAGGAGACAGCGTGCAAATGCAATGCAAACTTTGTTTGCCATCTGCAGTGATTTCAGCTTACAAGACTTCAGCCTCTAATCTCAAAAAACACATTATGGTAAGAAGACTTATAACTATATTTATGTGATAGTTGTTTTCGTTTTTAATGTTGGGTAGACCTCACGATAATTTGACTAAAAACATCACTTGAAACATGAGCTTCAGCGTTATAGGTGACGAGCACATAGACCGTGAAAAAAGATTTAGCATTGTAAAGTGGCGCTCAAAGTTAAATTGTATGTCATTGTCAACACATTGTTCTATTCATATTGAATCCGTGTTTTAAGCTTATAATGAAGGGTCTAATAATGACTCTTTCATAAAAAGTCTCTTGCCGCGACCCACTGCTTCAGCGTTACCTAGGTGACGAGCACATAGACCGTAAAAAAAAAAGATTTAGCATTGTAAAGTGGCGCTCAAAGTTAAATTTTATGTTATTGTCAACAAATTGTTTAATTCATTTTGAATCCGTGTTTTATGCTTATAATAAACGGTCTAATAATGACTCTTTAATAAAAACAGTCTCTTGCCGCGACCTACTTGCGTAACAGTGTAACTGCACTGATTGACAGCCTGTCTAGATTGCGCATGTGTCAGTGCTAAATGCTGATAACTTTTGAAATAATAGTAGGGTACTTTTGGAAAACTTTCTTGTCCAGTCAGATTTTTTTAAATGTAAAAAAAATATTTAAAAACAATTGTTTATAATTAAAAAAAACCCAACAAGCTTATTTCTGTTGCATCATAATTCATTAATAATAATAATAATAATAGATCATTTTTATAACTTGATTCTCATAAAAATTATATGAAGAAATGATATGAAGTAATATAATTTCCTTTGTATACTTCCTTTATCTTTTCAGAGGAAACATCCATCAAAGATTGATCAGTACGATGACATTGTGACAGCAGCAGCACGTAGTCAACGTAAGACCACAGCCACACCAAACAAGCTCTCATCAAGTAAGCAAGCCAAGTTACCAGATGTGATGTTAGCAGCTGCAAGCAAACGTGTCCCTCAAACAACTGTTGACAAGCTAATCATCAATTTTATATGTGAAAGTGTACAGCCATTTACAGTGGTAAAACAGCCAGCTTTCAAAGAATTAATTACCACACTGCAACCTAAAGCCAAAGTCATCTCCAGAACCACCGTCCGTACCAGAATCTGTGATGCTGCTGACAACATGAAGAAGACTTTGATTGCAGAATTGGGTAAAGCCAAATTTGTTGCAACCACCACAGATTGTTGGTCAGCTCATCAGAAAAGTTACCTTGGTGTAACTTGCCACTGGATTAATGAGGAGACCTTAGAAAGAAGATCTGCAGCACTACCCTGCAAAAGATTAAGGGGGTCTCACACATTTGACGTGATTGCTGGTGCTCTTGATGATGTCCATTGTCAGTACAAGATTAGAGATAGTAAGGACCACAACCGATAGTGGATCCAACTTCCTCAAAGCGTTCCATGTGTTTGGAATGCAGAAAGATGCAGAGGTAGATGACGATGAAGAAGACATGGATGCTCTTGACGCAAGTGACCATATTGAGTATCATGATGCAAGTACAATCCTTGATGAAGACTCTGGTATGGAATATCAACTACCCCCTCATCAACGATGTGCATGTCACTTGCTAAATCTTGTGGCAACAACTGATGCTTCCCTTGCAGAAGCCATGAATGACACCTACAAGAGGCTTTTTCGTGCAACATTTGCAAAATGCCAGGCCATTTGGAACAAAACTGGGCGATCTCATTTGGCTAGTGAAGTGGTAGAGAACAAGTGTGGGCTACAGATCATTCGCCCCAATGCAACACGTTGGAATTCCACCTGTCTTGCTACTGAAAGAATTATACGCATCATTGATGAGAAAGGTGAAGATTCCATTAGGGGTGTATGTGACGAACTCAAGGTGAGAATGTGAGTAATATTAGTAGTTACCATGTATGCAGTCTTTCCCTATAGTCATGATGTGGCTTAGTTGTTTGTTATAAACATGTTTTATCTTCCAGGTTGAGTCCTGCAGAAGTTGCATTCCTCCGGGAGTATAGCATCACCATGAAGCCACTAATGAAAGCTTCAAACATCCTCTAGTCCGAGTCCAGTGTTTACATGGGATGGCTGCTGCCAGTAATCCACCAGCTTCTATCCAAACTCAACAGACTAGAGATATCAAGCAAGACCTGCACACCGCTCATCAGAGCCCTGCAAAATGGCCTGCATAAGCGTTTTGGACAGATGATGGAGGATCCAGAATTGGCTGCTGCTGCAGTCCTCTTACACAAGTTCAAGACCTCCTGGACTGACAGAGCAGATGTTATAGAAGCTGGTAATTTCAAATTTATATGATCTCATTTGTGTCTATAACTGCACACCTGTATAAGCATGCATACTTTTATAACATATCTGTCATGGCAGGCCTAAAATGTTGTTATTAAAGTATCATTTGTTGTGATTTAGATAATTTAAGTGTGGGTTTACAAAAATTCTCCCATAAATTTAAGTAATTGTTTTCAAATTACAGCCTTGACATACTTGAAACAACATCTTGAAACTTCAAAGAATGAGGGTGAACTTCAAAGAGAGTCATCTGATGATGACGATTTCTTCTCCAGACCACTCTCCAAAACGTTGCAAAGTCCATTTGAGCTTGATGGTTACCTTGCATGTGCCTCGGACAACATGGAGCTGCTTCATTCCTTCCCAGCAATCAAGAAGCTGTCTCTGAAGTTAAACACAGCTCTGCCTGCCTCTGCTGCATGTGAACGGCTTTTTAGCTGTGCAGGTCTACTTTTCACATCCAAACGAAGCCGGATAGACTCTGTGAACTTTGAAAATCAGCTTCTGCTGAAACTGAACAAAAAGTTCAGAAAGTGAAATGTCCTAGAGTTTTTAAGGCCTTTGCCCTCAAAACACATTACTGGGCTTATACATGTTTATTTGTATAAAACACAAATTGCCTGTGTTTAATCCATTCATATTTCTGATTTGATTCAATGGATTTGATGTTTATTCAATAAATATCACCGGCTAAAAAGTAATTAGTACTCGAGTAGTTTTTGAGAGGGGTACTTTGTACTTTTACTTAAATAGATTTTTAACACCAGTACTTTTACTTGTAATTGAGTATTATTTTAGCAACTACTTGTACTTGTACTTGAGTACAAATTTTCAGTACTCTTTCCACCTCTGGAAATAGAGAACATGAACAGGATAAGGGTGGCCTCCGCGGCCCTGATGAGATGGTAGATGGACTCCATGGCCATGACAGGGCAGGCGATGAGTTCCTGGATGGCCTCCATGGCCATGACAGGATAGGTCGAGCGCTCAGGAAGTTCGACTGAGACGTGACGAGGCTCTGGAAGTTCTGCAGAGATGTGAAGAGGCTCTGGAAGTTCTGCAGAGACGTGACAAGGCTCTGGAAGTTCTGCAGAGATGTGAAAAGGCTCTGGTAGTTCAGCAGAGACGCGAAGAGGCTCTGGTAGTTCAGCAGAGACATGAAGAGGCTCTGGTAGATCTGTGGTGATTTGCCTGGGTTCAGGAAGATCAACGGTGACTTGACTTGTCTCAGGAAGATCAACGGTGACTTGACTTTGCTCATGAAGATCAACGGTGACTTTCCCTTGCTCATGAAGATCATTGGTGACTTGCCCTTGCTCATGAAGATCATTGGTGACTTGACTTTGCCCATGAAGATCATTGGTGACTTGACTTGACTCCTGAGGTCTAACTGTGGTAGTGCTTGATTCATGAGTGTTAATGGTGACTTGACCTGATTCTGGAGGGTCAACAGGCACCTGACTCAACTCTGGAGGGTCAACAGGGACCTGACTCAACTCTGGAGGGTCAACGGGGACCTGACTCGACTCTGGACAAACCTTACTCGAACCTGTCTTGTGCAGAGGCGCTGGGCCGACGGCCATCTTGTGCAGAGGCACTGGGCCGGCGGCCATCTTGTGCAGTGGCGCTGGGCTGGCGGCCATCTTGTGCAGTGGCACTGGGCTAGCGGCCATCTTGTGCAGTGGGGCTGGGCTGGCGACCACCTTGTGTAGTGGCGCTGGGCTGGCGGTCCTCCTGTCTGGAGACACAGGTCTAGAGTCGGCCATCACACCTGGAGAGACGGGTGTGGCTGGGGTATCCCTCTGAGACCGATGGTACATTGTGAACCCCCCAAAATCCAAGATCTCCAGCTCATTCATTTCCCACTCAGGCACAGGGTTATCCAGGCAGGTGTTTAAGTGCCTCATCATTGTATCCCCATGCCTACCACCATGGTCCAGAATAATTGTGCCAAACCACCCACCTTACTCCCCTTTTGACGGAGGGTGGTTAATTTTGAAAGTCTCCCCATCCGCTCCTCTATTGTGGCTGGGTAACGGATACGAAATCCCACACCGCTGGATCTGGGTGATGATGGAGTCCTTCTGTAATGATTGCACACAGGTGATCCAATTGCAGTGTTTAATGGGGTAATCCAATATCAAAATCCAAAACAGGCTAGAGGTCAATAACAGGGAAAGCAGTCCAAAAACAAGAAACAAGAAAACACAAGGGAACGCAAGAAAAGCAGGTGACGGATAACAAAGACTCCATGAAACAGAATGAGACAGGCTGGTTTATATGGACAGGTGAAAACGAAAAGTGGAGACAGCTGAGTGCAATACCAGGTGTGCAGTTAACAGTGATGAATGGGACAAAGGCTTGTGGGAAATGTAGTGCCTGCAGTGGGGTGACTATGGGGAAGTGAGACCACTAGTGGACTCTCAGGGAAACACAGACCAGACACTGTGACAGACTTACTTTAACTACATGAATCATCCCTCCATTCTCCAACTGCTAATCTGTTTAAGGGTCGTGGGGGGCTGGAGTCTGCGTCAGCGTCTCAATTCAGAGGCAAGCTACACCCTGGACAGATGGCCAGTCCATCTCAGGGCTCAAAAACATGATGTCCCTGTAAAATGATTAAATAACTGCTTAGCCTGTTGTCACAAATGACCATGACTGTGCAGAAAAAAAAAAAGCAAAACTAAAACCTAATCTGTGATTGCTGATGCCATATCATAATGATAAATCAGAGCTGTAGCTAAATGATGTATACAATTTTAGTGACTGACTAAGCATTAAAATTTGATAAGGGCAAGGTGATAAAAAATCCTCCTGGCTTTAGTAAAAACATTCAAGTTTATGCTCCAGAAGCCCAATCTTAGTGCCGCCCACTCACTGAGCTAAACAAAACGAGAGCAAATATCCTTCACTATACTCCTTAACCATTGTAACAAAGGTTAATGATTACTAGATACACATTCAGCTTCTTCTCATGACCTGAATAAACATGCACACAGCTAAATAAACTGTTTATTATGACTGGTTGATAATTGAGCTGGCACACACTCGCTGTTGACTAGATACCTATTTATCATCCCACTAGGAGCTGAACAACGCAGATCATTATGAATGTATGCATTTGTCAGACTTTAGTGCCTGGATCATGTTCTTCTGCCTACAAGTCCTGGTGAGTTTTTTTAAGTGTGTGAGGCATGGTCTTATCTGATTCCTTTGACTTTGGAGTCAAGGATTCAGAATTACTTGAACATTTTACACACACCTGGAGCAGGGAATCAAAACAGTGCATCATTAGAAACAACACCACTATCTGAGTCTGTCCTGACTGACGACATCATACTATCCACCTTATTTTTTATCATTAGAGTAGCCATTTATAACTTAAACATACAAACAAGGCTTTCCCTTCCAGTTATTTAAGCTGTACAAAATTAGTCAATTGTACTGCTTTACAGTATATTGCAAACTGGTATTTGTTATCACAATTTAATTTGTTTTTAAAATCAAAAACACATTGGTTTGTAGTGTAAAATAGTTTTTCTGTTTACTGCCTGTTATTCTTATTTACTAGTGTATGTCTGTTTGTGTTCAATGTTAATTTGCTACAGGCATTATTTAATCATTTTACAGGGACTTCATGTAGTTTCAGTACAGTATGTCTAGAAACAGTCTAGTTTTACTTTTTTTTTTTTTTTTGATAAAAACTAAAAATACCTAAACCTAGGAATATATGTTTCTGTAGAGTTTCAAACATATTAATAAAATATAAATTTCATGATTATATACAGTATATAAAAATGCAAAGGCCCAAAGTGTACCCTAAACTTGTGTCCTACTTGCAGCATGGATACTAATAAACCTCATAGGATCATTAAATATTATGCAACAGTCTGGGTTCTCTTATTTGTTTGGACAATGGCATTGCAAGAGTTTAACTCTTCCCCCAGGAACATTTTTAAGTTACCAGTTACAGCCAGTATTTGTGATCATATATACATGTACATTGATGACCTAGTGAATATATCAAAAGAAATAACAAAGCAAAAAACAACAACAAAAAAAACACACATTCCAGTCTGTATGTTGCTTGTCATTGGTTGATGCTTTTGCTTATTTTTGGAACTATTTTTGTGGATGGGAAAAAAAAAATAAAAAATACCTCAGAACTAATTGTTCACATTTTCTTTGAAAATTTCACATATTAGTTTTGATGTACTCTTACAAAACATGCCCTATGATACAACAAATCCACATCAAATCCCATGAAGCACTGGGCCTGCTCTAAAACGTTAGATTCCAACAGAAATCAGTGCAATGTATGTGGAAAAACTCTTCTCATACTTTTAGGATAAAGCAAGCCATGCTTTTTGCATCACTGAGTCATTTGACCTCTTGTTTCTGGTTCATTCAGGCTAACCCTGATATGTAACTGTGACCCCTCTGCACGTTAGGCTAATTCTGTCAACTTTCCTAGCCTTCGAGGTAGATGTTTGTGCCCCTTTATGTCTGTCACATCATGGAAAACGATAACAAGTTTTTGGAGGAGAAAGACTGTTTTTTGAGCAATGGAAAACAGGCCCAAATTTAGCCGATCTGACAGTCTGGAGAATGTCAGATAGTCACACAGGATATGGAACAATGGCTTTAAGCTACTGAGGAATCTGGGTGTACCCAGCGGGAGCACAGACTGCCAAAGCACCACACTTGATCTGGGGGGGCATTTCAGGACGAGAGTTTAATGGAATAGAAACTCCAGGTCATCAGCATCAGAGAAAGCGGGTCTCAGATGTATTGTGGTATGTTTACTTGTTACCTAACTGTGGGTCAGGAGCGGACAACAGTGACAAATAATTCAATCACGACTATCAGGACTGAGGACAGAAGATGTAAACCATGTGGGACACTTAATAGTTCATTATACATTTAAAAGTACTATTTTACATTACTAGTTATTTGAAAAATTAATCTGATTATTTTACTTGCAATGCATTAATGCTTTTAGGCAAAACTTTTAATATATAAAATTAAATTACATAAACACACATACACACACACACTTTTAAGATTTGAAGTACACTACAAGTGCACATACAATACAATTAAGCACACTTCTTTTTTCACATGAGGAGGTATGACGAGTTAAAGTAAAAACGAGTTGTTTCAAGTCAGTTCGTCAGACGGCGTCTTATGGTATGTAAAGAATTCATTAAGGATTAAGTGAGAATTTACTAAAGGTGTGAAATCTGTCATTAAATTCATTAAGGTCATCTGTTCTCAGAGTGACTGCACTCCATCATTCCAGATCAGTCACAGTTCATATACAGGCTACTATGGCAAACACGGAAAACCCCAAACTTCTTCCTGCAAGAATGTCTGTCTTTAATCACAGGTGGAGATCTGTGACTGTTATAGAAACTTGTGCTACTTGAAACAGCAGAGATTACGAGAAATCATTTGGCAGTCTTTCTGGTAAAGCACAACCTGTTAGGAAACAATTAATGTTAACTTGTTGAGACTAACATGAAACTGATGCCATCAGTAGTTTTAGGGCACAAGTTTTGATTA
The DNA here is from genome assembly GCF_963082965.1 of Carassius carassius. NCBI lineage: Eukaryota > Metazoa > Chordata > Actinopteri > Cypriniformes > Cyprinidae > Carassius > Carassius carassius. Next base: position 27,261,366 of record NC_081779.1, read on the forward strand.
TTGATGTTGTCATATGATGGTTTTATGATTTGTGTTGCTGGTTATTTTGTTAGGGGCGACCTTGACTTAGTTGGTGGCACTGTCACCTCACACCAAGATGGTCCCTGGTTCGAGTCCTGACTGAGACTGAAAATAAAGGTTGAATGCCATAGAGGAGTCATTTTGGGCTCCTCAAAGATTTGACAGTGAACATTTAGTTTGTTTTAATTGCATGAAGAACATTTTATTAACCTTAAGGACTTTTTTTCAACAAAAACAAACAAAAAAACTGAGAAAATCGCCTTTAAAGTTGTCCAAATGAAATTAGCAATGCATATTACTAATCATATGACTATCATTACATATTACTGCTTTTATGCTCCAGGGTCACATGTTAACTTTAAATGTAAAAACAGATAACACACATTTCAAATGTACTGTAGTATGTTAGTCATAGTTAAAATAAGTATAAAGCGTGACAAAATATTATTAAACATTATGATTTAAAAGGTACTTTAAAATAAAACTTTAAAGCTTCTTTGATCGTTCCATGAGGAAACAAAAATACCCATAGAACCTTAAGATTGCACAAAAGGTGTTTAGTATGGAAGACCGTTTCTACCACTCAATAAAAAGTGACTTTTTATCTCACAATTCTGAAATGTGTGATATAAACTCATAATTCTGACTTTTTTACTTTATTCATTTTTATTATTATTATTTTATTTTTTATATATTTTTGTTTGCAATTCTAACTAACTAGCTTGCAACTGCAAGTTTATATTTGACAGTTCTGAGAAAATAAGTCAGAATTGCGAGATGCAAACTCGCAGTTGATAGGAAAAAGTCAGTATTGGGAGAAAAAGCATCAGAATTGTTAGGAATGTGAAGAGACTCAGACTTACAGTAATTTTAACTGGACTGTACACACATTTAGTAAACATGACCATATAGAAGAGGCACAGACAGGTGGTGGCCCCTGGTATATCAAAGTGACGTGTGTTATTGAGTAGGCAGGAAAGTAAATACCAAGACCAAACCAGCACTCCTGAAATTAATCAGAAAAATCCACATTTACTGCATGAAATATATATATTTTTTCTAATATTTAATCAATAAATACAATTCGAATAATAAAACACTATACACTATGTATAGTTGTTACCAATCAAATCAAAGGTGGCACAGAAGCTGCAAATAAATTGGTACGATTACAGTACATCTGCATATAAAGTATTCTTGAGATTAATATTTTAAAAGTAAAATTTTGAATATAGAAATATCATTGAAAAATAATGAATATCAGTGTAAAACTGCCAGCAGTCTAGGTGGCGGCAAATCACTTAATGAGTGAATCACAGAATCATTTATTCAACTGATTTGTTCAAAGCAGCTGATTTATTCAGTAACGAATCATTGCTGTGTGTTGCTCGGAATGTGGATTTGTTTGGAACTATTTTCAGTGTTGAAATAGCAAAATAAATAAATAAATACAAATGTGTCTAAAAAGTAATTTACTTAATACTAATTTGCTTGATGAACGTATAAAATCAATATCACCTTTTGCAATCGTGCTAACAGTTCTCTTGCTCTTGTGATATTGCCTAATTTTATATGTTTATATGTGGTAATTGTAATAATTTTGGTGAAAAATTTGACTGGGCACAGCAGTATTAAAACAAATAACATTACTAATAAAATACTGATTGCAATTGAAGTGGGAGGTTTTACATAATCACATTAATGATTTTAACAAATAGAGCAGACAATTTACCAGCAATTCAGTAATGTCTCTGCAATTGTGGTCTTGTCCAGTATTGAAATAACATCCCAAGTTCTTTTAGTTAAGACTGAGACCAAGACCTTCAAAAAACCCAGACCTGTCTCGAGTACTACAACATTACATACCATACAGTGATGCAGCCAGTCTAAATGCTGTCTATGGTACAACAGTAGAAGTTTGACATGATGTCAGAGGAGATGCAAAACCTCTCCAGCCTCTGCAGGAAGTGGAGACACTGACGGGGTCATCATTGTGTCTGAGTGAATGCTCCAGGAAAGATGTATACACCTTTGAACTTATAGCTCCTGACTCTCTCTTCTTCCACCCCATTATTTGAAATGGGGATGTGACCACCTCTATGTTACTTCCTGTAGTCCACAGTCATCTCCAAGATCTAGCTGACGTTTAGAGAGAGATTATTTTGAGCACACCATTCTGAGAGTGCACAGACCTCATCTCTATATGATGTCCCATCGCTGCTGGTGGGGAGTCCTAGGATGGTTGCGTTGTCAGCAAATTTGAATGTGGTGTTGGAAAACAGTGAGTACAAGAGAGGGCTGAGTACACATCCTTGTGGGACACCAGTGCTGAGTATGAGTGAGGAGGCAATTCTGACAACCTGAGATCCTCCAGTCAGAAAGTCCATGATCCAGTTACCTAAGTCCCAGATCCTTTATTTTTGTTTATTGTACAAAATAGCAGATTCGGCATTATGATTGGCCAGACGCCTGTCAGTCAAACCCCTTGCAAAGTGTGAACTGTGAAGTTTATCTCATACAGCTCTGTGTAAAAAAGTCAGAATTCTGAACCTTTATTTATAAGAGTGTAGGGTGTGTGTTGGATGATATATTGGTCATACGCCCAGGGTGTTTCCCTGCATACAGCCTGAAATGTTGGGAGAAGCTCCACCATCACTGCGACTGCAATGTGGGACAAGCAATTGACCTATCGGTAAGCCCTTAGTTACTGTTGCTCCCTCAGATAAACAAACGGAGTTACTCACTGTCTCACAATGACAGCAGTCAGTGAAAACCTTTTGAAAAAAAAAATTTGGACACAGAAGGGCAACCATTCAAGTGGGAATTAAATATTCCATGGAGGGATATATAAAATATTTTAAAATAAATATGGTGGGTAACTCGACGCAAGGGTTTATAAATCACAGTGCAAGCGGGAGAAGTCTCATACTGTAATATGGTGGTCGCGATCGTAGATGACAACATGCAGGATCAACACTGTTCATTTTTTGCAGAGTATAAATAATTTAATTAACCAATTTAATATGGAGAGGCACCGAAATGTACTTTTGTACATGTGTTTTTGACTTAAACTGTACAGGAAGTGACAACGGTTCGCTATTTAGGTTTGTAATAGCATTGACTCACTAACTTTAATGTTAACTAGTTTTAGCCAGAGATACATTGAGTACATTAACCTTCTGTTTGAGCAGATGAAATTTGCAACTTAATGAGAGTAATACAACAAGAAAACAAAAGGTTGAATGCTCTCATGAAAGTGTGTATAAATACAGTAGTATGCCAAATAAAACCCAAAACTCGTGGTATTGATACGCAAAAAACTGCATGTTATATGCACGCCAAAGACATGCATATCATATGCACGCCAAAATTTTCCATGTCAATATCACGAGTTTTCATTTTTATTGACGTTTAGAAAGAGATTAAAGCATTGTGGTGCTCCCACAGACACGTACTAGATGAACACGGCAAAACGAGACATCACAAAGAGTGAAATCCTGAATGAAAATCCTTTTTTCACAAGTTCATCAAACAACCGCAGTAAGAATATTTCATCAAGCACGGTGAGTAATGGCTTCTCCTGCTATTTTTATTTGCACCTCTTGCCACATGTACAGTTTATCTATCTCTGTCGCAGATGAGGGATTGACATGTGATAAATTCAGGGAAATAGTTAGGCTGACAGAGAAGATTTCAGAATTAGAGACACACATCCAAACTTTAATTGAGGACAGTAAGAATGTTAGGGCTCTAGATACGGCTTTGGATGCATCTTGCTCAGGGATTCCTGTACATTGTTTGGTTCCGGCAACAGAGCCCCTGCATCAGGGCAACTGGGTGACAGTGAGACAGCGTAGTCGTGGGTCAAAACACCGCTCTTCTGTTCCGATCAAAACATTAAACAGGTTCTCCCCACTCAGTGATGCACCCACTGAGAAACCTGATGAAAGTGCTCTGGTTATTGGTGATTCTATTGTACGGAACGTGAATATAGAGACACCAGCCACCATAGTCAAATGTTTACCTGGAGCCAGAGCGCCTGACATCTTGGCAAATTTAAAAGTGCTGGCTAATGCTAAACGTAAATACAGTAAGATTGTTATGCTGGCACTAATGATGTTCAACTTCGCCAGTCGGAGATCACTAAAAATAACATAAAGAGGTGTGTGAACTTGCAAGCACGATGTCAGACACTGTAACATGCTCTGGTCCCCTCCCTGCTTGCCGTGGTGACAAGATGCATAGCAGATTGTCATCACTCAATGGCTGGATGTCTAAGTGGTGCCCACAGAATAACATAGGTTTCATAGACAATTGGACGAGCTTTTGGGGCAGACCTGACCTGTTGAAAAGAGATGGTCTTCATCCCTCATGGGGTGGCGCCACTCTTCTCTCTAGAAATATGGCAAATAGTCTTAGTGTTTATACTTGACTTACTGGGGCCCAGGTCAGGAAGCAGACAGACTGGCTAAACCGACCATCTGCTAGCTGCCTCACGTCACAGAGGTCAGCTAATTCTCAGCACATAGAGACTCTTTCACCTAGATATCACACTATAGAGACTGTGTCTGTTCCCCGAACTAGAAAATACAAAAAACGTCAAAACCAAGTTAAGATTAACAATTTAATTGAGGTTCAACAAATAAAAAACAGATGCAATATGGATAAACAAATGATAAAGCTTGGCTTATTGAATATCAGATCCCTTTCTACGAAAACACTTTTTGTAAATAATATGATCACTGATCATAATATGGATGTGCTCTGTTTGACAGAAACCTGGCTAAAACCTGATGATTACATTATTTTAAATGAGTCCACCCCCCAAGATTACTGTTATAAACATGAGCCGCGTCTAAAAGGCAAAGGGGGAGGTGTTGCTTCAATTTATAACAACGTTTTCAGGATTTCTCAGAGGGCAGGCTTCAAGTATAACTCGTTTGAAGTAATGATGCTTCATATAACATTATCCAGAGAAACAAATGTTAATGACAAAAAATTATGTTTGTACTGGCTACTGTATACAGGCCACCAGGGCACCATACAGACTTTATTAAAGAGTTTGGTGATTTTACATCCGAGTTAGTTCTGGCTGCAGATAAAGTTTTAATAGTTGGTGATTTTAATATCCATGTTGATAATGAAAAAGATGCATTGGGATCAGCATTTATAGACATTCTGAACTCTATTGGGATTAGACAACACGTTTCAGGACCTACTCATTGTCGAAATCATACTCTAGATTTAATACTGTCACATGGAATTGATGTTGATAGTGTTGAAATTATGCAGCCAAGTGATGATATCTCAGATCATTATTTAGTTTTGTGCAAACTTCAGATAGCCAAAATTGTAAATTCTACTTCTTGTTACAAGTATGGAAGAACCATCACTTCTACCACAAAAGACTGCTTTTTAAGTTATCTTCCTGATGTATCCAAATTCCTTAGCATATCCAAAACCTCAGAACAACTTGATGATGTAACAGAAACTATGGACTCTCTCTTTTCTAGCACTTTAAATACAATTGCTCCTCTACGCTTAAGGAAGGTTAAGGAAAACAGTTTGACAGCATGGTATAATGAGCATACACGCACCCTAAAGAGAGCAGCCCGAAAAATGGAGCGCAGCTGGAAAAAAACAAAACTAGAGGTATTTTGTATTGCTTGGCGGGAAAGTAACCTATCCTACAGAAAAGCATTAATAACTGCAAAATCCAATTACTTTTCTTCTCTTTTAGACGAAAACAAACATAACCCCAGGTATTTATTCAATACAGTGGCTAAATTAATAAAAAAAAATAAAGCCTCAACAAGTGTTGACATTTCCCAAAACCACAGCAGTAATGACTTTATGAACTACTTTACTTCTAAAATCGATACTATTAGAGATAAAATTGCAACCATTCAGCCGTCAGCTACAGTATCGCATCAGACAGTGCACTATAGACCCCCTGAGGAACAGTTCCACTCATTCTCTACTATAGGAGATGAACAATTGTATAAACTTGTTAAATCATCTAAACCAACAACATGTATGTTAGACCCTATACCATCTAAGCTCCTAAAAGAGGTGCTTCCTGAAGTCATAGATCCTCTTCTGACTATTATTAATTCCTCATTGTCATTAGGATATGTCCCCAAAACCTTCAAACTGGCTGTTATTAAGCCTCTCATCAAAAAACCACAACTTGACCCCAAAGAACTAGTTAATTATAGACCAATCTCGAATCTCCCTTATCTGTCCAAGTGAAAGTGACGTGATATTCAGCCAAGTATAGTGACCCATACTCAGAATTCGTGCTCTGCATGTAACCCATCCAAAGTGCACACACACAGAGCAGTGAACACACACACACACACACTGTGAACACACACCCGGAGCAGTGGGCAGCCATTTATGCTCTGCCACCCAGGGAGCAGTTGGGGTTCAATGCCTTGCTCAAGGGCACCTAAGTCGTGGTATTGAGGGTGGAGAGAGCACTGTACATGCACTCCCCCCACCTACAATTCCTGCCAGCCCGAGACTCGAACTCACAACCTTTCGATTGCCAAATCGAGATTCCCCAAGATACCCTCACAATTATGTTCCCTCTTAGAGAAAAATGGTATATGTGAGGATTTCCAGTCAGGATTTAGACCGTATCATAGTACTGAGACTGCTCTCCTTAGAGTTACATATGATCTACTCTTATCATCTGATTGTGGGTGTATTTCTCTATTAGTTTTATTGGATCTTATTGCTGTGTTTGACACAATTGACCACAACATTCTTTTGCAAAGACTTGAACACTTTATTGGCATTAATGGAAGTGCATTAGCATGGTTTAAATCATACTTATATGATCGCCATCAGTTCATAGCAGTGAATGAAGATGTATCATATCGATCACAGGTGCAGTATGGAGTACCTCAAGGCTCTGTACTAGGGCCGCTACTCTTCATGCTTTATATGTTACCCTTGGGAAATATCATCAGGAAACATGGTGTTAGCTTTCACTGTTATGCTGATGATACTCAGCTCTATATTTCTTCACGGCCCGGTGAAACACACCAATTTGAAAAACTAATGGAATGCATAGTCGATATAAAAAACTGGATGACGAGTAATTTCTTACTGCTAAATTCTGAAAAAACAGAGGTGTTAATCATAGGACCTAAAAATTCTGCTTGTAATAACCTAGAACACTGTCTTAGACTTGGTGGTTGCTCTGTCAATTCTTCGTCATCAGTTAGGAACCTAGGTGTGCTATTTGATCGCAATCTTTCCTTAGAAAGCCACGTTTCTAGCATTTGTAAAACTGCATTTTTCCATCTCAAAAATATATATCTAAATTACCTATGCTCTCAATGTCAAATGCAAAAATGTTAATCCATGCATTTATGACCTCAAGGTTAGATTATTGTAATGCTTTATTGGGTGGTTGTTCTGCATGCTTAGTAAACAAACTACAGCTAGTCCAAAATGCAGCAGCAAAAGTTCTTACTAGAACCAGGAAGTATGACCATAATAGCCCGGTCCTGTCAACACTGCACTGGCTCCCTATCAAACATCGTATAGATTTTAAAATATTGCTTATTACTTATAAAGCCCTGAATGGTTTAGCACCTCAGTATTTGAATGAGCTCCTTCTACATTATAATCCTCTACGTCCACTACGTTCTCAAAACTAGATAATACCTAGAATATCAAAATCAACTGCGGGCGGCAGATCCTTTTCCTATTTGGCGCCTAAACTCTGGAATAACCTACTTAACATTGTTCGGGAGGCAGACACACTCTTGCAGTTTAAATCTAGATTAAAGACCCATCTATTTAACCTGGCTTACACATAACATACTAATATGCTTTTAATATCCAAATCCGTTAAAGGATTTTTAGGCTGCATTAATTAGGTAAACCGGAACCGGGAACACTTCACATAACACCCTATGTACTTGCTACATCAGATCAGAGGGTCACTGCAGTCACCCGGATCCAGTTCGTATCCAGACCAGATGGTGGATCAGCACCTAGAAAGGACCTCTACTGCCCTGAAAGACAGCGGAGACCAGGACAACTAGAGCCCCAGATACAGATCCCCTGTAAAGACCTTGTCTCAGATGACCACCAGGACAAGACCACAGGAAACAGATGATTCTTCTGCACAATCTGACTTTGCTGCAGCCTGGAATTGAACTACAGGTTTCGTCTGGTCAGAGGAGAACTGGCCCCCCAACTGAGCCTGGTTTCTCCCAAGGTTTTTTTCTCCATTCTGTCACCGATGGAGTTTCGGTTCCTTGCCGCTGTCGCCTCTGGCTTGCTTAGTTGGGGTCACTTCATCTACAGCGATATCGTTGACTTGATTGCAAATAAATGCACAGACACTATTTAACTGAACAGAGATGACATCACTGAATTCAATGATGAACTGCCTTTAACTATCATTTTGCATTATTGACAAACTGTTTTCCTAATGAATGTTGTTCAGTTGCTTTGACGCAATGTATTTTGTTTAAAGCGCTATATAAATAAAGGGGATTTGACGACTTATTTGGCGTACTATTTATACATATTTTCATGAGACTGGGCTCTTGAATACTTTGGGACATTTTGCCCTGTTTTGTTTGGGTTTAGGAAATGTAATAAAATCAATTATATTGCCCATTCTCCTCATTTTTCCATTTACATAGCATAAACACCATCAATCTGATGAAAGCTTCTGATTTTCCAATGTTTCTCTATAGCGCTGAAACCTACAGATGTCAGAGTTCTGATCCCCATGAAAAATGATACTCTACTGCCGATGGCTCATCTGCCTTCGAGTGGAGGGGCTTAACGATAGGTTAATTGAAAAATGGATGGATGATATTAGCAGTGTTGGGGGTAATGCATTACAAGTAACACGAGTTATGTAATCAGATTACTTTTTTCAAGTATAGTAAAGTAACGCATTACTTTTTAATTTACAAGAAAAAATCTGAGTTACTTTTTCAAAAAAGTAACGGCAGTTACTTTGTTTTCCCATCTATTGACTGATAAGTCGACCTGTCCCCATACTGGGAGAAATCGGAAGTACAGAGGCGTTGTGTGCGCTGTGTGAACATTATGTAGTTCTAGACTAAATGTGAATGTGCATTAATTCATCCCACTCGCAAAAAAAGCAGATTTAGTATTCATCAAAATGAATTAAAACAGTGAAATGCAAACTCAGAATATGATTAATATGTAGAATATTAAATATGTAAAATAAAACAAATGTACTGTATCTAAACCCATTTTATTAACTAATTTCTTTGCTGCTGACCTTTGATGATCCAGTTCAACCATACCAATAAGCAAAAATTACTTTAGATAAACTAACAATTATGCTTTTTTTATTGACTGATTGAGTCGACCTGTCCCCATACTGGGAGAAATCGGAAGTACAGATGCGTTGTGTGCGCTGTGTGAACATTATGTAGTTCTAGACTAAATGTGAATGTGCATTAATTCATCCCACTCGCAAAAAAAGCAGATTTAGTATTCATCAAAATGAATTAAAACAGTGAAATGCAAACTCAGAATATGATTAATATGTAGAATATTAAATATGTAAAATAAAACAAATGTACTGTATCTAAACCCATTTTATTAACTAATTTCTTTGCTGCTGACCTTTGATGATCCAGTTCAACCATACCAATAAGCAAAAATTACTTTAGATAAACTAACAATTATGCTTTTTTTATTGCTAAAGAGTGTTGAAACTTCTTCTCCTGTGTTCTAGTGTAGATACGTGAATTTACTTATCCATCAGCTTGAGGTTTATTCATTACACTTTTTGGTGTGAAAGGGCTTTTAAATTAGAACTTCTTATATTCAAAACAATTGAGCCCTGCTCAAATTTGAAAAGTAACGAGAAAGTAACGCAAAAGTAATGTAACGCATTACTTTCCATAAAACGTAACTAAGTAACTTAATTAGGTAGTAACGCAAGATTGTAACGCATTACTTTTAAAAGTAACTTTCCCCAACACTGGATATTAGTTTATCATATATAATAATTTACAAATTATATTCTTACATCCTTTCTTCCCAATTGAACTGGTTGTTTAATTCATTTTGCCATGAAGTTGCTTGCTCAAAAGTCATATGAGCTTGAAAGAGAGAAAAAGGTGTGATGTTAGCAAGGCCGTTTATGATAATTTATTGCTTTGATCTTTGATATAAATGGAAGCTTTTTATCTCAAATGCTATCTCTGGATAGCATTCTGGAGTCACTTGTGAAAACCACATCTGTAGAATCCTCCAAACAAAAATAAATACATAAATCTATAATTAAAAGCTATTCATTATTCTATCATACATTTTTTTGATTAGCATTACTCTGACTGCATGTCATGGAAAGCATGTTCGTACTGCAGAGCTACGCCCTTATAAGGTTCTGCTGCTTACGTTGCTTCCTGTTGAGTAACTGTAGAACTATACAGATACAACATTAGTCCAACCCCGTCCACCCAGAGAGTGACTGTTTAGGTGTGTGCCTATTTGAGTTCTCCTTGGTAACCAAACATTTCCTAAATATCTCAGCAGGAATGTCAACACACTGAAAGTTCATGGCACAAACCGATGACATGAAATGAGATAACAATGGAGCCAAAATACGCAGCACAATAATTAATTACATTAGATCATAGTGACCAATGAGAAAAATAATTGTGCTTAATTATATTGAATGTACACTTATAAATAAGTTACAAATATTTTCTTGAAGATATGTTAATGAAATAAAAATATACTTGTTTACTTAGAGTTAACTTTCATGACTGTTTCTTAGCACACTTAAATAGACTTTAAAAAAGTGCGCTTTGTAATGTCAAAGTTTGTTGTTTTGCTTTAAAGCACATTTTAAAGCATTATTTTAATAACCTTTAGAAGTATACTCAGAAGAGCTGGTTTTGTTCTGACTGTTAGGTCAATGTTTCTGATGGTCAAATAAAACGCACAGAGATTTCTGATAAAAGCATGTTTTTGTTACAAACACGCCAGGTTCCACCTCCACTCATTCACAATGCACACCCTCACCTGAGTACTGAGCACTTCCACCTGAACCTCATCATCATCCAATCACCTCTGCATTACAAATACCACACACACGCACCCAGTCAGCGTCCGGTCTCGTTCGCAACAAGGTCTTACCTGTATGCTAACTCTAAGGACTAACTCTATCTCTACTTACCTCTCTCCAGCGATTTTCAGAAGTTCCCAGCCATCTCTATGCGTGTATGTGGTACACCTCCCTCCTTTGACGTCTCTACCCAGCTACTATGGATCACTTTACCCAGCACTACCCACTCCTCTGCTTGTGCCCCAATAAACTGTCTGTCTGTTATCCTCAGCCTCCTGTGGTATTCCGTAACAGAAGACCGGACCCAACACTGATCGGCACAAGCATGAGCCTAACGGACCCCTTTCAAGACCTGCCCGATGCACTACGTAGGACACTCACCACTCTACCCGCATCACGTCAGCACTTCCTCACCTGCCGTGCACACAGTCCCATGGCCAGACTGGCGCCCTACTCTGGTTCGGCGGAGGATTACAGCGGTTTTCTTCTTCAATGCCCACTGGTCCTGGAGATGCAACCGCACTTATACCCAACCGAGAGATCCAAGGTAGCATTTGTAATTTCTCAAATGCAAGGTAAAGCACTTCTGTGGGCAGATTCAATTTGGACTCCGAATAACCCAGTTATCCAGTCTTATTCCAGCTTCATCGACCATTTCCGAGAAGTTTTTGGCAGACCAGCTTGGGACTCATCAATTGGTGAGAAGCTGTATAACCTTAAACAGGGAAAAATGTCTGTCAATGAATATGCTCTTCAGTTCAGGACTCTAGCAGCCACCAGTGGATGGAACGAACAGGCCTTGCTGCCTACCTACCTACTGCTGCTTCAAGTTTCTTCTTTGTCAAAAAGAAGGACGGAGGCTTACGACCCTGTATCGGGCTGTAATCGGGCTCTTAAAAACATAACCGTCAAATTCCGATATCCACTTCCCCTCGTCCCAGCTGCCCTGGAACATCTCCGTGGTGCCACTGTCTTCACCAAGTTGGACCTCCGCAGCACCTACAACCTCATCAGGATATGAGAGGGGGACGAGTGGAAAACTGCCTTAATCAGCCCTACTGGCCACTATGAGTACTGCGTGATGCCGTATGGACTTGTTAACTCCCCCTCCGTCTTCCAGGATTTTATCCATGAGGTGCTCCGGGAGTTCCTCCATAAGTTCGTCCTCGTCTACATTAATGATATCCTCATTTACTCCTGGAGCCTAGCGGCAGTGGTGGACGAAGTACACAAATCAAGTACTTGAGTAAAAGTACAGATACATATAGTAAAATATTACTCCAGTAAAAGTAAAAGTACTCCTTTTTCAATTTTACTCAAGTGAAAGTACAAAAGTACTCGATTTTTTATGTACTTAAGTAAAAAAGTACTGAAATTTTATAAATAGGCTACTTAATTAAATTTTATATTCGCACATATTTTTAATAATCCTACTGCTCAAAATACCTGGGATTTTTTTCCAAAATAACCACTATATGGAGTCAAGATATATTTTTGTTGTTGATATGGACTACGCTGATGAGAGTGATGTTCACTGTGAAAGCTTACACTGTGATGTACCTGAGAGAAAACAGAGATGACCATCTGATTTTCACCAGTAAGAACAAAGTATTTTAAAGTTTGTTGTTTTACAGAACATCACAGTTAGGACTATATATGACATGATAATAAGGCCTGAAGTTAGGAAAAACATTTTAAAGGAAAATATAATTATATTTTCATATTTTCTCGTGCAGAAAGTCATATCAGGAAATTCCTAATATGGGCAAAAGCGTCCAGCTATCGCTGTATGAAAGCAGTTTTTACACAGAAAAAAAAAATGGCCAGAAACTTTTGGAAACACGAAGACTTTAAACATACGATTGCAACAATATATGATTTTTCAAGTCATCTTCAGCAGGTGATAAATAAAGTATGAACAATGCAGTGCTAATTGACAAAAACATTTTGTAGTATATAAACAAATCATTATTATTTGTTATTGTCCAGCAGTTATAGATTTCTAAGCCAATTAAAAGTTAGAAATTTGAGAAAAATTTAAGTTGCCTTTTGTATCCACTACCAGTCAACAGTTTTTGAACAGTAAGCTTGTTAATATTTTTTAAAGAAGTCTCTTCTGTTCACTAAGTCTGTATTTATTTGATGCAAAGTACAGCAAAACAGAAAAATTTTGAAATATTTTTACTAACCTATTTATATTAACTGTTTTTTATTTGGATATATTTCAAAATGTAATTTGTTGAAATTTCAAAGCTGAATTTTAAGCATCATAACTCCAGTCAGACAATCCTTCAGAAATAATAAAAAAACAAGGTTTCTTTGGTGAATAGAAAGTTCAGAAGAACAGCATTTATTTTGAAATAGAAATCTGGAATAATCTTTAATAGAAAATTATGTCTTTATCATCACTTTTGATCAATTTAAAGTGAAGTGACGTGACATACAGCCAAGTATGGTGACCCATACTCAGAATTCGCACTCTGTATTTAACCCATCCAAAGTGCACACACACACACACACACACACACTGTGAACACACACCCGGAGCAGTGGGCATCATTTATGCTGCGGCGCCTGGGGAGCAGTTGGGTTCGGTGTCTTGCTGAAGAGAACCTTAGTCATGGTGTTGCCGGCCTGAGACTCGAACCCACAAAAGAGTCCTTGCTAAGTAGAAGTGTTCATTTCTATAATTTATTTTCCAAAAAACAAAAATTATATTGACTGTAAGCTTTTGAATGATATATAGTGTACAATGTTGCAAAAGCTTTCTATTTCACATAAATGCAAATTTTTGGATCCTTATATTCATCAAAGAATACTGAAAAAAAATACTCATGTTTTAAATATTGATAATCAGCAAATCAGTATATTAGAATGATTTCTGAAGGATGAGACACTGAAGACTGGAGTAATGATGCTGAAAATACAGCTTTGATCACAGGAATAAATTACATTTTAAAATAGCATTCAAATAGGGAAAAAAGTTATTTTAAATATACAAATATTTCACAATATTACTGTTTTTTGCTGTACTTTGGATCAAATAAATGCAGGCTTGGTGAGCAGAAGATATTTCTTTAAAAACATAAAACATATTACTGTTCAAAAACTGTTGATTGGTAAGCTATATAGATTAAAGAAATGTTATATAGCCTACATATATAGCCTATATATATATAATTTCTGTCCCCCTCACTTCTGAAAAGATGGCTACGCCCCTGGATTTTTTCCTTCTCAAACCTTGTCTGTGGTGTAAAAACACCCCTGGCAAAACGGTGCATCTCTTCCCACTTTGATAATTACTGTAGTTACCATGTTCTGAACATCACATCCTTTCTTTTCTACCCAGATGTAATATATATATATATATATAGGTGGTTGAATAAAAATATTTGGACATTATTTATAAAAATTACCTCAACTTAGCACCAGCAAGCTTGTTAGCTAGACAGTTAGCATAAGCTAACAATATTTACTTATTTTCAGTACGGTTATGAATAAACATTTATGTCTATCTACTCGTCAAGTTAATCCAAACGTTACTGTTGATAAACAATATAAAAACAGACGTCACATAGGGATGGTAGCATTTTAATAAAACTGTTAACATTACGGCAGCGGGGAATTTGAACGTGCATGAGTTATTGTATTTAATCTGTGCAATTTTAATGTTTTTTTATTTATTTTGTTGTTGTTTTTTCTTCCTAAAATTGATGTGTCTGCATCGTTTGCACTCGAGCATTTCAGTGGGCTTAAATAGATCACTCTTTACAGCTGATTTAGTTCCCAAACAACTGACAATTTTGACCTAAATATGATTTTCAGTTACAATAATTAATCCAAAATTTCGACATTAGTAACTTACTTTTAGCAACATCAGACGCACGCGCGCTCACAAGATCTCCCGGTTCTTACTTCTGTAGACTCGCACTAAACGGTTCATTTGAATCAGTGAGTGGTCGACTCCAGAACAGCTGCAATCCATAGACAGCACGCTGCAATCGGATCATTCTAATTCGCAAACGAATCGTTTGGTGCGATTTGCGATCCGATTTAAGTTTATTTTGAAAAGACTCAGTTCGTTCATGATTAATCAAACACCACTTCTGCGTGTCGGAGCACGTGATATATTATAGGGAGTAACGATATGTTTTATGAAATGTAGTGAAGTTAAAAGTACGATTTTATGCTTTGGAATGTAGTAAAGTAAAAGTAAAAGTTACTCAAAATAAAACTACTCCAGTAAAGTACAGATACTTGAAAAATTTACTTAAGTACAGTAACGAAGTAAAGCTACTTCGTTACTGTCCACCACTGCCTAGCGGAACATAGTCGCCACGTTGCAGAGGTCCTGCAATCCCTGAGGGCCTTTCAGCACTACCTCAAGGCCGAGAAATGCTTCTTTCACCAGCCCTCAGTGTAGTTCCTTGGTTACAACATCAACAGCAGTGGCATCCAGGACGAAGGGAAGGTGAATGCTGTAAGGAATTGGCCCATTCCTACCATCATCAAAGAACTCCAACGATTCCTTGGCTTTGCCAATATCTACAGACGGTTCATCCAAAACTACAGTGCCATCACCAGCCCTCTCACTAGTCTCCTCCAAAATAAGCCCAAATCACTCTCTTGGACTCCAGCCGCCAGAGAGGCCTTCAACTCCCTCAAGAAGGCATTTATGAACGCTCCACTCCTGGTCCATCCTGACCCCAACCGACCCTTCGTCATTGAAGTTGATGCCTCTACTACCGGAGTGGGAGCGGCCTTATCTCAGCAGCAGGGGAATCCCAGTCACCTCCACCCATGTGCCTTCTTCTCCCGGAAGCTCAACCCGGCGGAGGTAAATTATGACATCGGCAACCGTGAGCTGTTGGCCATCAAGTTGACCCTGGAAGAATGGAGGCATTGGCTGGAGGGAGCCAAACACCCCTTTCTGGTTCTCACTGACCACAAGAGCCTTGAGTATCTTCGGGTCGCCAAGAGGTTGAATCCAAGACAAGCCCGCTGGGCACTATTCTTCACCCGCTTCCACTTTACCATCTCGTATCGCCCAGGGGCAAAGAACGTGAAGTCTGACGCCCTGTCCCGGTGTCACGCCCTCAAAGAAACCCTAGAGGAACCCGAAACCATACTCCCATAAAAAGGTCATCATCAGCCCCATTACCTGGTCTGCCGAGACCCTTCCTCCATCTGATCCTGCTAACAACACCCGCCGGGTTGCCCACCGGGACACCAGTACATCCTCAGGACACGGCGCACTCCACTCATTCACTCCGCTCACACAACTCTTGGCACTGGTCACCCGGGGGTCAATGAAACCCTCTCGTTGCTAAGGGAACGCTTCTGGTGGCCCAACATGGCCTCGGATGTCAGAAGGTACGTGAATGGATGTACAGACTGTGCCGTCTCTAAAAGCCCACGCCATTTACCATCAGGCAAGCTCCATCCTTTGCCGGTCCCTAATCGCCTGTGGTCACACCCAGGGGTGGATTTTATTACTGATCTTTCCTCCTTCAGATAATAATACCTGCATTCTTGTCATAGTGGATAGATTTTCTAAGTCATGTCGTCTTCTCCCCCTGAATGGTCTGCTCACGGCCATGGAAATGGCCGAGTTACTATTTAACCATGTCTTTAGGTACTTCGGCAACCCAGAAGACATTGTCTCAGACAGAGGTCATCAGTTCATCTCCCGGGTATGAAAAGCATTCCATTCGCTCCTAGGTGTGGCCCTCAGTCTGTCTTCCGGATACCATCCACAATCTAAAGGGCAGACGGAGAGGAAGGTTCAGGAGATTGGACGCTTCCTCCGTACCTTCTGTCACGGCCCCCAGAACTCCTGGAACCAGTTCCTAGGGTGGGCTGAGTACGCACAGAACTCCCTGCGACAACCTACCACCGGACTCACTCCATTCCAGTGCGTGCTCTGCTACCAACCTCCACTCTTTCCCTGGTCAGGTGAACCCTCGGATGTCCCCGCCATCGACTACTGGTTCCGGGAGAGCGAGAGGGTCTGGGACGCGGCCCACCACCAACTCCAGCGGGCCCTACGCAGGCGCAGGATGACAGCCGACCTTCGCCGATCCGAGGCCCCTACATACCAACCCGGTCAGAAGGTCTTGCTGGCCACCCGGGACATCCACCTGTGCCTGCCCTGCCGCAAGCTAAGTCCCAGATTCATTGGCCCATTCACCATCCTTGAGCAGATCAATCCGTTCACTTTCAAACTCCAATTACCACCTGAGTACCAGATTCCCCCCACTTTCCATGTGTCTCTCCTTAAGCCTCACCATCCCTCTGTTTCTCCTTCCACAGAACCTGGCGAAGCTGAAGCCCCCCATCCACTCCTCCTTGAAGACGGTGCTGCCTACGAAGTAAGAGACATCCTGTAATCCCGGCAGCGTGGTGGACAACTTGAATACCTAGTGGACTGGGAGGGATATGGTCCAGAAGAACGTTCATGGGTCCCACGCAACGACATCCTGGATCCGAACTTACTAAACCCCTTCCACTCCAGTCATCCTAACCGGCCAGCTCCCAGAGGAACAGGACGTCCACCATGTCGTCGGGGTCCTCGGCCCTCAGGAGCGGGCCGTGGGGAGGGGGGTACTGTTACAAGCACGTCAGGTTCCTTCTCCACTCATTCACAACGCACGCCCTCACCTGAGTACTGAGCACTTCCACCCTACCCTCATCATCATCCAATCACCTCTGCACTACAAATACCACACACATGCACCCAGTCAGCGTCCGGTCTCATTCGCAACAAGGTCTTACCTGTATGCTAACTCTCAGGACTAACTCTATCTCTACTTACCTCTCTCCAGCGATCTTCAGAAGTTCCCAGCCATCTCCGTGCGTGTGTGTGGTACACCTCCCTCCTTTGACGTCTCTACCCAGCTACTATGGATCACTTCATCACAGCAATACTCCATATCACTTTACCCAGCACTACCCGCTCCTCTGCTCGTGCACCAATAAACTGTCTGTCTGTTATCCTCAGCCTCCTGTGGTATTCCGTGACAGTTTTATTAACTTTATTTGATAACATATTTTATAACTTTAACTACAATTAAACGTAATGTAATTATAGTAGGTTTGCATTAATTAAATGCAAATTTTGCATTAATTTGCCCCCTGATCTGCAGCATGAATCATCTGTCTGTGAACAGCGCATGCATATTGTTATTATTTTGCATTAATTATCAGATAAAACAGATATCAAAATTAGTCATGTATTACTTTACTGTGTAAAATAATAAAATATGTTGTGAAAATAATGATGAAACAAACTGATGTATGTACACAATTGAGAAAAGGATACTTATGAAGATAATTCGCAGCCCACTTCTCACGAGGTAAATATTTCATAAAAAAAAATCAATGTAATACAAACATTTTCGAGAAATTATTAATTTGTACATTTACATAATTGGTTAGATAAAAACACACCATGAGTTCAACTTTCATTTTGTGAACAGTAGTGTATTTAATTAATTCACCGAACCCAAACATATGTTTCAAATGAACTGGCTCAGTTAACATTTATAGTAGCAGTGTATATCTTATTTGGCAGGCTTCAAGTATAACTCATTTGAAGTAATGGTGCTTATCCAGAGAAACAAATGTTAATGATAAATCCCCTGTGACGTTTGTACTGGCTACTGTATACAGGCCACCAGGGCACCATACAGACTTTATTAAAGAGTTAGCTGATTTTACATTTGAGTTAGTGCTGTCTGCAGATAAAGTTTTAATAGTTGGTGATTTAATATCCATGTTGATAATGAAACATATGCATTGGGATCAGCATTTATAGACATTCTGAACTCTACTGGGGTTAGACAACATGTCTTAGTGTCACAGTCTTCTGTCTTTCTGTCACTGTCTTCTGTGAGTGTTGTGTTTGTTTGGTGCCATGTGCTCACTCCTGTCCTTTTCTGACCCCGCCCACCTTGTCACCTCATTATTGTTTTGTTGCTACACCTGTGTTTCTCCCTTGCTCCCGGACTCATTTACCTTCACTCTGCACACCTGTCTCTCAATCACACACACAGCTGTTGCTCATTGTCATGGACTATATATTCTCGTCTCACACACCACTCTGTCTGGCTGTATTAATTGTGATTTGTTGGTTGTTGCTTGTCCTACGTGTTTTACATTCCGGTTGCTTCTACTCATGTCCCTGTTGTTTTGGTTCTGTTTTGTTTTTGCCTTGTTGGCCTTTTTGTTCTCATTTATTAAAAAGTAATTTCTTCCCTGCACTTGGACCCAGACCCTGTTTCTTCCTCTGCACGTCCTACCACGCCGTGACACTTAGGACCTACTCATTGTCGAAATCATACTCTAGATTTAATACGGTCACATGGAATTGATGTTGATTGGTGTTGAAATTATGCAGCCAAGTAATGATATCTCAGATCATTATTTAGTTTTGTGCAAACTTCATATAGCCAAAACTGTAAATTCTACTACTTGTTACAAGTATGGTACAACCATCACTTCTACCACAAAAGACTGCTTTGTAAGTTATCTTCCTGATGTATCCGAATTCCTTAGCATATCCAAAATCTCAGAACACCTTGATGATGTAAAAAAATATTGGCTTTCTCTTTTCTAGCATTTTAAATAAAGTTGCTCCTTTACATTTAAGGAAAACAGTCTGACACCATGGTATAATGAGCATACTCGCACCCTAAAGAGAGCAGCCCGGAAAATTGAGCACAGCTGGAGGAAAACCAAACTAGAGGTATTTCGAATTGCTTGGCGGGAAAGTAACCTAATTTTATGATTAGCAATCATATCTAAATTACGGCCTATGCTCTCAATGTCAAATGCAGAAATGTTAATCCATGCATTTATGACCTAAAGGTTAGATTATTGTTATTATTTATTGGGTGGTTGTTCTGCACGCTTAGTAAACAAACTCCAGCTAGTCCAAAATGCAGCAGCAAGAGTTCTTACTAGAACCAGGAAGTATGACCATATTAGCCCGGTCCTGTGAACACTGCACTGGCTCCCTATCAAACATTGTATAGATTTTAAAATATTGCTTATTACTTATAAAGCCCTGAATGGTTTAGCACCTGAGTATTTGAATGAGCTCCTTTTACATTATAATCCTCTACGTCCGCTACGTTCTCAAAACTCAGGCAATTTGATAACACCTAGAATATCAAAATCAACTGCGGGCGGCAGATCCTTTTCCTATTTAGCGCCTAAACATTGTTCGTGAGGCAGGCACACTCTTTCTTTAATCTCTTTAACCTGTCTTACACATGGCACACTAATGTGCTTCTTATATATAAATCTGTTAAAGGGATAGTTCACTCTCAAATACAATTTTGATATGTTTTAGCTTACCTCAAGGACATCCAAGATGTAGGTTTCTTTGTTTCCTCAGTATTTCCCATTTTGATATTTTTAGGTCCAACCGTTCTTGTCTGTGACTCACATAATGGATGTCTATGGTCACCACCTCAAAGAGCATGCACAGAGGAGTCAAAATTAAACAATTCCCCATCATAAGTATACATTGATGACCTAAGACACGAAACGAGCGGATTGTGTAAGAAAATGAACAGTATTTATATCGTTTTTACCTTTTGTACACAACCAAGTCCAACTGATCCGAGTTCGCGAGTGCTTCCTGATGTGACGTGCGTGCGCGCTCTGGCTTTAGTCTGTGCAAGCGCGGAAAGCCCCGGATGTGATGTCTCGCGCATGCACATCACTCATTGTTTACCACACGCTACGCTTTCAATCTGCACTGTCTGAAATATAATGCAGTAATTGTAATAAATTAATGTTTATAATGCACCCTATAATCGTTGCGTTTATAATAAAAATACAACACATTACTCACTCTATTGACAGCGTGCCATTGGGTCCCTCTGGCATTGGACGTCGCCTCCAGTTTATACGTGCCAAACTAAACACAACGTGCAAAACGCTGCGTCTCAACAGCGGAGAAAACTCAGGATCTTCAGTCAGGCAGGCGTGTGATGTGATACTGTTAATGTCCTCGTCGTCATCTTGTAGTTGTTCCATTCGTGACAACATATGCTCTCCACTTCTGTTGGCATCTCACAACACTTGCTACTAAAACACCACCAATTTTGAAGAGATCTCTGTCTCTGAGGCTTGAAGACGTGCTGCTGCAGCGGATCGCTCCTGAGTACTTGGTCTGTGTATCCTGTTTCAAATAAATATGGTTGTGAAAAGTATGCAACGTTGTCTGTTGATATATGGAAATCGTCTTCCATTGCAATTTCCTGTACGTCTAAATATGTTTAGATCTTCACAGTGAAAGGTAATACTTCCGAAATCTGTGTAAACCATAGGCAGTAAGTGAAAACAATGAGTGATGTACACGCGCGAGAGATCGCTTCCGGCGCTTTCCGCACTTGCGCAGACTAAAGCCATGGTTGTGTACAAGAGGTAAAAACGATATAAATACTGTTCGTTTTCTTACACAATCCGCTCGTTTCGTGTCTTAGGTCATCAATGTGTACTTACGATGGGGAATTGTTTAATTTTGACTCCTCTTTGCATGCTCTTTGAGGTGGTGACCATAGACATCCATTATGTGAGTCACAGACAAGAACGGTTGGACCTAAAAATATCAAAATGGGAAATACTGAGGAAACAGAGAAACCTACATCTTGGATGTCCTTGAGGTAAGCTAAAACATACCAAAATTTAATTTGAAAATGAACTATCCCTTTAAAGGATTTTTAGGCTGCATTAATTAGGTAAACCGGAACCGGGAACACTTCCCATAACACCCGATGTACTTGCTACATCATTAGAAGAATGGCATCTACGCTAATATTAGTCTGTTTCTCTCTTATTCCGAGGTCAACGTAGCCACCAGATCCAGTCTGTATCCAGATCAGAGGGTCACTGCAGTCACCCGAATCCAGTACGTATCCAGACCAGATGCTGGATCAACACCTAGAAAGGACCTCTACTGCCCTGAAAGACAGCGGAGACCAGGACAACTAAAGCCCCAGATACAGATCCCCTGTAAAGACCATGTCTCAGAGGAGCACCAGGACAAGACCACAGGAAACAGATGATTCTTCTGCACAATCTGACTTTGCTGCAGCCTGGAATTGAACTACTGGTTTCGTCTGGTCAGAGGAGAACTGGCCCCCCAACTGAGCCTGGTTTCTCCTAAGGTTTTTTTCTCCATTCTGTCACCGATGGAGTTTCGGTTCCTTGCCGCTGTCGCCCCTGGCTTGCTTAGTTGGGGTCACTTCATTTACAGCGATATCGTTGACTTGATTGCAAATAAATGCAAAGACACTATTTAACTGAACAGAGATGACATCACTGAATTCAATGATGAACTGCCTTTAACTGTCATTTTGCATTATTGACACACTGTTTTCCTAATGAATGTTGTTCAGTTGCTTTGACGCAATGTATTTTGTTTAAAAAGCTATATAAATAAAGATGACTTGACTTGACTAGTGGGTTTTGGGGAGTGAATTTTCTTAAGAAACACCAAAAAGGCAGGATGTCTTTCATTAGAAACAGTTGCTTCTCTCTCTACTAAACATAATATTTTCCTGAGGAAACACTCTCTTACGTGACTCCCATGAGAATTCCTCCATTCTTGATCCAATTAGACAATTGCCAGAATATTCCTTCTTTTCACAGCCTGCAGTAATGACTTCCCTCAAAATCAAATATGTTTGCTTCTGCCTAGTGTTTAGACCTGCTATAGGAAACAACTGCATCTGCAGTCAACAGCTGTATCTTCATGCACCTGCTCACAGTAGACGTGACTGCCTGCATTCACTCACAACATGAATCCCAGCAGATTCCAGCGTCCTGCACCAGGAGGCACTGGGTTTCCCTTCATTCTCTGGTATGTGGATCAGGGTCAACCACAGATGGTTATCACTGCCAGCTTTGAATGAGAAATTAAGACAGACTTGACTGTTTACAGAGTTGGCTGAAGGTTGTTTATCACTTTAGGCTATCTGTGGTACGTGTGCCACAACACAGGAGTGACCGTGATCTGCATCTTGAGCTGTTATTCTCATGTATGTCTCAAGTCTGGACATGATAGAGAACTGCAAACTTGTTTCAGAGCTCTGGTTCAAAACTGGTTCCTTCTAAGATATACTTCTTTTGGCCATGGCACCATTGCATGTATCCTACACAGAGAATGCAATCCCACAATGCAGAGTAGCAAACTCATGAAAACAATCATGCAAGATTGTCATTTATGCATTTGGTGGACACTTTTATGAGTCCAGTTTTGCTGTTGGGTATTAATGGAATCACTGTTTTTAAAAAGTGATTTTTCAATATTATTTGCAAAAGGATATGCATTTTCATGGGCTTAAATAAAAGTTTTTTTTTTTTTTATAACGGACAATAAAAACAATTTTGTGAATCAAAACCATTATTTTCCTGGCAGAAAAAAAATCTACTTGATTTTCAAAAGTTATGAATTTGCAACAGCTCAAAATATAATGTGCACAATACATGGTAGAATTTACAAGATGCAGAGGTCCAGGGAGTACATGCATTTCCTGGAAATCCCACACTACTGGATGTTTTGACTACATCATCGCTTTCTGAGAAGAAGAAAAAGGCAGCATGAGCAACATCAAGATGCTGTCTGTTAAAGACCGTAATGTACCTAATACATAACGCATGGGAGTATAAATTTATTCACTATTGAAATTCACTGGTGGTTCTTATAAAATGCAGATCATGATCCTCTGTTGTTTTAAAGATTAAGGCAATAATCGAAGTTTGATAAAAGATGATACATTTTCACATGATTTCTTACATTTAATAACCCTTCAACACAATACACTTACCTGTATGCCAACACAAACTCTCTATTGGTGTTAAAAAAACGAGATAACACGTGACCTTTCTGCACATGCATTTGTAGGAATTTTCCTTTATGGGAGGAGGGTATTTAAATGAAGAAATTATATTTGCTAAGGTTTTTTTTACTGCGATTATTTTGCATTTCAAAAGCATATCAACCCATATTGTGCCTGTGTTTTCAGTAGATTACACTGATTATCATTTAATCAGTTTTGCCTAATATTTGTGTGTGCATTGTTAGTTTAGCAACATGCTATGCACAAACTTTTATTCAAATATGAGCTAATTCCATTTAGATTGTATTTGAGCCGTATTCAAAGTCATTGTACAATACTCCATAAACTCAACGATCACTGCTTGGAAACCTTTCCGCTACATGTTGCTGAAGAATGTTGCATTGGTTGGTTGAAGAATTATTAGTTATCAAGCTATTACATTTTTGTTGGTGTGTTTATTTTATGAAACCTTAACTGTAACCGTTTTTTAAAAGCAAAAAGAAACAACATATTGATTTTCTATCACAGAGAAAATCTTAGAGAACACTAAGGAAAAGATTAAAACAAAGCACACAGTATTATGACAACCATAACAATTTAGTCATAATCAGTTTCCCTCCAAGCCACATTAGTTCCTCTCACCGACTGTTTTACTTCTGTTTTTCCATTTTTCCCAAGAAGTTTGTTAACTGTGTGCCTGAAGGAATGAGGTGGGAATGTGTAGACGGTATCCTGTTTTTTCTTACACCTAGTCAGCTGTTTACTCTCAAAGAGCTTGGGTGAGCACAAGGTGTTTTCATCTCTGCTGAAGATAGAAAAACAGATGAAGGGAGGAAAGTTTGTTTCAGTCTAGGAATTGTGGCCGCGTTGTACATAAAGGTGTAAAATTCTTCTGTTAGTGTGTACTGAAATCATCAAGATATATCACACCTATTGCTGAAGATATGTTTGTAATTACAGTAAAACACTTACAAATTGCAAGTGAGTTTAACAAATTACAAAGAAATAGCAAGTAAAACATTTAAAGGGATACTCAACCCCAAAATTAAATGTATGTCATTAATCTTAACCCCATGTTGTTCCAAACCAGTAAAAGATTTGTCTTCGGAACAGAATTTAAAATATTTTGGATGAAAACCAGGAGGCTTGTGACTGTCCCATTGACTGCCAAGTAAATTACAGTATACTGCGAAAGTCCAGAAAAGTATGAAAGACATCGTCAGAATAGTTCATCTACCATCAGTGGTTCAACCATAAAGTTATTCAACAATTTGTCTCCTCTGTGTCTCTCCTCATCACTGTAGCACCATTTTGGAGAATATGAGCTGAACGTAGGTAGCTTACGCTCTTCTGTGTCAGCCGCGCTACAAGGATACGTTTTCTATGTGTATTCATGCTTTGATTTGAAAGAAAACAGCACATCCTTGTGTCACCGCTGACAGAGAAGAGCGTACGCAGTTTACATTCAGCTCATATTCCCCAAAATGGTGCTACAGTGATTGAGGAGAGACACAGAGAAGATGAATTGTTGAATAAAGTCATTATTTTTGTTTTGAACCACTGATGGCAGATTATTCAGACTATTCTGACAATGCTTTTCATACTTTTCTGGACCTGTTATTTATTTGTCAGTCTATGGGATAGTCTCAAGCCTCCTGGTTTCCATCCAAAATATCTTAAATTGTGTTCTGAAGACGAACAAAGCTTTTACTTGTTTGGAACGACATGGGGTTAAGTGATTAATGACAACATTTACATTTTGGGGTGGAGTAACCCTTTAAATAAATAATCAGCACATCGTGTAATTGATCTCATATGGAACACTTCTCATAAACCAAATTCTATAGATTAACCCACATAATGAGGCTCCTGCATGTAGGAGTTGAGTAAACATTTGGGCAGCTGGAATGGGCTGGTAGACAAAGAGACTGCACATCTAAACAAGATAAAATACCGTCCCAGACGACTGTCAAACGCTACTTAAAAAAAGAAATAACACAAATGTTTCAGCCTCACCTGCAGTTAACCTCGCTACTGACTTTTCAGAAAAGAATGTTGTGCACTTGTTCGGATGCACATGTGGAAATTCACAGTTCTCCGAAGCTCTACATGAACATCTATGAAGCAGATCTAGCAGAATTATAAATAGTTCACATATACGAAGTTATATAAAATATCCAAATATGTGTATATATATATATGTGTGTGTGTGTGTGTGTGTGTGTGTGTGTGTGTGTGTGTGTGTGTGTGTGTGTGTGTGTGTGTGCGTGCTTATGTGATTTTGCTGACAATAATAATAAAACATAATTTTTACACACCCCAGAAAACACACAGAGCCTTCATAATCGAATGTATTTTGCTCATACACTTACAGGCCACACAGTGGATCGAACTAATTATGCATTCGTCACTGCTCATTATGGGATTGTGTTTGTATGGGAATGTACTACTGATTTATGTTACGGAGGAGTTTAATGTTTAACAAGAAGCATAATGTGATATTTATTTTACTCATCTGAACATGATTGAGTCAACGACCATGTAGTACCAAAAACTGTGAAGTAATTCAACAAAGACTTCTTTGTTGTTCGATAATATATTACTTGTTTATTAATAGATGCAGTAATACAAAAATAGTTTTCATCAAATAAATTAAAAGAACAAACTGACTGCTGCACATTAGCAGTTCAAGATTAAACATTCAAGCATCTGTGAGTAACTAACAGTCCTTCTCTAAACAGGAAGAAAACAAGAACAGGTACAGCATAATTAAATGCATATATGACAATAGTCAAAACGTATAAATAATCTTTCACAGGTAGTCATGAACAGATTCCATTTAACTGAGGCAGTAATGGGAACTCTACACAGTTCTACAGTGTTTCTATAATGGAGCTGGCAGACAGTAGCAGCCGGTTTGTACTTTAGGAATACAATAACAGCATATTCTGGCAAGCTTTGAGCTACTGAAACCTGCTGGTGTCCGAACAATAAAAACACTACTGGAAGTATGCGACAAATACTTCCGCCTTCACTGGAGGGAAAATGAAGGGAAGGAAGAGTCAAAAAAAAAGAAAAAAAGAAAAGAAAACAGATAAACATTCCTCAGGACTGGAACTTTTTTCCTTTTCAGTTTTTTAAACATTTAGACAATTACTTGAGCAGCTGATCATAGAAAGCATCAGACACATTCGTTTCTAAATAAATAAATAACTAAATGAATAAATAAATAATAAAATTAAGCTCTGATACAGAGAAAACGTAATAAATAAAGGATAATAAAAATAAATAAAATATTAATAAACTATTCAGTGTCAAGTATAGAGATACTATATACTATGATTGCAGTACTTCTACTGTTTTTGGAAATGTCACCATTTTACTGGTGCAGAAGGTGATCTGTTCTTCTTTTCACCACCTATGTCATCTTTTACTCTGGCGAACAGAGGTTTCTGAAGTAACTGAGGCTTTGTTCTTCAGCGCTTCAGCTCTGTCTTGAAGCAGTTCGTCTGTCTCACGAGGCAGATCCTCTTCACCCAGGACTGGTTTTGTTCCAGCGCTCCATCACCTCATCTCTCTTTATCTCTCTCTCTCTCTCTCTCTCTCTCTCTCTAACTGATCAAGAGATTCCTGATTCTGGATTTCTTCTTGGTTGAAGCCGATCGTGAGGCTGTCATGAGGTTTTCTACAACCACCTTCCTGCAAATGAAAAAGAACACAATGTTTAGCCTCAAAGCAGAATACTTTATGTTCATGAAGCAAATGCATGTGGTAAATGTATTTATGTTGATAGAAAATGATTTACCTGAGAGATGACAGTAGATAGTCACTAGTTTTGTCCATGTGATATGGCTGGTCATCAAATCGGGTCACACTCTCCATATCTGGATTTTCCAAACTGCAAAGAAAATTGGAGAATACGGTTATATACTGAATTCACTAGTGAACAATGTGATCATTCAAACATGTCCAATCTTTGACTGGCCATGCATGAATATATAAAATAATAAACAATAAAATAAAATAACATTTGTATTCAATTTACTTTAGTCAGTGACTTGTTCTTGTAAAACCAAGGGCAAACAAATCTAAATGTCTTTCCCACATAAAAACAAGGGCTAGTGCTGTCCTTGAACAACCACAGGAATCTTCAGATAATATTAAACTTGTCCAAAAATAGTTGTCCCTTGATTTGGAGACTTGCATGATTTATAACTACTTTCTCATTCAGTCCCTCATTTGCTTTTTATCTCAGAGAAGAGGATGCATATCAGAGCTTGGTAAACCCCACAAACACACAAGCTGCCCTGATCTCCGCTGGTCACACACGACTGACGAAAAGACATGTATCTGTCTGATTTCATCTTCAGGGTGGAGCTCACCTGCTGTGACAGAAACTGGAGCAGGTCCGGTCGGCGGGATTGGCGCATTCACAGCGGCCCGTGGAGCGCCGGCGACGGGACAGAGGGCTTCCCAGACCGAAAGGTGTGATCTTACTGTAATGAGATGAGAAGGACAGGGTTAACAGAGAATTATAAGTGCAAAAAAGAATGAATTCATATTTTTGGGGTTTACAGTTGGTTAAGATGACATATTATGAATCGCGATTTTTCTGAATCAGAATTCAGTTCAAACTGGCATCCTTTGAAGATCATTTTCAATGCTCTACATTCACCCTATATCATCTTTGACGTACTCACTTTGGTGTGTTGACCCAGATGATGTCAAGATGGCAGAAATAGATGCACTCGTTGTCCAACCAGCTGCTACAGGAGCAGCGTTTGGTGCGGACCCGTTTGAGAACAGGTGGGTTGTTAGATGCTTCAGACCGTTCGGACAGTGGATATCCAAACCCTAGAAAACACAGAATCTATGATTACATTTTTATTTGGCAACCTAAAATGAAGAAACATCATTAGAGTAAAACACACTACCAAAAGTCATTTTTACTGATCCAGCTGCACAAATACCCATTTTAAAATAGTGTTTGGTATAAGTATCTGAATTTCTTTCCACTTAATCTGATGAATACACAAATACAACAGATACAGTTTTCTGTCATAACTCCATATAGATATGACACTGAGTAATATCCGATGAACTTGTCTGTAAAGACAATAAGGCATAATGATTTTCTTTTTGTTTGTTAAGTTTTGGCAGATATCCACCAGTGGGGTCGTAAAATACAAGAAAATATGGAGTCTTATAGGACAATATAATCATTATATGCAGACAGATTATTAAAAGAAAAAAAAATCAGAGAATGTACTCCATAAACTCTCATTGCTGTCAAGCTAAAAGAACTGCATTTTATAATAAGTCTACTTTGCTATATTAAGTTTCTCTAATAAATAATTGTGTCAAATCACAGAAAACACACATGCTGCTGAAAACGAAAGTGATTTGTTTCTTATAAAAGCTAAAAGTGCTTACCTTGCTGCAGCACACACAGTGTAACAGTGATAAAGACAACATTCCGCAGTGAGAAAGCCATTCTCAGGAGTGTAACACGCTTGTTAAATCTGGCTGAGGGATGATGTACAGTTAGTATCCGCAGTCCACCGAGCTCCACTGAGACACTGACAGGTGCTTGTGTTCAACTCAACCTGCCCGCCTTCATTTATCCTGCCGAAGGCTCCGCCCATCAGCACTGTTACGCAGCACTGACTATCCCACTGAGTCCAGACATTCCTGTCTCCTGATTGGTTTCAGGGTTGAATGAGGTGGAGGGAAGAATGAAAGTAAGGTAGGGAGCAGCAGCTGATGAAACAGGAAACTTTTTTCTCCGCAGGGGAGTCCGTGTGCTGTCATCGTCACAGGAGATAATGTTTAATGGCATGTTTTGCATGAGTTCAGCACTACATCCCACATTAGTGCAGATACCCCCATAGGAAAAAGCAGGACTGATAGTGCATGAGCAGGATATCCAGTTAAGTTCAGGACCGCAGATTGTGGAAATGCCATGGGTTCTGGAATGATTTAGCAATGATATAATGCCAAAAAGTAGCACATATCAAACTAATAAGAAAGATATTTTGTGAGAGATCAGGAGGTACTGTATGAGATATAGTGGATCGCGTTAAACAGTATTTATAAACACATTGTATAGTATATATTATTTGTAAGTATATATTATAAATAATGCGATTTAAGTTTGGGGTTGATAAGATTTGTTACTAGATTTGTTCTGCCCACCAAGGGTGTATTTTTTTTTTTTAAATAAAAAAATAAATAATAATAATAAACAGCCAATATAGTAATATGCATGCAAATAAGCAACAGGTTAAACGTGAGAACTGGTCCCGAAACTAAAGTCTTACCAAATCAGATCAGATCAATTTCTGAGCAATAATATTTATCTTCTCGATATAGTTTTAACATATTATATGACGTGTCATGGAAGCTATATATTTGACCGCTGGGAAAATTAGATAACATTCAGATATGCAAATAAAACAAGAAACCCCATCAATGGAGAACGTGACAGCATCATCTGTCTGTCATATCAGTTCTGTTAACAAATGGCACTGATTCAAATATGCAAAATAGTGTGACCTGGAGGAAGACATTTTTATGACATGCTGGAAATGTACTCTAGTGTGTTATTGCTGGAAGATCCTCTCACCAGCCGCTGTTCCAACTATATTGCATGCTCTTAAAACCTGCATTTTTTTCATATTATGACTAAACAAAATAAATAAATGTGACACGATAATGACTTGATAATTTTTCAAATAGAATATAAATGTATTTATTTATTTACTTATTTGTTTGTTTATTTATAAAATATTATTTATTTATTTGTACCCGTTTATGTAATTATTCATGATAGTTAAAATGCATGGATATGCACCGAAAATATAAAACCAAGCATGACACTGCATTTTTTATTTATTTTTTTAATTGTATGCAATGCCATGGCACCTTCGTAAAGTGTGTTTTTGGATTGGAACTGAACTTTTGGATTGGTTTTATGGTTTAAATGTGTTGGTAAATGTGCTTAAAAACATCATTAAAAATATTCATAATGAATAAATTAATACAACTGAATTTATGACATTTATATATCGCAACTGCTCCACTAAACTTTTTTTTCTTCATCAATGAACTTGAATAATATTAAACATTTAAAAGCCTCTGCAGGGGGACAGGAAATGCTAGAGTGATGTCACAGTCCACTAACAATTGCACCTCACTGATTCTTTGTCCCACTGAGGTCAAAAACAGTAACTAAAATAAATGTTTATAAATCAAACATCATGGACAGATGATAAAAAAGTGGCAGAATACACATGTGAATTTTATGAACCAAGAGCCAATATGACTGATAGTAATTATGTTGAATGTCTTTTATAAAACGATTTAACCTGAGACCTAGCATTGTGCTTAATAAGTTACTGATTGCTCAGGTCACCCGTACTCCATCTCAGAGTCTCTCTCTCTCTCTCTCTCTCTCTTTGTGTGTGTGTGTGTGTGTGTGTGGGGGGGGGGGGGGGTTGTGTGTGTGTGTTTTTCTGTCTCAGGCACAATCTAACAATGTGGCTTTTTCCACTTCCTTTTCCACTCAGCGCAGTGGCTCGCTGGAGGAATGTGCCAATGTGCGCTGACAAACACAAAGCAACTGAATTCCTCAAAAAGCTCTCAGCTATGTGCTGCTCCACTGCACTTTGACACCTCACATGCTCCATTAGACTTTCCTGACCAAAGCTGGTCAATGAGAGAGAGAGAGAGAGAGAGAGAGAGAGAGAGAGAGATGCTTTGGCAATACTGTACAAGTCATGCCAATAAAGCTCATTTTTCTTTGATTACCGAAGTCTGAATGATGTCACAGTCAAATTTCTATATCGACTGCCACTTGTGCTTTGCCTAGTATTTCACCAAGCTCGATCTCCACAGTGCATACAATCTGATCCGTATCTGGAAGGAAAATGAATGAAAGACAGACTTCTCAACCACATCCGGGCACTACGAATACCTGGTTATGATGTTCTGGCTTTCCAACTGTCCGTCTGTCTTCCAAGCCTACATCAACAGAGTGTTCCGTGATATGCTCAATCGCTAGGTCATTGTCTACATTGACGACATACTCATCTACTCTGATTCCCTTGAAACGCACGTTCAACAAGTTCGAGCATTCCTGCAATGTCTAATGGATCACCAGCTGTATACAAAGAGAGAGAAATGTGAGTTCCATCTGAAACAAGTGTCCTTCCTGGGCTACATCATCAGCGCTGAGGGGGTCACCATGGACAATAACAAAGTTCAGTCTGTATTAAACTAGCCACAACCAAAGACTGTAAAGGAATTGCATCATTTTCTGTGCTTTGCCAATTTCTACAGGCGCTTTATATGGAACTTCAGTATCATAGCGGCTCCATTTACTTTACTGCTCAGGGGAGGGAGACAATAGCTAGACAAGTGTGACAAGTGACAAGTGTGACGTGACATTCAGCCAAGTATGGTGACCCATACTCAGAATTTGTGCTCTGCATTTAATCCATCCGAAGTGCATACACAGAGAGCAGTGAACACACACACACACACTGTGAGCACACACCCGGAGCAGTGGGCAGCCATTTATGCTGCGGTGCCCAGGGAGTAGTTGGGGGTTCGATGCCTTGCTCAAGGGCACCTAAGTCGTGGTATTGAAGGTGGAGAGAGCACTGTACATGCACTCCCCCCCACCTACAATTCCTGGCGGCCCAAGACTCGAACTCACAGCCTTTCGATTGTGAGTCCAACTCTCTAACCATTAGGCCACGACTTCCCCGGTCACCAACAGCTCAGAACGCTTTCCAACAGCTCAAGGACTGCTTTACCACAGCACCCATCCTTCTTTTTCCAGATCCCGATCTCAAATTCACAGTAGAGGTTGATGGATCCAACACTGGGATCGGAGCAATCTTGTCACAATGTCAGGGCAATCCTCCCAAGCTATTCCCCTGTTCCTATGATTCAAGCAAACTGAATGCAGCCGAAAGAAACTATGACATGGGTGAACAAGAATTGCTGGCAATGAAGGCAGCCTTTGAGGAATAGAGGCATTGGGTAGAGATCGCTAAAATTCCTTTCCTGGTACTCACTGATCACCTCAACCTGGAGTATATTCGCTCGGCCAAACGTCTTAACCCAAGGTGAGCTCGATGGTCACTATTCTATTCACACTCCAACTTTAAAGTAACCTACCGACCAGGGTCCAAGAACTGTAAAGCGGATGCATTATCCCGATTGCACAACCTTTCACTCACTCTGAAAAGCACTGATAAAACCATTATCCCGCCAACTTTGATTTTAGCACCAGTTCAATGGTACATTCGAGATAACTGAAGCTCAGGACAATGATCCACCACTGCCGAACTGCCCCAACGACTGAACTTACTTGCCAACTGATCTTTGACAATCGGTGTTGTATCTTGTACACGATTCCTCCAGTTCAAGGCACCCCGGGATCACAGCTTCAATCCAGCTGGTGTCCGAGCGCTTCTGGTGGCTATCCTTACTGCCGGATACCATCAGATTTGTTCAACAATGCCCGATATGTAACATGAAAATCCTCTCACCAACACCACACAGGTTTATTACAACCCCTTCCCATTCCTCGACG
This sequence comes from Carassius carassius, assembly GCF_963082965.1. Taxonomy (NCBI): domain Eukaryota; kingdom Metazoa; phylum Chordata; class Actinopteri; order Cypriniformes; family Cyprinidae; genus Carassius; species Carassius carassius. Next base: position 27,294,934 of record NC_081779.1, read on the forward strand.
CCCATGGTCTCATAGAGCAATTTACTTTGTTGCTTATCTCCCCAACTCCAGAAATCACATAACAACTCTCACAGTCATCAACAGATTCTCCAAGGCCTGTCGACTCATTCCCCTGAACAAACTGCCTACTGCCTTTGAAACCACCAACGTCCTGTTGGAACAGGTCTTCCGTATCCATGACCTTCCTGAAGATATAGTTTCCTACTGAGGCCCACAATTCACCTCTCGAGTCTGGAAAGCTTTCTGCCAGCAACTCAACATCAACATCAGCCTCACCTCCAACTACCATCCATAGTCCAACGGCCAAGTTGAAAGACTCAACCAAGACATTACTCTGTTCTTACACTCATACTGCAACCAGAATCAGAATGACTGGGGTCGGTTCCTGTTATTTGCAGAATATGCACAAAGCTTGCTCCGCTTGCCATCAACCAGCCTTACCCCTTTCCAGTGTGTCCTTGGCTTCCAGCCCCCTCTATTTCCCTGGTCGGGAAAACCCTCCGAATTCCCTGCTGTCAAGACTGTTTAAGGAGAAGCGAGAATGCATGGAATGCAGCTCAACTTCACCTACAAAAAGCAGTGCGCCAAACCAGGGAACAAGCCAATCGTCAGAGAAGGGAGGGGCCTGAATATACTTTTGGACAATGGGTCTGGCTATACACCAGGGATCTGCGACTACCCAGCAAAAAGTTAAGTCCCAGGTACGTGGGTACATTTAAAATCCTAAGGCAGATTACTCCAATTTCATATCATTTGGCTTTACCTGCAAATTACCGTATCTCGCCCACTTTCCAGGTCTCCTTGCTCAAGCGAAGCAGTGGACCCAGAGGAGAGAGGGACCAGTACGAGGTTGGAGGTTGGACGGCGAGGAAGCATACCAGTTCAGAGAGATTCTAGATTCCCGACGCAGAGGACGAGTGCTCCAGAATCTGGTCAACTGGGAAGGATATGGCCCAGAGGAAAGGTCCTGGGTGAGCGCCCATGATATCCTGGATCTTACACTCACCCTCGAGTTTCAACAAGCTTATCCAACTCGACCTGCAACTCGACCCTGTGGAAAGGCAGCGTCGGTCTCAAGCGTCGGTCTGCCCCTTGCATCCGGATCCACTCACAAGGGAGGGGCACTGTCATGAATCAGACCACTGTGGCTCTCTCCGCTGGACACCGGAGGGCACCCTCACCTGAGTATTAACTTTCACCCTGGACTCCATTTCCCATAACCCGTACTGGACTAATTACCTGCACAGGTGTTGCTCATCACTGGCCTATTTAACCAGCGTTCACACTCACAGAAGTCTTATTTTGCCCCGGCTGACATTTCTGAGCATTTTCCCTTCTGCCTGGTATGGTTTCTGCCTCTGTCTTGTCATTCCTTCCACTGTTGTTTGACCATTGCCTGTTGTTGACCTTGCTTTATTCAATAAAGTGCTGCAAATGGATCAAAATGCTTCTGACAGATCATTACACCTAGCCTGACTACGTCAGACTTCCTACTTCCGCTCAATTTCATTTCGCTTCTGTACTCTGTCTACAAAGCAAAGTGAAGTAGCAGAGTATGGTATTACCAGGCTACATTACACCTATGGCTTGAGGGCAAGTAAATCATGGCATAAGAACTAACTTTAACAATATATCATAGACAACTGAAGTAATTATGAAATTACACAAAGATGTACTCAAGTCTAAGCTAACTGCATTAACTCCATAATTCAACTGTAATACATTTTCAATCAATTGCAATTTACATCAACACAGTGTTTAAAAATAGTGCAATACACAATTAAGTATATTCTTTTGAAGTATATTATTTCCATAAGTACTTTTTAAATTAGTGTACTTTTTCACAAGGGATTATTCTGCAAATCACGTTTTATAGAAGTGTAAAAAGGACTTTGCCCAATTTCCTAATCTTTTATTTTGACAAAATGTGGTATTTTGGAGGGTTTACAAGGTTTTGTATGTGGTTGCTAGAGCGTTCCTTGTGCAATAGGTGGTGGTTTGGGTGTAACAGTGCAGGACAAGCATATTGTAATACTTTTGGTCAAATCACTAAACCTCTATAATATTGATGCTTATCTGATGATTCTACTTCATTCTGCCATCAAACATGACACTGTTCAAGGTGTTTTGAAACCTGATCAGGTAAGCACAACATCAAAATTGCAAAATGCATCCTTATCACAAGTTATCAACAGCTAGAATGGCTTTGATTTTTTTATGCCCCTGTGACAGAGATGTTTGAGGAATTCCAAACAAGGAAAAATGGATTCACTTTCTTGGAATGTTGCGAGAGATGATTCAGTTTTTGGCAGATATCGAAGAAGGGCAATGAAGATAGCAAGATGATAGGAAACACACATAGACAAACACACGTCCATTTCCGTTTCCTATGCATTCCTCTGGCGTGAGCTATGACCTGCATCTCAGTTAAGAACATAAACAACATTTGAGGATCTGTGTCTGGAACTCAGGCATATGGGTGCTTTACTGATAAACCCACACTGTCTTATTAAAAAACCTGCATACTTTAAATAAGCATCAGTAAACATGTGCCAATACAGACACCTAGCACCAAACAAATACAAATACAAATAAATAAATAAAAATCTTCCAGCTATGTGTGTGGATTAACAAAAAAACTGTGACCAGTGAGATGAACCAGCTGGACATTATTATTATGATTAGTAATAGTGGTGATGGTAGTAGTAGTAGTGGAAGTAATAGTAGTAGTAGTAGTAGTAATTAATGGTTTCTTTAACTGTTTTCCAATTCTTCATATATATATATATATATATTGTGTGTGTGTGTGTGTGTGTGTGTGTGTGTGTGTGTGTGTGTGTGTGTGTGTGTGTGTGTGTGTGTGTGTGTGTGTGTGATGATCAAAAACTAGAAAAGGACTTTGATATGATGCAATGCAACTATTTCATAAATGCAGTTATGCCCCTAAAATGCAAGATATTGGGGCATGTTTGTTGTTTGTCCCAAATGTGATTTTACACAATCGTTCAGTAAATAAGAAGTTAATGTAATGTTATATAATCCAATTTGTCCCACACATGAAACATGCTTTATATTAACTGTTTCAAAATAATATGCAAGTACTGTGTGTATTGAAAAATACAGATTGTAAAATGCACTGTTGAGCTCCCAAATGCATTGTAAACTAACAGCACATGCCGAGATGCAGTTCTCTGCGTGAGCTAAGATGTGAAGAAGACACCGGCTCATGAGCTGATTGTGTGAGGAAAGTCTGCTTTGTTTTTATTCTTTAGATACCTTACAACAATGCTGAGAAAGAGGAGTCCTCAGAGATCATCTTTGCTGTGACTGTGCAAAAATGACTTTGTTGTGCTCCTGAACAGCTTGGATCATTGAGTTCATCAGACTGTCCATTTAATGAGTAATGACATCCTTTTTGAATCAGAAAAGTAGCTTCATGTCCTCAACATGTGATAATGTGTCAGTTTGTTGTACTTTGGTGTTTCTCATTTGTGTTTGTTATATATCGTCAGTTTGACCGGATCTTCTCCTGGCCTTTGCTTAAATTCAGAATGAATTATTCCATGTAATTAAGTCACTTTGTTGTCCATTTTATCATATTATGTGCCAATGTTGTATTTTAAGCTCTGTCTCCTGGTTTCACAGACCAGGCTTAAGCCTAAATGCATGTTTGAGCTGTCTTAACTGAAAATAGCGTGCTCTGACAGATCTTAAAATATGTCAGTGTCTTTGTTTTGTCTTGAGATGCGCACCAGTAATGTGTTTTTCCTCAGACATTTTTATTTAAAAAAAATAAAAAAATAAAAAAATAAAAAAAAAATAAAATATATATATATATATTATTATCCTAATTTTACTAATCCTTTATTAAAAGCTCATCCCTGTCTGTGAATCAGGGCCTATATGTATCGAGGGCACTACAACATTTGTTTGTTTGTTTTTGTTTTGTTTTAAATAAAAGAATAACTTGTTTTACTTAAATGTGATGCTATTTTCCCATTTAAATAGTTTGTTTAAATCGTGTGGGGGCAAAAATAAATATCTGCATTTAAACTGAAGGATGTTGTTTACTCTGAGTCACCTTTTGATTCCAAACCCTATTAACTGCAGTCCTGCAGGTTCTCTGATTGAAAAGAGTAAAAATCAAGATGGGTTTGATCATATTTCCATGTAGATTCAATGTTAAATAGGTGGATTAGTTTAAGTTGAAGAAATTTAGATTTTTATGACCATTGATGACCTTGATCTATTTTTCATAATTGAAATATCATTATTTGAGGGTGCAACCCTGACAAAAAAAAAATTAATAATGTTAAACTTCAACATTGATGCAATGATAATTTGGTTGATGCATTAACACTGATTCAGCGTTGGTTCAGTGTTGGTCTGAGATCTGGGCCTGTGTGTCAAAGCGAATGCATTGAGTGTTGAGTTTATGGTTTTATTTTATTTATTATTTAGAGAGAGATTTACTTAAATTATGTAAGATATATATATATCCTTGTTAAGAAAATAATAATTAATGTACTTAAATGATCAGTCTAGTTAAAGTGCTCTTAAATGTGCATGCAATTGTACTTTGACAGAATGTTGCACAAACATAAACCTAAATGGTGGAATGTAGCCCAATATGTTTACATTATACAGCCAAGCGCGCGCGCGAACGAGCATATACTGTATATATTTCCCTGTAACTTGTCCATTTTAGTGTGTTTACAGCGACATCTAGTGACAAACTGAGAGTAGACGCTGCATTCATTACATCAGCATTCACAGTACCTTTTAAAAATGAATTTTCTTTCTTCTTCTTTTTTTTTTATATCAGTGAAAACAGTTTAAAAGTATTTAGTCATTAATGAAGTAAAAGGCCTGATGATCTGATATAAATATCGGGAAGCTTTGTCAATAATGACGCATGCCGTCAACCTGAAACCTCTTCCAGCATTTTTTTTGTCAATAAATGAATTAAAACACCGTAAAAATAAAATGTAATAAATAATAATAATACTGCAAACACAGTTCAGTGTGACTTTATTGTGTTCACGTGTTATGCATCTGCTGTAACAAAAACGTAGTTTATATAAGACTTATTAGAGGTAAAACTAAAGTGATTTCGAAAAAAAAAGGTTTTAAAAACTTACAATTACCGATTATCCCCATAAACAACCAGGGAGTCATATTTAGAGCTATGGTCACGTGCCAGTAGAGGGCGATATGGTTCCTAAAATCATACTGTACATAACACCATCTTCAGGTGGAGTCAAAAATAACACAAGTACGATGTTAAGAGGACAGTTTTGCTGGTTATCGTGACCTCGTTAGCCTCTGCTGGAAGATGATGTTTAACAAGAACAGATGTCCTCTCCTTTAATCACCAAAGCCTTTCCCTGACTTTACCGAGGTGCTCCAGATCTGAAACGATAGAAAATCACTGTAGTCTTCATCAGAAAAATGTATTTTAAATTACATATCACATTATCAAAGCTAAACATGGTCCAGTTAAAAAGTTGCACAAACATTTGTAATCATAAATGCTATTAGAAACATGAAGATCCATACATTACTAATGTATTTGAATATAATCAAGTATGACAGAACACAGGAGCATTTTGTGAATAGTTTATCGATTAAAATAAACATAGCTAAAGCAACAACAGTCTCTTGAAACCATCTTTTAATGTAAAGTCACATTACTCTTATATTTCTGATAATACTTTGTCCTGTCTGAAGATTACACAGGAGATCTCTGTCTATCTGAATACATCACAACGAGAGGAACACCATACTGACATCTCCCCACATCCAAATAATCAACACCACGAGAACAACTCAACCATCAACCAGAGCTCATCTTCTGGGTTTGACCTCATTCTAGACGACTTTCTGGAAAAACACGAGTGTTTCAAATACTGGCCAACAACATTCTACTGACCATCACATATAACAAAGAAAAACTATGCTGCAATGCCATAGAATATAGTATAAATGCATATAAAAACATAGATTTGTACAGTGGGGTTTCTATTCAGATTTACAGTAGGATATAGATATATTTTCATCATGATGAGTTAAATTGTTCCATGCTGTAACATAATAATATATGAAAGTGAGAGTTGGACATAGTGTAATTGGCACCTACTACCATATATATATATATATATATATATATATATATATATATTAAATAGATGTTATAAAATGTATTCAGTTTACAACACATACACACAGATGTGCATGAAAATATACATAGATCAGGAAAATTATGCATCTACACAGACCAAAAATTATTCAGCAAACCTTAGTCTAATGATTGAATCATGGTCCCAGACATTTTCTCTGGTACCTAAAATCTGACCCATACTAAGATAGTTAGTGAAACAGTGAAAGTTGTGCCTTCATTTACTCACCCTCACATCGAAAACAGCATGTTAGTCGAAATAAATACAGCTCCTGTCCTCTATTTCAAATCTGTCCTAGAACCATGCAATGGTCACAAACTGCATTTCTTTCAATATTTTATGCTTCCTGAGATGCGCTTATAATGTTAGACATAATTTAGAAATAAAAGGCTATATTTCTTCCTCGATTTTAACCCTATGATTGAAACACTATCTGAAGGTTTGTGTCTCATTGTAAACACCCACTGAAACTCATTTCAAAATCTATACTACTGTAGATTTTGACTATCCCAGCTGCTATGGTTAGCTCACGGTGGAAAGTGTTGATTGTAGCGTTAGATCTACAGCTGGCATCACAGCTGATCACAGTCATGTCTGTTGAGCACACCGATGCAATGATCTTAGCTTCTGCACGCTCTCATCATAACTAACACAGTCAAAACAGGAAGTAAACAGCAGATTCACTGCGTAGTGTACACAGACATTGATAATGACGGGAGTTTTGGTTACAGTGCAGAACTGAAGTGATTGACAGCTCTAGCGAGTATTAATTAACTGTGTTTTTCTTGTTTTCTGTGCTTTCTAATTGAATAACAGACAATTTTCATGCTGTCAACAGGAACAGTGTGAAGTTGACCATTCAGTCACTCACACCCTCAGAAAAAAGGTACAAAAGCTGTCGCTGGGACCCAAAAGTGCATTTTAATTCCTTAAAGCCAGGTATACGTTTGTCCCTAGAGTGTACATATTAGTATAAATGGAGCACTGTGTCAATGACAGTGTTTGTACCTTTTCTTTCAGAGACTGTAGAGAGCACGTCAATGCAAAAACAAAGCCAAAACCCAGACATTTTAGAAAAATTAAGAAATGCCAGCCAGGACAAGTCTTAATTTAGTCTATTAACACATTTACATTTTGTGTCATTACTGTTGGGTTCATATCTTTCAGTAAAAACTATATTCCTGTTTTATTATTTCTCCTGCTTGTGGGTGGACCAAAGAATCAGAGATCTTAGAAGTTTGCGTTGAACTGTGCTGATGTTTTCATGTCAATTACGTCATAAAAACCCTGACAGAGTTGTTTTGGCAGCTTAATAAATAAAAGCTGATTTTGGACTCACATTGAGGTTTTGAGTTCTGAAACTTACAGGATAGGAAGTTTTAATGACCTCTTATATGTCAAAATTAGTTTTCCTGATTCATGACCCCTTGAAGTCGTTATTCAGTGGAAATCTTCCCTTCCGATGCAGCTCTCAAATATCATTAAAGCATCTTCAAATATAGTGCGATGAAATGTCTCACATGTTGGACAACAGGGTCAGAACAGACTTTTCAAGTAAGGGGCAATAAAAGATTTCCCTGGGCATTTTAACTTAGTAATAACACTTTTTCATATTAACTTATTAATTTGTTTTGTCTTTTATGTCAAATGTTTGAAGAAATAGCATGCCGTATTCTGGCCACACATGCATTAAGAACCATTTATGAATTAGTTTATTGCTGTTTACACATGATAAAATCAAAACTCCTAGTACTGCATCTGCACTTTATTGTTTACGATCCGAGTATTTATCAAGAGGGCATAATTCAGTTGTTTTCAGCGGTGACTAATCGAAACTCTGATTGGCCGCTGCACCCATAAGCTCAATAGAAATGTGTGATTGGTTATGATGCTCAGTCAGTGCTTTTAGTTAATTTTCACACTACAGCCAATATATATTTCGTTTATTTGTGCAGGGGCAGTTGTTGCCCCATTATCCTGAATTTGGGGGTGTGACGAGTGGGGCGGGGCCGAGGGACATGGGAGCGAGGCCGGGGGAGTGATTGGAGATGAACTACACCTGTTCGTCCCACCGGTCTCGAGGCCCATGGAGGAGATGGAAGGATATAAAACTGGAGCGACGACAGTGAAGGACGAGAGAGGACCAGGCCTGGGCTTTTAGTTGTGTTTTGGTTTTTATTTTATGCGCACCAGTCGTCCGTGAGGGGCTGGTGCGCTGTTTTGTGTTTATTTTGTTATTAAAATGTTTTTGATTGTCCGCCGGTTCCCGCCTCATTCTTCCGGAAGAATATGAAGGTTATATCGTTACAGTGGTGCCGAAGCCCGGGAGAAGGAGGGACGCGCTGCTGAAGATCCCTCGCCGCTGTGGTGAATCCGCGGTGCCATCGAGCTGGCGAGGAGTGTGCCGCCATGGACGCTCGAGGCGGTGGACTGGAGCGAGTTGCCGGGGACGGGCGAGCTCGCTACCGGCCGCCCACGATGTGGAGAGACGGCTGCCGTCCGTGAGGGAGCGGAGGAGTCGGCGCCGTTCGCCAGGTGGCCGGAGCCTGCTGCCATCCGCCGGAACGGGGAGGAGCAGGGAACGGGGGACTCCTGCCGGCTGCCCAAAACCGGAGTAGCCGTCGCCGTCCACCGGGCGGCGGAGGAGTGTCGTGCCGTCCGCCGAGGGCCGTCCAGTGCCACCGCCAGGCACCGCGGAGGAGATCACCCAGCTGGTGGAGGGCCGAGCAGCGGTGCGTCTGGGAACCGGAATTTTTTTTTTTTTTTTTCCTCTCTCCCCTCTCTCGTCTCTGTCGCTCCTCCTTCCATCTCCTTTTCTCTCGCCTCGCCTGTCCTACCCCCAGGTTCCCGCAGGTCCCCGGGAGCGGCCCCCCCGGAGGGAGGGGGGGGGGAGTAGAGCGCAGTCTCGGGAGTACCCCCCGGCCTGCGAGGGGCGATGGGGGTATGTGACGAGTGGGGCGGGGCCGAGGGACATGGGAGCGAGGCCGGGGGAGTGATTGGAGATGAACTACATCTGTTCGACCCACCGGTCTCGAGGCCCATGGAGGAGATGGAAGGATATAAAACTGGAGCGACGACAGTGAAGGACGAGAGAGGACCAGGCCTGGGCTTTTAGTTGTGTTTTGGTTTTTATTTTATGCGCACCAGTCGTCCGTGAGGGGCTGGTGCGCTGTTTTGTGTTTATTTTGTTATTAAAATGTTTTTGATTGTCCGCCGGTTCCCGCCTCCTTCTTCCGGATGAATATGAAGGTTGATATCGTTACAGGGGGCAACATGTTTGGCAGAACCAAAAGCTATTTTGCAGAAAGAGCAAAACTGAACATTGTGCCTAACGTGCAGATCTGTAATGACACGTGTGTGCATAAACAATGACAACATTTTCATTTTCGCCCAAACTTTTCCTTCAGCACTTAGCGTCCATGGATGTTCTGGAAGCGTCCACCGGCTGAGCTTTCTCCAGACTCCGAGAATGCCTTCTGTTGTTTCTTTGAGAGATACTCTTCCAGGTGGTCAAGGGAACACTGCGAACCTCCCTCTTTTTTGATGCGAGCTCTGCCCAAACCATTCTCCGGATCTGCTCTTTGCCTTCATCGGAGGAAGCGTCGCTCTTCGAGCTCATCTCCACCGCAGGCTCCGTGAACACTATCAGCTGATTTCTGCGATGAGGAACTTCACCTTTCTCCTTGGTCAGCAGGGTGACGGTCATCTGGGCCACGCTGTGGCTTAGTATATTGGAGCGTGGCTGCACCATCTGGATGCCGCCGATGGGGATGGTGAGGCTGAGGTTGGGAATCGTCACCTGGGGCTGTGAGTGCAGGGGCAGGTGACTTAACACGCGCTGGCCTTCCCTGGGCTGTGTGCTCCTGGAGAGACGCCCGTGTGCCGGAGGCCAAGACTGTGTCACGCTGGTCCGTCTCTGAGGACTGTGTGTTTTCACCTTCGGAAGGAGCCAGAAAGACATTTTTCTTTAGTGAAATCACCACTTGTATATTGTAGAGTGAGCACTACTGCAGTCATCTTTATTCTAGGCTAAGGACACTATTTCTAAACTGTGTGGTAAGTCTTGTTTTGCGGCTACAGCTAAAGATAGTCCTGGTTCATCCCAAATCTGTATTTCATACAGTAGATTATAAACAGATGTGTCTGCCGTCATTTCATGGGTTAGTATCTAAGGTTTTGGCTTTAATTGTATGTAAAGACCTGTGGTCTGGCTTCTATTTCTAATAAAGGTGTGACACTGAAATAACACACAGTGTGCTTTTGGACCCAGGGTATTTGTTTTGGATGTTTAGCTTGGATATATTTGTCTGTCTTGTTTTCAGACTAATTACATTTTGTGCGCTAATAAAAACCATCTTTCTATAAGTGGACTTAAACAAACTTACATAAAGAAAGAAGCATCTACATATTTAGCTATCAAGACTAGAAACCCACAGTTTACTCACTACTGACTAACATGGTTGTTAAAAGAGATGGTAAGGGGTAACTAAGAAACTACTGTAAATATGTAAATGCCCAAAATTCTGTGGCATGTTTCTCAAAATAATGATCTGATCTTTTTGACATCAAAAAAGTCTCTTGTATCACGCGGTATAAAGCTCTGTTGTTACTGCTAACTAAAACTATAGAATCATTATTAAAATCATTTTTGTTTTTTGAAATGAAGTAAAAATGTTAGGTGATTTTAGATGAAAAACATAAAGAAGAGTAATGTTGCCTTAGCAGAGCAATTAAATAAATATGTTTATGTTTAGTTACAAAAAAATACTATAACTAAAACGGAAATAAAATTAATTACAGGTACTAAAAGATCTAATTAAAAATATATTAAAAAAAGGAAAATAAATAATAATAATAATAAAACAAAATAAATAATACTGGTTATATATATATATATATATATATATATATATATATATATATATATATATATATATATATATATATATAAATACAATTTGTAAACTAAATTCAACAGGGTTTTTTCCATATTACATTTATGGTTTGGTTCATATTTTTATGTAGCTATTGCTTTTCCATTTTGATTTAATATCTATTTTATTTTAAAATATTTTTATTTAATAATAAAAAAATATTAAATCAAAGCAAAGGATCGTTTATTATAAGGACAATTTATCAATATATTTTCTTTAGACTTCAGCCAAAATATTCCTTAATGTAAGTCAATAATTTTTTTTTTAAATAATAATTTTATAATATGCTATAATATGAAAGTAGAATTTTCACTTCAGATAAAACTAAAAATGTTTTGTTAAACAACATTTAGTGTAATAACTTTAAATAAGGCAATTTAAAAACACCTTAATGCTTATTGTAATTTCTTCTTAAAATATGCATCCCATTTCCTGCTAAAATATGATGTACTAAAGGAATAATAATAATAATAATCAAACCATTTGTGTTTTGCACATCAACACTCTGGCGTCAAGCAAAAATACCATTTAAACAAAGCTGTTTATTTTGATTTTATGTTATTTTTTCTCTGGGGAGTGTTATTTGCTTTTAGACAAACTGAACAAAACAGGTTTAAACTGGAAACCTCTACTTCAGATTAGACCAATATAAAAATGCACTTTTAATAAATGACAAGGTGTGCAGGTTAAACACATACATGTCTCATTCTGTCTTTTAACAGTGTTTCATTATGGTTCCTTGGCGCAGAGACCTTAAATAAGCCAGAGAACAGAAAAGTCCTGTCAGACACTTACCGGTTTGGTCTTGAGGTCTGGTCTGCTGGGAGACGCTTTCATTGAGTCTCTGGATCTTTCAGCTTGGTACTGAATAGTCACACTGGCCCCGACGGTCAATGCAAGTGGACAACTGGGAGACGGAGGTTGAATGGGGGACACACGTCTCTCTGGGAACGATGAGGCTGGGTGGTTTGAAGGAGACAAAGAGGACAGACAGGACGATGGAGAGGGACAGCGTAGAGGTGACAAGTCTCGCCCAGGAGACTGTGGTAAAGATGGGGACATTTGCAGGCCAGGAGACATGCTGTGGATGGGGGACGAGCACTTCCCTACAGCGGCTTCAAGGTGTGGAAGGGTTACGATAGAATTGGTGGTCTTAGGAGAGGAGGCTTCTCCAAAGTGGCTCGGTTTCCCGGGGCTCATGCTGACAGGCGCTTTGGGATGCTGTTCCCAGCCTGGGTTTGACAGGCCTGAGACGTCACAGGAGCCAGGAGTGTCTCTGGAGAGAGACAGTGTCTTAGATGACGAGGAGGAGCACGAAGCTTCGTCATTATCATCAGGCTCGTCCACATCTGTGTCCTCTGCGTCTGAGAACTGATGCTCCTCTATCGGCTCCTTCTCCAGGAAATGCTTCTCACTGTCCCCTACAGCACAAGACAGACTTCCTATCAGCATTCATTAGGCACAGATAATTATACTAAAATACATGCCCCCTGACCATATGAAACAATCGATATGCCACAGCAGTCCACTGCATCCACAAATACTGTTATATGCAATTATTTGCAGTTAATCCGAGTCATTATATTATGTAGGTATCATATTTTTTTTTTTAAGTAAGACTGACAGTCACAGTTTTACTGCTTTCAATTAACAGAATTATGAAAAGAAGTTAATACTGAGTTACTGACCGTTCAGACAGAATGTGTCTGAAATCATGTACATTGTATCCATTATCGTTTAATGTTTCCTTGTGATATAATATTAATTTTACATTTATAAAATTTATGATACACTAAATTGATCAAAAGTGTCATCATTTATAATTTGACAAACAATTTATATTTCAAACAAATGTGGATTTTACTCTCTATAAATTACAGCAAATCTTCTATAAAAAAAAAATACATAAAAAATCAGTATACTACTGTACAATGGTTTCTGTAGGATCATGTGACATTTGAGAATATCCAGAAAACAGTTACTTTAAATTGTAGTTATATTTGTAGAATTCAGAATTTGTATTTTATTTTACTGTACTTTTAACAAATAAAAAACTATAACCACACACACACACATACTGCAAAATACAAGGTCTATATACAGTACGTATCATTTTATATACATTTTATTTTAAATACATTTTTAGCCTTTTTCTGAGTCGAAAGTTCCTCGAAATGCTTTTCCCCCTCACCTCCTTCATCTGTCTCAAGCTCACCCTGCACTGGTCCTGGAGCAGTTCCCTCTGGACACCTCTTCCCATGAGCCTTTGACTTCATGTGTTTAGTCAGATTCCCTGAGGAAAGCAGTTTCAACATGGGAACACAAAAGAAAATATGAAACGTACGTATATCATGTGCAGTATTTTGACTTCATTACTAGGGAGACTGGGGGCGATTGTAAAATTCTTTACATTGTCCTTCATGACTCACAGACTGCTTGAAATACACTAGTCATCTTTTGAAACAAGAGACGAGTGCAGGTTCACCAATTTATAATACAATTGATATATTTTCACTAATAAGGACAAAGACTGTTACATTTGCCTCCTTGGTGTCTGGGGGGTAATTGTAAATCATATTTGTTTGCTAAAAGTAATTTTGTCTTTTAGTTGTGAACTAACATATAGTTTGTATTGACTTTGAATTGAAATTGAATGCTGGCAGATATGGACTAAAAGCCACAGATCTCCTTTCCTCGGCTGTGCAGCATTCAGTACCTTTGGTTTTGAAGGCGATGTTGCAGTGCTGGCAGACGTAGGGCCGAGCGTCCGTGTGCAGCCGTATGTGTTTGCGCAGCATGCTGGGTTTCTTACAGCGTATTCCACACTCTTCACATACATATCGGCCTCTCCCGCGGCCCCGGACATACACGTACTCCTCACTCGACCTGTAGCTGGAAAAACCAACGTAACAGCTGAAAGAACATGCTGTGTGAACCTTCACTGGACTTCACCCCCCATCACTGACTCATGACAGGTAGGACTACTAAAGGGTAGGACTACAGATAACCCAGAAATGTCCTTCTTTTGTGGAAATTTCTTTCCTCAAAAAAAAGCTATTTTATGGCTTTGGATTTGGAATATATCATACAAGCCAGTGTTAATTTCGTTGACGAATAATTTTCGTCATAATATTTTTTTCACAGACGATAACGAACTAAAACTCTTTTTAAATGACAAAAACTACGACGCAAATTTATTGACATTTTTGTCAACAAATAAAAATGAGACAAAAATGTTAGGGAGGGATTTGCAATTAAGTGCATTATACAGTGTTTTTTTTTTTTACTTTAAATGTAATGTCAACACATTACCGTTAAAACGATAACTCAAGTACATGTGCTATAGTATGTTAGTCTACACAAAAAAAACGTACTTCTTTAAATCCTGACAAAAGATTATTAAAACATTCTTTAAAAAATTACTTTAAAATAAAACTTTTCATTTGACATTATAAAAGCCGCTTTTTACAAATGTACTTAAGAGTGTTAAGAAACAGTCATGAAAGTGCACTTAAGTGCCTTTTCAATCATTAAAATTGTTACCTGCAAGTAGTTTTTTTTTTTTTTTACTGTACTTAAAATCTGAAGTACAGTACAAGTGCACAATGATTAAGCACACTTATTTTTGTATTTCAAGTAAATACATGTGGGTTTGGTGATTAAATAATGACAGATGCTGAATTCATAACCACAAACTAGTATACTACTCTTACTATTTGTACCATATCTTTCTCTGGCAGGAATAGTAAGAGTACAGTAGTATGCAGTTCTGAGTACAGTAAATGTTTTCAAAGTTTGTGTGAACTAACCCTTTAACAGGCCGAAATGAGAGCAACAAAAAAGTGAATCACATCAGCAATACTAGTAATATTTATTCCGTGTTTAACAAACAGAATGGAACAGAAAACAACACTTGTAGGTTGACATTGAAACTGGAAGTTCTCAACATCAACTCTAGGTTAATTAAAATAGCAGCGGAGCATAGCCTCAGGGCTGAAATAGGCATATAAAGAGGCCTATACATTGATCTCAAAAATCTGTGTGGGAGATCTGATCTCCAATCTTTAGCACCTGCATGCTACACTTTTAAAGGTACTCTTAAACAGCTTGATATGCCTGGGACAGTCCCTCTTTCAGACACCATGCATGCATATACAATATATCCATATACACCCCCTCCACCTACCCACAGACACACACACACACACACACACACACACATGGGTAGTCTGGCTGGGTATCCACCCAGTTTGTGTCCAGAATGTCCCAAAATGGGGCCTCCACTTGACCTCAAACAGAGCACCATTTATAACGTCAAGAACTAGGGCCCCCCTCCCTTCCGAACCCCTTCACCACCACCCCGGCTCAGACCTGGGGTTCTTGCAATGCCGGTCTGTGCCCAGAGTCCAGGCGTCTGTGCCAATCCAAACAGCTGAGAGGGTGGGGGGGACCCTGGACCCGACCAGAAGCTCATAGCCTATGACATGAGTACAAATCAAGAACTGTGTGCCAGCTTTCTTAAAAATAACAGTCATAATAGAGTTCAATTTTGGGCTGATTAGTGTTTTAGTTTTAATCCATGCTGCTGTTTAATTTGTGGTTGTATACAATATTTTCCCAAAGTAACAGACTACTGTTCCTCTTCAGGAACTCGAGCTGCGTCGAGGACGTTTGGGGAACGCGTCCAGCGTGACGTCTCTGAATAATGTGTATAATCAGTCCAAAGGAAGGGCGAGACGTCATAGGCGGGTGACGTCAGAGACCAGGAAGCATAAAGCATGAGAGGCAAAGCCGGTAGTCAGCCTTGTGTCTTCAGCAAGCGCTCTGTGTGTGTGTGTGTCAGTCACTATCTGTTTGTGAGTCTTATTTAGTGTCGTTTGTCCACTGATAAACTCCATTGTCAAAGCTTCAATCAAGAGAAGTTTTGGGCGAGAACAGACAGCGTTCAGGCTGTGTGTTTTCCCTGCCAAAAAAAAAAAAAAAAAGGTAGGGACACACGCAGCTCGTGTGTTGTCTGCTTGAGAGTGAAGCGCGCAGTGTCAGCTCTCGAGGGAGTTGACTGCTGCGATGCGAGCCTTTGCTTCACTCTCAGAAGGCTCTCTTTGAGGAGAGAGCTTTCACTGGCATTCCTCGCGGTGCCAGCCCCGCTTTTGTCGAGAAAAAAAACGGAGCGGTGGTTGTGCTCGCGGGATTCGCTTTCGGATCTGCTGGAAGGAATGTAAGACGGGTCTTTTCAAGTCCCTATCTTCTTTCTTAACAACCAGATCCGGCGCCCGCTCTCGGGGGTTCGGAAGCCCGCGTTTGCGGTACTTTCTCCCCGATGAGAGGGCGCGACGCACTGCCTGTCTTTCTCAGAGGAGATTGATATGGAAAAGCGTAGATGAGCTCGCCAGTTGTTCAAGCACCAGTCACACAAGCACCAGTTACACACGCATATTATGCCTATATTATAATAAGCAGCATTAATGAGGAGTGGAGCTCGCGCAGTCGGCTCTCGGGGGCATAGGCGGAGTTTGACATTCGAGCCAGGGGGGGCAAAAAAAAAAATCATTGTAGCAGCTGGGACTTGCATGGCCTATCAATTGGGGAACTCAGCACTAGCACATATGGACAAAACAAACATGCTAAATAAACACATATTTATTTTTAACCCAAAAAAAACACTACAACAATACAATCATATTTGTAAACAGGTAGGCTACTTCGCATAAGCAGCCACTTGACTTCGCATCGCATCTTCGTTCGAACACAATTAATCAATGAAATGTGGACCACTTTTGCACTGTTAAAATATTATCTTCAACCAAAACGAAAATATTTTTAACATTTTTCTTTCCTTTTTTCAAAACACACTGTGGCAATGAGAGTGATTAAAAAACAAGTTATTTCGCATTTTGTTGTAATTCATGAAACATTTAAAACATTTTGAGAGGGGAAAAATGAACAGTCACACAATACTCTCCACTTTTGAAACACATTGTGGCAATGAGAGTGATTAAAAACAAGTTATTTCGCATTTTGTTGTAGCCTACTTCATGAAACATATAAAACATTTTAAGAGGGAAAAATGAACAGTCACACAATTCTCTACACATGACCACTTCTCTCCCTCTTCACTAATTTCTCTCAAACACTCCATAATCGCAGAGTAGTGACTTTTCACTGATTTCACACATCTCCACTTGCATGCCTATCTCGTGTCACTGGGCTGAACTACTTCAGTTAATTTCCCGTTTCAGCCACCAGGGGGGGCAATGCTCCCCCTGCCCCCCCGCAAACTCCGCGCCTGCTCGGGGGGCTGATTGTGCTTTTCTCGCTGTTAAGCGCTCGGCTCTCGCCGGGCACGCTCCGAGGAGTGTGTCCGTGCATGCGATCTTGCAGTTGCGGTCGCGCTGGGGCTGATGCACGGCGGCGACCGCGATGGCGGGAATCGCACATGATCTGGTGAACGGGTTGGAGACGGCTCGTCCTATCTCCACCCGTGTTTACTAGATCTAGAGCTCGTTCTCGAGGCTTGGAAAACCAGCGAGGCTTGGAAACCAGCGCTGTGGTTTTTCGCCCTCTGAGACAGCTCGCTGCTGCTGCTCCATGCTCTCTCGTTGGGCACACTATGAGGAGTGTATCCGTGCATGCTGTGGTTTCTTCGTCCTCGGAGGCAGAGCTCGCTGCAGCATTCATCTTTTCTGAGGAGATTGATGCTGTCTGTGTGACTGAGTAGCATATATATATATATATATATATATATATATATATGCTACTCAGTATATATATATATATATATATATATATATATATATATATATATAAATAGAACATGTACGCTGCCGAGGCAACGCGTGTATTACATTGTTTCATCTTTATGTGAGTTTTCTTTTTTTTCTACACCAGACAGTGTTGACTCGTCTGGTTGTTGACTACTATATATTAAAATTTATCTGACTATGTGAAGTTAGATGTGCAGGGGCTCTAGGGATGTAATTTCTTATGTGAGAACACGTGTGTACCGCTCTCCCTCTGAGGACAAGGCACTGTAATTTACTCATGAAGAATAGAATATTGAAATATTAATATCAATTATTGTGATATCTTTTACTAGAAATTAATGTAAATCAATTGTGGTTCGTCCAGCAAACGGCCGTAAGATTTTTTTTATTAATTCTCAGTAACGCTATCACTTCCTATAATTCCAGGACGAATAGTTTCTGGCCATGAAACCATTCTCCTGTCCTTATAAAATTTATATTACTTAAAAGTAACAGATGAGCTTTGTAGCTAAGATCGGCATTTCATTGACTTCGTAACATGAGCAACTTAGACAGACAATCTGGAGTATATGGAATTTAATAATTGAACTAATAATACATCAACTACGATTCTCTCTCAGTTACTGCCTGGAAACGTAGCGGTGCTAAAAGGCTCGTGACCTCCTGGGAGGTTTCCAGAGCAGCTAGCTTGGCTGTCTCAGTGGGTCCTGCACACTGTAGTGAGAGGCCACAGAATCCAGTTCTGGTGGGCCCCAAGCAGGCTCTGGTAATGGAACAGAAGTAGACTCTCTCTGAGGACGGAGACCATCGATGTGGTCCCTCCTTGGGTTGCAGAGTCCGGTCCTACAGCCGGTACTTCACTGTTCCAAGGAAGGATGAGGTGTTGTGTCCTTTTTTAGATCTGTGCTTTTTTAACCTCTCAGTCAGGGGACTGAAGTTTAGCACGCCTGCACAGGCCAAGTCCAAGGACTGGTGTGTCACGATCTATGAAAAGATGCACTTATCTCCGTCCTTCTTCATCGGAAGTTCCTGAGGTTTGCTTTTGGGGGCAAAAGCCTACCAATACGGATCTTCCTCTGGCCTTGCACTCTCACCCCACACTTTCACGACTCAACCACATTGACGATTGGTTGATATCAGCTCAATCTGGGCAGATGACGGTTCTGCACCGAGATGTCGTTCTCGCTCACATGAAAGAGCTGGGGTTAAGACTTAACGGCAAGAAAAGTGTGCTTTCTCCAGTTCAGAGAACCACTTATCTGGGCATGGTGTGGGATTCGACCACGATGCAGGCACGCATGTCACCTGCTCGGATCGAGTCGATCCTCACTGCAGTCGCGAGAGTGAGAGAAGGCCGGTCACTCACTGTCAAGCAGTCACAGAGATTGCTGGGTCTGATGGCAGCTGCGTCCAACGTGAATACTATTGGCCTGCTGTACATGAGACCCCTATAGTGGTGGCTCGAGACCAAGGGGTTCTCCCTGAAGGGAAACCCACTTCGCATGCTAAAGGTCACGCGGCGCTGCCTACGTGCCTTGGATATGTGGAGGAAGCCTTGGTTCTTGTCTCAGGGCCCGGTGCTGGGAGCTCCTTGTCGCCGTGGGATGCTAGCGACAGACGCGTACCTCACCGGCTGGTGTGCGGTCATGAGTGGACACCCTGCCCGCGGTCTGTGGAGTGGTCGCCATCTGACATGGCACATCAACTGCCTGGAGATGCTGGCCGTGCTTCATGCACTTCGTTATTTTCTCCCAGACCTAAGAGGTCACCATGTGTTGGTGCGCACCGACAACACAGCGGTGGTCTCTTACATCAACCACTAAGGAGGTCTGCACTCACGCCATTTATACAAATAGCGTACCAGATCCTTGTGTGGGCCCAGGATGAATTCCTCTCGCTCAGAGCCATCCACATTCCTGGGGTCTCATTTATAAAACTATGCGTAGGATCTTTACTAAAAGTTTACGTGCGCCCAAAAGCCAAAAATGGCGTACGCCAAAAAATATTCCGATTTATAAAACCGTGCGTACGCACACCTGTAAGCAATGTTCCCTTTATAAATCACAGATCACCCGCAGATGTGCGTACGTGAACCAGCCTCATATCCCGCCCTGTACACGCCCATTTTTAACCATAAATAGTCAATGCAAATCACCTCATGATTGCTGATCAGCATGTAAATGAGAGTGGAATCCCATATATACCTGGAAAACTGGCATGCGACCCGCCAATTAATTAATCCAAGAAAGTGAAAACGTGCATTTCTGTTAGCCTAATTTTAATAATGGCGACAGGTGAGAAAAGAGGAAAAAAACGTAATTTCTCAGATACTGAGATTGAAACACTTGTAGGGGAGGTGGAGGCTCGGAAAACTGTGTTATTTGGTGGCCACAGCAGTGGGGTCACTAATAAAAAGAAGCAGTGCGAGTGGCAAAGTATTGCTTCTGCCGTCAATTGTGTCAGTGGGACAGAACGGACAGTTGCAGAATTAAAGAAAAAATGGTCCGACCTGAAGGTATACAAATTTTTTTTTACCAACATATTACATTTGTGTTTTATTAGGCTATATACCTATATAAATAGCAATATTGATTTTCAAAAAGTTTTATTTACATGTGCTTACAGTATGCAAAATATGTGAAATAAAGATTCTCATTCATTCAAGGTGGAGGCAAAGAGAAAACTGTCCTCCCACCGCCAGAGCGTGGCTGCAACTGGTGGGGGCCCATGTACAGCTGATCTCACATCAGTGGACAGCAAAATCGCGGCTATAATTGGGGAGGTCAGCGTGTGTGGTATTGTGTCGGAAAAGGAGGGAGACACTGACGTGACTGAAACCACAGAGGAGCAAGGTTAAACCGATTTTTAATCATTAACGCTGTACATTTGAGTGTGTGGGGTGATAAATGGATAAATGTTGCCAATTGTTTGTCCTCCAGTCCTTCCGGAGTCTGAAGCTGTAAATGAACAGGAGGTTCAGGGTGAGGGGTTCTCAGATGCAGATGCACAGCGTCCGGCTCAAAGCAGTGCCCCTTCTGCGTCTGGCACGTCCAAAAGTGGTCGGGTACTCACTGACGCAGTCCTGCAGTTACAGCGAGAGACAATAAACGCTGTCAACAGGGTTGCAGATGAGCTACGGCAGATGAGAGAAGTGATGCAAGAAATTGCACAATCATTAAAAGATGCAGTTAAACCATGAACCTTGAGTTTTGTCTTTCTTTACAAACGCCGCATGACATCCTCACGGATTCTTGCACCTCGTTGATATCCCTCTTGTCGGCCAGGGGGCTGTGGCTCGGGGTCGTAATGCTGGGGTAGAGGGAGATCAGGAGGGAGAGGAATACCGTTTCTCAGTGCTATATTGTGCAAAACACCACACGCCCTGACAATCTTGCACACTTTTGCTGGATGGTATAAAAGTCTGCCACCCGAGGCATCCAGAGCACGCCATCTGCATTTCAGGATGCCGATGGCACGCTCCACAACTGCGCGGGCACGAGAGTGGACCTCGTTATAATGAGTTTCCTCTGCGCTCTGCGGGTTTAAAAATGGGGTGAGGAGCCAGCGTCTCAGGGGGTAGCCACTGTCGCCTGCAGGTTATAATTATATTAAAAACAAAATTGTTACAGTTTCTACTTTTTAATATTGTTAAACTCACCAAGAAGCCAGCCATCACGTACTGCGCCTGCATTTAGTCTGTTCCCTACACTGCTATGTGTCAAGATAAAGGAATCATGTGTTGAACCAGGCCAGCGTGCCACAATGTTTGTGAGGGTCATGTTGGAGTCACATATGATTTGCACATTAATAGAATGCACATGCTTTCTATTAACATAAGCAAATTCATTTTCAGATGGTGCCCTTATAGCAACATGAGTGCAGTCAATTGCGCCGATTACATTTGGGAAACCAGACATTGCTGCAAATTGCGTTTTAATTTCGGCCTGTTCTCGCACAGTGTAGGGGAACCTGATGTATCGACTAACCATATTAAGTATACCATTTAAAACGACAGATATTATGGCACTCAGGGACGGCTGTGATATACCAGACCTATAGGGTGAGATGATAGATTCCAATAGAATTATTTCATATACAAAAAGGTCTTAGAGACAAATTTGAGGATTACTTATAGTTTTTTTATATTATTAATTTACCTGTCTGCCAATTCCCGCTGGAAACAGCCGGTTGCCAAGAACCCCAGAGTGGTGAGGACTTGTATTTGGACTGGGATGGCATGGTTCCGGCGTGTTGCCCTCTCTAATACTGGACCCAATTCAGCACATAGATCCAAGAGCACAGCTCTAGGGAATCTAAATCGGCTTATTAGCCAGTCATCATCATGGGCCAGGAAATCATCATGGTCCCTGAAAACTCGTTCTCTCCTTATTCTGCCATTAGCGTAATCCTCCAACAGTGCCAGGAGTGCCATCATGAAGCATTACATACCCGGGTCACCGGAGAATTTATATGTTTCTAGCAAATAGACTGATCGTTAACACCTTGACAAAATCACTTAATTAATTTGTGGGCGAAAATTTAAGACGAAAATGTTATAGTGAACACATGCTTCTTGACGGTTTTGTAATGAACACCGTAATAGTTAGGACCGATGATGAGTAGCGATTGTGCTTCATGACTGTATTTGCAGACTTTGACATTTTATGATATAGGCTATGTACATTAAGGAAAATATTTCCTTTTTACACTGTGTTCTGCAGTTCTCTAATAAAAGGGTATTTCATGCTATTCTGTAGGCTATCACATGTATCGCGCCATGTCCTCCTGTGCTCCCGTTGTGGACAATGTGACTGTAAGGCAGCGCTGATTATTATTTTATTTTACTTTTAATACATTTTGAATTACGTTTGGATTTTACTAGATGTATATAGCCTAAAACAATCGGCACAAATAACACTGTTGGATTTAATCTTCATGATAATGTGGATATAACGTATGAAATGGAGTGAAAATTAAATGTCATTCATTCTTATAATCGTTCTTCTCACATTTATTTTCTACAATCTAACTTCAGTTCACGACCTCACCATCGGTGTCGCCAATTCCCTTTGTCTCCAGAATGTGCGTACGCACGGCTCAAAGTTTGCTTAAAGGTGCGCACATTCTCCCGTCAAGTTTGTTTTTTATAGATCACAACCTTTGCGTGGGAACTGGCGTACGTACGTTTCCAGCCCCGTTTTGTGCGTACGCACGCTTTATAAATGAGGCCCCTGGGCATCTTAATATGGGAGCAGACATCCTGTTGAGGCAGGGGCAAAGGCCTGGGGAATGGCGGCTTCACACCAAGGTGATGAAGCAGAGTTGGAGAGTTGGGCCAGACTCGGATGGATCTGTTTGCGACTCGAGACACATCGCACTGTCCCCTCTTCCTCTGACTCATCCAGCTCCACTGGGGCTGGACGCCATGGTACAGACATGGCCGAGGCTTCATCTGTACATTTTCCCCCCGATTGCTCTGCTCTCGGGAGTTCTGGAGAGAGTGCGACGGGACGGAGTCCGGCTGCTGTTAGTAGCCCCGTTCTGGACAGGCCGGGTCTGGTTCCTGGGCCTGATTTCTCTTTTTGACGGCACTCCATGGGAGGTTCCCGTCAGGAGAGATCTCCTCTCGCAGGCGGAGGGTGCGCCCCCGCATGGAGCTTAGAGGCTGTAGGTGCTGTCTCTGAGGAGGCACAGCTCTTAGCTTCCGGTCTCTCAACCAAGGTTGTAGGACCGTTCTCCAATCCAGAGCTCCCTCATTGAGGAAACTGTATGCCTTGAAGTGGAAGCTTTTCACTTCTTGCTGCGGAGACCGCCAGCTCGACCCAGTTAACTGCCCGTATGGTACAGTGCTGGAGTTCCTGCAGGCTCTCCGCAGGGTTGACCCACTCCACCATGAAGGTCCATGTGGCGGCCATGGTGGCCTACTGCGCCCCTCTCGGTGGCCAGTCAGTGGGCAGAAACCCTCTGGTTACATGTTTCCTCCATGGTGCGCTGAGGCTGAGGCCTCCGGCCAGTAGAAGCTTATGCTAAGCGGTGATCAGGATGTTATCCTAAGCCTCGAGTCCTCTGATCTCCCCTCTCCTGGGGGTCAAGACTCACTCCTTCTGAAGTTTGGCCATTGGACGGGTTGTCCCCGAATTCTGTCAGGCTCCTTCTCTTGCTTTAGCTGTGCTCTTCCACACTAGGCAGAGATTTGAAAGTCTGGCGGCATGGGGATTCTCGTTCCCCAAACGTCCTCGACGCAGCTCGAGTTCCTGAAGAGGAACGTCTAAGGTTACATATGTAACCCTGATTCCTCGAAGGAACGAGACGATGCGTCGCAGTGCCACTCTTCCGGCATCTCTGGCTGGCGCTTGCTTCATCCTTTGAGGCTGACTTCCGGCTTTGCCGCTCATGCTTTATGCTTCCTGGTCTCTGACGTCACCCACCTATGACGTCTCGCCCTTCCTTTGGACTGATTATACACATTATTCAGAGACGAGGCTGACGTCCTCGACGCAGCGTCTCGTTCCATCGAGGAACCAGGGTTACATACGTAACCTTAGACGTTCTTCACACAGTAAACAATTTAATTAATGTGATCCAATAACAAATGTCATTCCAGACATACACTACCTTACAAAAGTTTGTGATCAGTAAGTATGTCTCTTATGCTCATCAAGGCTACATTTATTTGATCAAAAATGCAGTAAAAACAGTAATATTATGAAATATTATTATAATTTACAGTAATGGTTTTCTATTTTATAGGGCTACACTCAACTAAAGATTTTTCTGGTCGACTAGTAGTCGTTCATGTTAAGCATTAGTTGACTAATTACAAGTTTATTAATAAACCATTTAAATCATGATAATGAGCTTTTAGTTGCCAACATAGCTTATTAGGCACCCAAGCTTGCCACAGCACACCGGCAGAAGTAATGATTATGTATGTGTCGGGAAAAACAGTAAGATTAAACTGCTTTAATATTTTAATAATCTATTGATAAAGTAGTGTTTTCGTCTTAAGAGATGATTTCAACGACACTGACTCATCATCTCCACAGTAGTAGTGGAAATGCAAGTTTCATACGGATTACATAATCTGAGAATATTTGTTTTCCATTTGAATCGGTTCATTTGAAATTAGACATTTCTCTCTCTATAGATATATTTTTCATTTCTGTAAGCGAAGTATACACAGAGTTACTTTCACGCTCAAGTTCACAGAGGCCGAGGCGGCAGAAAGCGCACCCAGTTTGCTTTCATTATTTTACAAAAGCGCAATGTTTTGTTGTTATAGTTAGTGCACACAAATAAACATAGAGGCTTTACAGATTTGAAAGATGTATTACATTTATCTGTATGACCAAAATGGAGAATTTTAAGAGCAAGTGACCGACCGCACTGGCGGCTCAGTCTGTCATGCTGTGATCCCCCTACTGTTCAGACACTTAAATAGCGCACATTTTTCTCGGTTAACATTAGATTGAGTGGCCATGTAAAGTTACTACTACTTACATATTTCAGATGATAAGCCATATTTGAGGTTGATGAATTATAGGCGAGCATTTGGATGTACTGTATTACAACAAAATCCATCCGTTTATGATCTGTCTGTGCACTTCTTGTGGATATTTTTTTTCTGCGATTAAGCGACTGATAAAAGCCTCTTCTCGTCAACTAAAGGTTAGTCAACTATTAGGGGGCCTAATAGTAAAATATCAGCATGATCCTCAAAATATAAATCTTTTGTAAGAATATACACCACCGTTCCAAAGTTTTTTTGGAAAAATAAGGATATGTTAAATTGCTAAAAAGCGATAGTAAAAACTATTAAAAAAATAAAATAAAATAAAGATCTGATGATAATCTGGGGCCTCATTTATAAACGTTGCGTACAAAAGAAGGCGTACGCCACTCTCTACGCAATAACTGATATTTATAAAAAGCAAACTTGACGGGAAAATGTGCGGTCCTTCACGCAAGCTCTGACCCAGGCGTACGCACAAAAACGGGTGAAATGAGAAATGGCGACACCGTCGGCAGATGGAAGAAACACGTGAAAGTGAAAGTGAAAATGACAATACTGCCTCTCATAAATAACATGAAGACTTCACAAAGCAAGTCTTACAATTAACAGCCTACACGAACACCCGTTTGATCGATCAGCAGTGAAACAAACAAAAAAAATCAAACGAAAATTACAACAGAAATTCAAATGAACACATATTTCCAAAAAGAAAAGTGAAATATGTTCTGCAATAATATTGGCATGTTGTGCAATTCATCCTCATAAATAATATAGTTAACAGAACGAAATAATGTACAAAACTGATATTCTCGTCAATGTGTCCGTCTGGCGGAGCAGATATAGATGCAATTAGATAGACAGATAGATAGATAATTAAGGAGATAGATAGATAGATAGATAGATAGATAGATAGATAGATAGATAGATAGATAGATAGATAGATAGATAGATGTATTAATTGTCCACTGGGGAAAGTTGTTTTCATAGTAAAACATTTTTTCATAAGCTACGGAATTATGGTATTCATGCATATGCCTTTAGTTTGTTTTATTTTTGATAAAACAATGTATGGCGTATGTCTCAACCATTCAGAAAGCAACAAGAAATTACATTTGCGCTGAACAATTTCCCATTTCCACGTCGATTATTACCGACATCTGTAGCTTGTCAGATGCAAGAGGGGTCAGCTCCGGTGTCCCCTTTCCCCCACCCGTGGCAGACACACTCTGGCGATGGAGCGCTAGACGTTTTTTTGCCTCGACTTTGATGTCCGACCATTTCTTTTTTATTTCGGCCAAGGTCCGAGGTTGTGAGGCTACAGCATTTACGGCGTCTGCCACCGTTTGCCACTCAAGTCCCTTTTTGGCATTAGTAATAGTAATGCCCACACTGTGCCCTCCAAACAACATTTTTCTCCTCTTTTCCACCTCGCCAACGATAACTTCTACTTCACATTGAGTGAAGTTACGTTTTTTTGATTTCTTCTCTGTGTTTGCCATGATTTTGCAATCAATGAATATGAACTTGTGGGCGTTTCACGGACTATTTATGGGCAACTATGGGCGTATCATGAAGCCGCAAAAGCTGCGCTACATTTAGAATTGATTGTGATTTATTAAGGGAAAAATGCGTAGGATGTGCGTGCGCACGGTTTTATAAATCCGAATATTTCTGTGCGTACGCACGTCCTATGTTTCATCCGTACGCCACTTCTGACGCAAATCCTACGCAAAGTTTTATAAATGAGGCCCCCTGGTGTCTAGATTATGACTTTTGTTGTTCTCCTGTAAAGTGAGCCTGTATGCTTTTCTGCCTGATTTATCATCAGCCAAGTCTAAAAATTTAAATGATATGGAAATCCTCCAAAATTTTTCTTTACAAATCCTTGTTTTCTACTTCTGATTCATGACCGGTGTTTTGTTTGCTCTCTCTGCTGTGCTTCCACATTCATCACTTCTCACCGGAGCTTACGCTACGCCTACATCCTACATCATCTGCTGGAAGGCCACTCTTGTGAACACGTGTACGACAGTTAGTGGAAACTAGAGATTACGGTTTATAAAGTTTTAAATACGTAGATATTTCTAACACAAATGCAATGATTTGCTTCAGGAAGCCTTTATTAACCCCCCGGTGCCTGTAGGGCACTTTTTTATGATGGATTGGCAGAGTTTATTGGGCTTCTATTGGACTAATTAATATCACCCATTCACTGCCATTATAAAGCTTGGAAAAGCCAGGAAATTTTTTATATCAATCTGATTGTATTTGTCAGAAAATACACCTAGGATGGCTTGAGGGTGAGTAAATCATTGGGTAATTTTAATTTTTGGGTGAAATATAATTTTAAGAGTTGACAAATTGTGCAGAAACCACATAATTAACGTCCACCTGAAATGCTGACTAAATTCAATTTCTAAACCTTCATGCAAAATCACTCCCCTCATTCATCAAGTAAAACCTCAGAGCTTCCATTTTAAGATTCACAAACCACCCTAACCACCTTCAGTCTTTTCATTCTGAAGGGACAGAAATATGTCCTAAACTCTGTTTTAACGCTCCCCAAAGACCATACTTGCATGGTGGAGGAGTACAGCCAAATTATGAGTCAATTTCATGGCTGTTGTGAAGAGTACGTTGTGTTTTACAACTGCCATCATTCCACAGAAACAGCGCAGATGGTTGTTTCTAGGAAGACGTGTGCCTGTTAACTGATCTCAGTCATGACAGACTGAGTTACAGACCACATAACCTTGAAGAATTACATTTCTTTCTTATAGTAGTGTGTATGACGTAGATCATATAAGTCTTGAAGCCTGACTGAATCATAGTTTTAGTTCATAGCTCAGATTATTTTATTATATAGTTTTCCCTCTTTCATTAAAAAGAACCACTTACTCTTCACATCTGAAGTCATAAGAGATACAAAATGTACAAAGCGGTGGTACGTGAGGACTGTAATTAAGAACCACTGCTCTAATGAACAAGTCTTGGATCCCTTATAGTACAGAGTGTGCTTCTGTTTTTATGCGTATGCTAAGGTATTTGAACTGAGCAAAGTAAGTATGAACATAATCTATGCATGCAGCCAGAATTTTTCATGTGCCTTATTTTTTCTCTATAAGTTTTTTTTTTTGCAATAATTGTTTTTTTATTGTTGTTTCACATTGTTGTTTCACAGTCGAAAAAAGAACAGATGTGAAGCAACAACAACAACTGACAACCATGTTGTCAAGCACTTGTGCGAGTTGGTTACAAGATACCCGTAACTCTAGTTTAAACCAGTACACAAACATTTTTATCAGTCATAACATCTATAGAGAAATAGTGCAGATATTGGATAAGGATGAAACTTTCTAGTGTGCTTGTGCTTAACACCAGTGTTTGCACACACTTTCAATTGGAGTATACTTTGAAGGGCTACAGCCCATAGTATACATCATTTTTTACACACATAGGATATGCATACAGTATGCAGATGACAAAAATTATTTTATGCGTACAGTATAGTACAGTCATATTTTCTAACCACAGGTATTCTGTAGTCTATGTGTTTTTACAAGCATCTGAACTATTCTTTAGACTTTAGACTTTAAACTAGCGGTTCTCAACTGGTGGGTCAAGATCCGAAAATGTGTCCAAGGTCTGTTCCGACTGGATCATGGAATGCTAAATGCTATGCATCCAATTAAAATGTCCCAAAATGATATTACCCAGATTACATTAAATATGAGTTTAATAGCAAGGGTTAAAATGGTTCAAGCCGCAGTCATACTAGACTTTACCTTCATTTGTCTTTCATTTATACACACAAGAACATGGAAGAATAGATACACAAGCTAATGCAGAGCTGTGCAGTGTGCTGCAAACAAAACAATGTCAAGTTTTTGTAAATTCTGACCTACAAATGGGTATGATGAGAAAAGCTGACCAAAGTAGGGTAGATGGTCTTCACATTTCAAATTATCATTAAATGTGATTTTTTAATTATTAAAACATCATATCATGTTCACTCTGGTGTGGTATTTTCTAATGAATATTTTGAAATTTTGAATTCTAATATTTATAAAGTCTAACATAACC
Organism: Carassius carassius; assembly: GCF_963082965.1. NCBI lineage: Eukaryota > Metazoa > Chordata > Actinopteri > Cypriniformes > Cyprinidae > Carassius > Carassius carassius. Next base: position 27,324,407 of record NC_081779.1, read on the forward strand.
ATAACTTTATAATAACCATAATGTTTTGTGCAGTGAATTATTGACATTTTACTTGTGTACTTAAAACAGTAATGGTACTGTTTGGTTGCCACTTAAAATCTGGATATTGAAGCAAATCCAATTGAGAACCACTGTCGTAAATCTCTTAGAAATTGGTTTTTCATTCATATAAAAACACCTCAAAATGTGAGTTTACTGCATCTTAGTCATCTCCATATGCCTGCAGCTCAATGACCAAAATCATTGATGCAGTATGGTGTAAATGGGATTCTGTGGGGTTCCACAGGAAGTGACCGCCAGGCTAGGTAGTTTCCTGGCTCGGACTGTGTAACAGACGGTCCGTGTTGGCTCTGACAACCAACGATCTCCTGCAGCGGGGCAAGAACAACACTGCTCAAAATACTGACAAACTGGTGACAGAAAGCCACCATACTTACAGCATGAGCAGGGTGTATAGTGCAGGAACTTCGACAGAAGTAAAAGACTCAGATGGATGAAACACCACAGCTTCTGCATCTATGTCAGTATTAAAATCCAGATTTGAACTAAAATTGATACCTGCTTGCAAGGTATTGAAAAGATTATCTTTTTTTCTCTCTCTCTAAATGAAATGGCGTATCTATGGAAGCATGTTTATGCTACTGTATATAAAAAAAAAATGCCACTATAAAAAACTTTAAAAACTTAATTGCAATTTTTTCTCATAATTCTGACTTTTAACTTGCAGTTGTGAGTTTGCATCTCCCAAGCCTGACTTCATTTCTTAGAACAGCGACTTAAAGGGTGAGTTCACCCAATAATCAAAATTATGTAATTAATAACTCACCCTCATGTTGTTCCAAACCCGTAAGACCTCCGTTTATCTTCAGTTTAAGATATTTTAGATTTAGTTCGAGAGCTCTCAGTCCCTCCATTGAAACTGTGTGTATGGTATACTGTCCATGTCCAGAAAGGTAAGAAAAACATCATCAAAGTAGTCCATGTGACATCAGAGGGTCAGTTAGAATTTTTTGAAGCATCGAAAATACATTTTGGTCCAAAAATAGCAAAAACTATGACTTTATTCAGCATTGTCTTCTCTTCCGGTCTGTTGTGAGATTTCAAAACACTGAAATGTAGTGATATTCGGTTCGCGAGCGAATCATTCGATATAACCGGATCTTCTTCAACCAGTTCACAGAATCGAACTGAATCATTTGAAACGGTTCGCATAAGCATTAATCCACAAATGACTTAAGATGTCATTTGAACGAGTCAATCTTTTGTTCGTTATCTGCCTCGGCTCGGTGTTCATCTTCAGTTCTCTCTTCACAGCAGTTCAGTCAGTGTACTGTTTGAGTAAATGTATTACACCGGGATATTGGTTTGTATTAACTCAGAGGGAGTGTCATCCACATTAAAAAAGTTACCAGTTTAAGTCATTTGTGGATTAATGCTTATGCGAACTGTTTCAAACGATTCAGATCGATTCGGTGAACTGGTTAATGTAACTGCAAATATCTCAGTGACATTATCACTTGGTTTCATTATGTTAACTTATTATTGCATTTTACAAGTACAATGTTTACAAAAAACAAAAACAGACAGCACATAGATAGTGTACACAAGGATTATGTATCTACAAAACAAATTTTGAATCAAGGTTTGCTGAAATGCTTACAGAAAATTGTGAAAAAAGCAACAAAATATATATTTATATACAATGCTGCCTTGCAAACACTGTAGCTAAGATATATTGCAATCATTTACGGCTACATCCACATGAAGCCAGAGCCTTTTTTCTTATATATATAATTTTTTTTTTGTATTTATTTTTTTCAAAAAAAAAAAATTCTATAAACATGTCGTCTCAAGAAATATCTGCATACACACAAAACCATTGAAACCGACTCAAAACAATGTAGTATACAGACCAGTGGGTGACGCTGTATTTCTGCCACAGTGATAAACTAAAAATGGAGAAGAAAACTTGGAGCATGTGCATATACATAGCATTTTTTGCTTTAGTAATTTTTGATTGTGCTTTAGTAAAGTTAATAGGCTTGGTAGCTTCTGCAGCACGAACACAAGCATGTAGTCCGCCATTGTTGTTTTTGTTGCTGTTAAGTGACGTAGTGGTGTCTGACTAGGGTCTAGATGTGGGGTGATGACATCATCATTTCACAAACTATACAGGATTGGCTGTACACATGAAAACGCAAGGGTGTAATTTTCAGATTTATCCACTCTGGGACCCGGTTTAAAATAATAGTGGATTCAGGCTCCTAAAACACCGGAATCCGTCTGGACGAAATGGCAATATGATACAAATTTTTTACGTATACAGCTAAATGCATCTCCGTGTGGCTCTACATCATCACATTTTTTTCACACTGCATTTGTACAAGTGTTTAAATTAGTATGACTTACCCTCCTTCACAAATCTGAACCCGTGAGCTGTATTTGGAGGTAGATTGTTGATCCTCATTCTCCTCTGTTGTTTTCTTTTCTACCTCTTTCAACTCAGCTTGCTGGGCTTCTTTCGGTTCTGTGCGCTGAGTGGTATGTACCTACACTCGAGAGAGACACGGGCAAGTTCACCAACCCTATCCGAGGTGCCCAGGGAGATAGAGATGGGGGGGGAAGTCTCATTCAACATTTTCCAGACAGCATTAGAACTGATTTACTTTAAGGTTGTCATGTCAATAGTAAGTAAAAAAATAAAATAAAATAAAATTACAAAAGAATAAAAGACTTGAATGTGGAATTTGAAGCGAATTATTTTTATTATTATTTTTTAAGTCATATACCTTTTAAATTACTGAACTAATAAGCTAAACAAACATAAGCCCCCAAGTTAAAAAAATTAACGTAACCTAGCATATCAGCCATTCTCCCTGTTAGAAAATCAAGTTTAAAATGGTCAAGTTGTTTTGAGAACATGGTAGCTGGTTAAACAACTAATGACCAGCTTGAGCAGCTAGGAACCTGCAACCATGTTCCAAAACACAGCTGCAAATGTAAGAATTTTCATGCATTGACTAGATAAATTGAGTTGTTACATTTACCTCAGTCGTGTTAGGCTTTTGGGAGTCAGGGGTTTCTTGTTTCCTGTCAAGAGAGGGTGACATGTCCGCCATGGTGTAGATGAGTGCTGAATGTCTCTGCCTGCAGTGCAACAGGCCTAGCACTTCCTTGCTTGTCAGGCCAGGAGGGTATGGGTTGCGGGTACTTGTACACCATGAGGAATAGACTGAGTTTTGTTGTTCACTCTGTATGGATGGATTGGGCTTTATGTAGTTTAAATAGCACCAGCTAAAATTAACGTTAGTGTTAAGAGTAGGAAATGATGGTTCTTTGTGTTCTATAGAGAAGATGTCACTTTGCTCACCAAGGCTTTCTTCCTTCTTGCATTCGATCAAAACTTTTTCATTTCCACTTTCATATTCCTGACTGCCCCTTTCCTCCTTCGCCTGTTTTTGTTGTTGCTTACTTAGTGGGCTGAGCTCCTCACTGCTTGTGGGGGAGAGCACACGTTTGGTTGCACCAGCACTTACTGATTTAGATCCATTAGACATTGGTTGTTGGTCTATGATTTCAAACCTTGAGGTCACTGCAACTGAACTAACTCCAGCGCAGCAAGGGTCCTGAGGACTTGAGGCAAATGTTTGTGAAACCTGTGTATAAATGGAGCCTGCATAATGTGGAAGATGTGAATTAAGTCGGACTGGAATTTTCTGGGTTGGTAAAGGTCTCAGTAGTTCTGTAGTAACATCAAAACCAATATTCTGATGGTGATAATGAGTGAGGTATGGTTGATTGACGCTTGTATCAGAATTCACCAATTCATTCTCCACTGGAATTTCAAGCTTGAGTCCTGTCGACATTGAAGAATAATGAGCTCTGGCAGCACCTGATGCACAAAGCAGACTTCCCAATGTTGAGGGCTGGTCAGTATGAAACGGCTGGGTATTCTCTGATAAAACATGCTGTGATTGCATGATCTGCTTCTCACCAAATGAGTGAATAGTATTGCTTAACATCACACGATGGGTGGTGTTTGGGCTATAGGAGGTGCCTGGGCTATAGCTGGTTGATGTGTTAGTCCTTTTAGTTGGAGAACTGGTGTTGATGACTTTAGAAGATTGGTCTTCCTCCTCCGGTTCCCTCACAGCACTATGCCTCATTAGAAGGCATTTCCGCCGTTCTCTCCATCCTGCAGGGGTTCGATCTGGAGACAAACTACTGTAGTCAAATGACTTGCTTCGAGTTTCTGTAATAAGGTTAGCATGCTGAGGAACATGGGCTGCCTGCTCAGATGCAGAGCGCCTCATTTCTCGGTGATAATTTGTGGGAATTGTTAAAGTATGAATGGCTCTTGATCTCCTAGTTGGTGTTGTATCTGAATCACCTTTGCAAGCCTCTTCAAATGATGTTGATCGACTGGAGTTATGAGACACACAACTGTCTTGACTTGGACTGTGAGGCAGGGACATTGATTCAAAGCTTGAGTCCCCGGATGACTGGGCAGCTTCTGCAAGACGAAGGCGTTTCTTTTTAGGCGGCAACTTCTCAATTGGAAGTTGGGCCAAAGTTGGACTTCTTTGGGGCCATTGGAACTCACTGACCTTTTCAATGTCTTTAATTTTAGGGATAGCTGGAGGGGGTGATACTGCCATGGTGTTGATATTTGAATCTTCAGTGACCAAGATTTCTGGCAGTTGGACATTGTGTTGGCGTACAAGTTTACGGATGGAAGGTTTAGTTGCCTGCTGCTTTGATTGTGAGTAAGTAGAACAGTGAGAGACATCATGAGAGTGTGAGACCTCATCTGGTCCAGAGGTTTTTATAGCACTTTCATGTTTCTCAAATGAACTAGTATGCTGTATGACAGATATTCCTTTCAAAGCACCTTCTGTCCCATGTTCTTGACCCAGTTCAATGGTCCCTTTAATAGGCTGTTCACAAGATGGTGTAGATCCTTTCCGTGGTATATAAGAAACAGAGGGTAAAGAATGATCTTCAAGTTCAATACTTTCTTCTTTCCTTCTTTTTCTAAATGCAAAAGCATCAGGACGGGTTGTGTGTGTTCTTGTGGGCTTTTCCACTTGATAGAGTTGACTTTCAGTTTGTTGGGAAATGTGAACCATACAGCAGTGTTGTCCGTGTGTTTGACATCTCTCCCAGTCATTAAAAACTATACCACATGCATCACACTCGAATTTATCTTGTTTCTGGCTGGGATCTGGAACTGAGGGATGAAGTGGTGATCTGGAATAGGATTGCTCCTTCATGGTCATTTCAGCACCAATGGGCAATTCAATGGCAGGCTGCCGTCTTAGCATACCATGACGCCGATTCTGAACAGGCTGCTGGTCATCAAAGGATTGGCTAAGGCGAAGGCTACGAGAAATTTCAGACACATCACTAACACCTGCATCTGAGGGCATAGAGTGACTTCTTAGAAGAGGAGCAGCAGTGGTTGGGTCAGCTTGCGGAATACTAAGAGAATGGGGCTGAAATTTCTCACAAGGTACACCAAGAGTAATAGAACCACTGCTCTTTGCACTCAAATCTAATTCTTTTGGACTGTGAAGAAAGGACTCTTTGGAAGAGGTTGGCTTCAATTCTGTGCTGATTCTCCTAGAGAGTGAGAACCTTCTGGGTTTGACACTGTCAATCTTACTGGTGTCTACCACAGCCTCATTAATAGTGATGAGTTTAGTTATGTGGTCAATAACTTGCTTTTTAGGCACAGTGAATGGAATTATTTTCCCTTCTTGCCCAGCAGGATTGTCATGCTGTCCACGAGCAGACCTTTGTAATTGACCGAGGCGACCAAACTTTCCAAGGATGACCTCTGCATAGCTTTTGGCACTTGTGTTAGGTGGACTATCTTGAGAGACTTCCATGCTCTCAGATCGAGAGAAATAGCCAGACTCTGTGCTACCTTTGCTATTTAGACCAAACGATGAGGAGGCTTCATCAGATGATCCTATTGGTGTTCGTCTCCCTCTGCTAAGTCTCATTGCAAGTCTCTTTTTAACTGCATGGGAGTCTTCTATACCTTGTAACTGTCCCTCAGAGCATTTTTCTGAGGCATCTAACTTTTGAGTGGACATTCTTTGTTTTTCTAAAAAGGAAGATGGTTGGCTTTCTTCATCTGATTCTGTAAGTGGCTCCTCTGAACAACTTATACCTGGTCCATCCCTTTCTGTAGTGAGACCAGCTTTCACCCTATGAGTGTGGGACTTTCTGTGTTTGTAAAGGTTACTTTTAGTCTTGAAGGAGAACCCACATGGTGCACAGGGGTAAGGTCTCTCTCCAGTGTGGGATCGAATATGTTTCTGAAGCACGCTGGGCTTAGCACAAGCACGACCACAGTATGAGCACAAATATTTTCCAGGCTTTTGAGGTTTACGCTCACGTTTTTGTCTAGTCGTAACTTCCAGGGTCTCATCCATGGAGCAGGATGGTATAGCTGATACTGCTGAGGATGAAGCTCCAGATGGCATTTCACAAGGCTTCCTCATGTTAGAAACAAGACATCCAGAACTTCCAGATGCCCTTGGAGAGGTTCCCTCTGTAACAGTGTCTGTCTCCTGAGCAGGTTTCCTCTGTAATCTGAGACGCTTTCTCTCAATATTAAGATGTTTTTGCTGTTTTGCATGTTGCTGCTGGTTGACAACTTTGTTTTGTTCATGATACTGCGGGACTGATTGTGTCTGGGGACTTTCCACTGGAGTCTCATTCTGCTTTTCTAAACCTACAGATTGCTCCCCTGTGGCCAACTGGCTATGCAAAGCCTCCATAAAATGGGATGAAAGCTTGAGGTACCGTTTATTTCAGACTGTATGAATGACCAAATTAATTTATGACCATTCAGAGTATCGCATAATACTTTGTTCCACATAACATATGCATGGATTGTACATATTTGTCACAACTGGAGCATTCTGTATACATTATTGCTTAATGTGAGAAGAATGTCTTTCAAAAGGAATTATATGAAATACAACTACAATTTTCTTTAGTTTTTATGTTACAGGAAATTCTGCCTCTTCTGTTCCTTGTTTATTCTTGGCCTTGAAAATCCATGGGAAATACGTTTTGATACGCCACAAATGCCCTCAAGTCCCAGTATTCTGTAGTTGCTTTGTGATGATCCACTTCAGAGATTTAAATTCTGGGGAATATCAGAAGACAACAAAATTTGTCACTGTCAATTCTATGTTACAACTAAAACTAATAAAATGCAATACAAACACACTTATATTTGTGTGTGTAGCAATGCTCAAAACCTTAAGGCCACACAGAGCACTCAGATACATTTGGAACATTAGATGTCACCTGTAAGTCAAAAAGATAGCTGTTATCAGTGTGAGTTTGTACTATGTATTTACAACAATATAGAAAGACGGGTATTATCACAGTTTGCTTGGTACTAAAGTACTAACACTTTTGACATCATTGAATCACTAAATGAACTACATCTAATAAGACTGTAAAACCTTCTTCCTTTTCCGTTGTAACAGTTGTTCACTTTGACTGTTAAAAGAAAACTGATTAAAACAAACTGTCTAACTAGACTAATAGAACATTACAATGCATTAGAGTTTCTATAAATATATGTGTATGTGCTAATAAAAAGAGATAAAAAGAAGTCTAAGTAGAATGGATTGAAACAAGTAGTGAAGACTATGGACTTCTTGGTATTCTTAACAAAAGCACAATATAAGACAGCACTGATGCTTGTGGAAATAAATTCTGACACTGCCTTCACTAGAACAAAGGGATTTGGGCTAAGGCAGTGTTTTCAGTCAATGTTTAAAGTTGTTTAGTGTGCGGTGTCTAAAAAATGTAAAACCAGCTGTTGCCAGTCATCCTCACAAAGATTATTTTTATACATTTTGTGACTGACGATGGCGACTTACTGACTTTCCAAATATGTAGATCTATTAATTTAATTATAAAATTAACACATAAAAATCACAAACATGACATTTCTGAATAAAATAATTTCATACACTTTATTTATATATAATATATAATAATAGGCTAAATTTATGTATAATGATAAAATACAAATTCAAAATATACAAATAACATTTTAAATGACTTCTGTTTTAGAATAAATAAATAAATGTAATTTTCATCCTGATACTCAGGTTTTGTATGTGGACAGGTACTGCAATATGAAATAGTATAGGGATTGGGGCTATTTTAAATGATTGTAGTTCATTGTTGTGATGGTGACAGAGAAGTGGTTGTTTTAAAATCCGTGTCTTTCACTTTGTTCTACAGTTTATTTTTCAATATGATCGATGAAAAGATTTAAATAATCTGAATTTTGAGTCAGACTTCATCCGTTAGTTACTAGTGCCCGCTCACTTTTGCCCAGGCCCACCCAAAAATACAATTCTGCCTACGCCAATGCTAGAACACAATAAGGAATTAGGCATCCCACTCACTGACCAGCTGGTATTGGCACCCACACTTTGCTTTAGGGGGCGGTTAGGTGTGGAACCACAGGAGATCCTGCTGGTACATATCAAAATCACTGCCAACTATACATTCCAGCAGAATTGTTGTGTGAATCCAACTCTAAGTGTTCACAGACTTCCAATTATAGTGAAAACAGAACATATTGATGAGTGTATTATTAAAGTATGCTGCCTTGTGCATACATATTGGTGTAGTGTAGAGAATCTGAAAGGTGACAATTACATTCAGTAAACCAAAATTAACCAATACTCATTGAAACTCTAAACAAGTCTTTTTTATTTATTTATTTATTTTGTAACAAAGACGCACTGTAGTTTGAAGATCTCAAGTCAAAAAGGTTGAAACGATGAGATCTGAACCTCGGTTTTAACCAAAAAAAAAAAACATGAAACTGCCAGGCTTGTATTCAGATGTCATTCTTTGGCTCATGGTTTGTTATGTTTGATGAGGATATGTAGGTCGGACAGATAGTGTATGAGGCCTAAAACATGGTGGTTGTCTGGACTTGGATGTGAGTCAAGCAAACATTCACTTCTCAAGAACCACCTGTTCTGTCCTCCTACTCAAAAACACTGGTGACCTTGAATCACAGACTGCAGTGGCACATCATAATGACTCATTTTAGCTCGAACACAGTTCTATTACAGTTCCCCAATTCTGTCTTCAAACTACACACAGAGGGGCCGATCTGTCTTCTCCGAGCTGCTTTTCCAAACATGTTCTTGATTAGGAGTCAGGATTAGAATTAAACTCGAAACACACAATGATGTCGTTTGAGGTAAACCCATAAAGTCAATAAACTCAACCCATGATGATATCCTACATCACAGACAAAACGAACATTTAAAGGGATTGTGCCAGCAACAGGGAAGAACCAAAGGCACTGATTTGTACTGACTTCATGAGAACATGAAAACATTCAATATGTGGCAAAGAGAATCATCAAGCTGCACTGTACATGATCACTGGGCACCTGTGAGCAATTGAAAATAATATTTTTAATAATGAGGTCAGTGACTAGACTTACCAAACCACTGCGTAACCCTGCCAGACTCAGATGGTTCGAATCTGGGCATAAAGCTTTGTCCACTCTGTCAAAACCACACAAAACATAAGCTTTACACTGTACTTAACCAAATCCAAAATATGTCGTTTAAATACATTTAAGAAAGCTCGCCAATTTTCCCTTTCGCTCACGAATGGGCACCTAATGGTGGTTCCTATGGCAACGGCCCTAAACCATGCAATGGCAGATGGAAGCAAAGCTGGAGGGCTAAATTTATCTCCCAGCATCCTCCCTGACTACAGAATGAGTGCTTGACAAGCCAAGGTGCCCCCCGTCTCTCCAAAAACCCTCATCTCTTCAGACAGGAGCGAATGGACGTGGAAAAACAATATCAGAATCTAGTATTTTCGTTTAAAAATAAAATCAAGTAAAATCTTACAGTAAAGTCATATATTCTCAAATTCAATGCAAGATACGGTCTCACAAATTTGAGATGCAAGATTGAATTTGCAAAGATGAATGCAGGATTTCATTTTATTTTATTTTATCAATTAAATCCAGATTAGCAGACCACAATTAGCAAAGCTCATGAGAAATAACCCATTGAATGTAATGCACACACTGATGCTACTCAGAGACTTCAAGTTCAAGATAAAGACCATTTTAACCATTTGGGAAATTTCTGAGATTTCAAAGCAACAAATGCTCTGTCTGCAGGTGCAGCATGGTCATAACGAAATCTCTCGTATAACTTCACATTACATAAACATTACTCATGCAGACAGAGATAAACAACACAAAGCATCTCAGCTCTGCAGTCATACAGCCTCTGTTGATTCGCTAAAACCCTGTGTCAGGCATCCCACAAAAGCAGTATTTTGCCTTTTCTAAACATCTGTTATTTTCAGTCTCTTTAGTACTACATATTAGCAAACCATCAACCAAATTCCAGTGACTTCATCTCTACTGTTCATGTCCATCTCCCGGGTTTTAACTTTCCCCTCCCTCCAGTGAAAGACCCCCGGCACCCATCCACCCCGAGTCTCATTTATACGGCAGCAGCGTAAAGGAGGACACATACGCAGTACAGTCAGTCCATTCATCCTCTCTCAGCTTTCCCTCTGTACTTGCAGCCATTTGAAACACACACACACAACTGTACACTACGAGCAGTAGCACACTGTCAGCCGGTACACTGTACTACCAGACATACATAACTCTCACAATTCAGCATAACATGTAACACTAACCATATAGACAGCTGAGCACCCTTTAAGAATAGCAGCATCATGATCCTGTAAATGTGAGCCCTGCAGAAGTGGTTGTGTGTGAAATCTGGTAATCAAGCAGATTAGACTGGTAATCATCGAAGTCTTTTACCTGGCAGCTGCAGGTCTCCTCTTCAGCCTTGCTAATATGTGAGAGCAGTCAGGCTTTGAGTGAAGGCTGAGAGTGTGTGAGTCATAGCAAGAGAGACCGTGTGTGAGAGAGAGAGAGAGAGAGAGAGGCTGAATGTATGAATGAGCTGCCGTAGTCTAGCGTGTTAGCCGTGAGGCGAAGGGGAGGTGAGATTATGCTTCTTGAACGGTGGATGGACAGCAGAGATTTTCAAAGAGTGGGAGGCACAGATGCCACTTATCAATGCCAAAATGTGTCATTTATTTTCAGGTAGGAGGGGGAAATCAAAACTGACCGTATTTACTTTAGGAACACATGCTTTTATTGAGAACTGTTCATTAGTGCATTGATACATTAGATGTTATTTTTTAAAACTTCTACCTTATTATATTGATTCACTCGGAAATACATTGCATCACATGAGTAAAAAGTACAGCAATTCAGTGTAATGAGCTGTAATGCAATGAAAGCATCCCTGTCAGAAGAAGATCGGGTCTGCTGAAGACGTGTATAAAATGTAATGGAAAAAAGAGTTCAACTAACCGCACCCTCTGACTTAACAGTTGGGTTGTTACATTTCGGTATACAAAAATACAATGATTAAAGGAAAAGTCTTTCCAATAATCAATCAGATATTTTTCCAGTGTTCTCACAGACTGCCAGTGAAGCATGACATCCAGTTGGAACCAGTAATGATTTCTTAATGATTTCAGAAGTCATTTCTTAATCATATTTTGAAATTGTTTAGTAAAATATCTAAATGTTCTATAAAAGAAACAACACTTTTTTTTTCCTTTTTCTTTTCATTTAGATCGTCGTTGATCATGTTAATACTGCATGAACAATGCTTTGTGATAATTTATACAAAATGTGTGCTTAATTGTATTGATGTATGCTTAATTGTATGATGCAAAGTAATGTACTTCAACTTAAGAGTATATATATATATATATATATATATAAAACTGCAACTTAAGTGTACTTAAAGAGTTTTCTTGATTCTTTTTAACACTTAAAACTTTAAAAAGTACACTTTGTAATACTGTCAAATTCAGTTTTCAGAAAGGAAGTGAATTGCAGCGTCATCATTACAAATGTGTTAGTTTCCATAGAAACGACATTACATGATATTTTAGTTTACTATAAATGGTTGTACACTTCAACCATATGTCAAAGCCAAGAGAATTCATTACGAAATTCCATATGAAACTTTACTTAAGTGAGTGAGTCAATAAGTGAGTCATTGTAATACTGCTTTGGGTTTTCGTTTTCCAATGTGGAGAGGGTGAGGGAAAAGACTTAAAGCATAAAGCATTCCCATTAAGCTTTCTGCTCTGCCCATCAGTCTTGAATCTGCACAAGATGGAAAGAATCAAGCTCTGGAGACATCCACATGTTACTGGCCAAAATCACTGAAAACTCACTCCTCCACTCCAGCTGAAATAAGACCAGGATTCCTGACATCATTACTCTTTTCTACTTATTTCCATTCATACAGTTTGAAGGGAGCTGAAGCCCAGTGTGCAATACTGAGGGAAATAGGCTGGTTTGTGAGAAAGAGCAAACTTGAAACGCATTCTTGCTGAGAAGACCAGTTTAGATCACAATGAGTTTCAAAGGTGCTTTATGGTGCTTTGGTACTTGTCTAACTGTTTTTATGTCTTTGAATGCCCAATTTGATGTTGATTTGAATTGAGAAGTTTTGAGTCAAGGCAACAGCTACACTGTTTTATACTGGGAATTTGTTTCAATAAATGGGAAAAGGAAGTAAGAAATTAAATGGACAGCACTTTCCTGTTTCAGTATGGTTAGGGAAATCAATGACCTCATTAAGGTAAAAATGCCCCCTAATAATATCAGAAAAAGCAGAAATCAATAGTTTAACAATAGTTCAAGGTCTTCTCCTATTTTCTCCTTTTATTCCTTCCTTCCAACCTGGCTGAGGTACATTTGCCAAAAGCATTATTAGCCAACTATGGTCGCAAGTTCAGTTGTTACCAACATAGTACAATGGTTCTGTGTTTTCCAAAACCATAGTTCAAATGGATATTCACAGCATAGCAAACTTACATGGTTGGAACTACAGCTCTCGACCTGTGGTTGGAAACATGGTTTCTTGTTAGTAAGAGTTGTGGATTTAAATAAATTGTGCTATTGGCCACAATAAGCAAGCAAACATACATTGCATTCCATTTATTTCATTCTATTTGAATATATATGCTTCAGCTATATATTTTCATGTGTCAACAATCAGCAGTGTTTTTAAAGAGTGTGCATGTGCATAAATGCATAAGGGAACCTTATGAAGTATGATGTAAAAGAGAATCCACAATGAATCAAATATCAAAGAAAGCAACATGACAATATATATATTGTAGCTAGTCATCGGATGCAGTGTTCATTATAACAGTATCTCAAACATCTAACTTAGTTAATTAGCATTAGTTACGATTTCACCACTTGCGTATAATGTCATAAATTGCGTAACATCATTCCTATATTGTTGAACCAATGTGGTTCAAACTACGGAGGTGCCACTATGTTAATATGGTTTTGGGAAACAGTCATGACTAGTTTTTAAGTTTCTCCACTGATGCATTATATAAAACAGAGGCAGCAAATGAGCCCTTCTGTGTTTGAGGCAGTAATAAAACCGACAGAAATCTAAGGCTACGTTCACTGTCAGTTTTTGGGATTGACAACCACATTTTATTTACAGGTATGAGTCTCCAAATGTATCGTTCAAACAGCAGCTTACAGTTGTGTTTAGAATACTGTCTGTATGAACAGTCCAACTGAGCCGCAAGTTCACCCGTCAGATCTTCATTAGCCAACAGCTGCCTTTAAATATGGGTGAAAAGTGGAATATTTGAGTCGTGTGCAGAACACTGAACAGGAACTGACAGGAGCGGAGCGGCGCCCGTAGAAAACTGACTGGATCTAAAAATTTCAGATGACAAACATGCAGATGACTTATCTGTCATTGTGAATTAGCAAAAACACTCATGAAAACACCTAACACGAGGTACAGTAGACGTGCGTTTGTGTGGCACAGTGTCTCCCTTTCACAGTGTATAATGTGACGGATAACTAGTTGTCCAGTCCTGTTACATTCACACAGTGCTTTTGTGTTCCGAGAATGCGGTTGTAAGACCTGAAAATTTACAGGTGTGAGTTACAGAATGCGGTTGTCACACCCGAAAATAACTGAACTGTGTGTGAACGTAACCGTGTTAAGGACTGACAACTGTATTCTGCTGCTGTGTGAACATGGCCTATGACATACTGAACAGGACAAAGGAAACAGTGTAGGAGTTTGTGAATTATGGTGATTTATTTCAACACTGCTGTTTAGGGTACAAGCTTTGAAAAATATTCACAGTGATGCAGGTGGACACCTGGCAGTCTCGTTGACCATAGACAACAATATTGGCAGCAAGTATTTAGTATAGCCATGATTCTATGTAACTGTCCAGAGAAACACTTACCTTTTTCAATGACATGGAACTGGTTCTTTTGCCAGAGCTGAAACTGAAGTGGGGGAACTACAAACCTCTCTGAGTGATGATGTAGCTACACTGATGAAGATGTTACTACACAACCTGTCCATAAACAAACATAGCGCATTATGGTCCTAATTTACTCCATATTTAAACTTTTTAGTGTGTTCATGCTGATATGAAAACTGCTTTTCATATCTTAGCTAGAGCCACCGTGCAACACAACAAACATAAAAATAGTCAACTATTTGTCAACTGTCAACTGTTTGTCAACTAAAAATATGTTGCATCACTACATCAGGCATTTCCAGTTTAGACTGCTCCAGTTTTGATTGTCATTTGATGCAACTGTACCAGCAGAATCACAATGTCAGTGGAAAGTGGACACGGGGTACCTCAGGGAGCTCTCCTGGGTCCCTTTGTTTTTACACATTAGATTACAGAAACAAAAATTGTTTCTACAGATTAAACTCTGTAAATTACTGTAAAATTTTGGATTCTGGTAAATATACCATTTGTGCTGTTCACACAGGCTTTGAAATAATATTCATACATCAGCAGCAAAATACCAGTAAACTTTGTGATGTGAGAAAGTTTTTATGACTTACAAGCGATAAACATTCACACAGAACACAATTTTTACCTTTAAAAATGCAAGATGCTGGACTACAGTCTTTTAATAACAAGCCAGGGTATCAAGATGTGTTTTAAAAAATGTGCTGCTCAGCCAAGAGATGTGTGGCACAACGGTAAAATTTACAGAACTGATTTACTTGCATTTCTCGAGAAGCTCTGTGCACACATGATCTCTAATCAATAACTTACTAATAGTTTTCCAAAAAGAGCAGTATGTTTGAAAACCCCTGATGTCCTAGAATAATATATACTAAATAAAATATATGAGGGCTGTGTACCAGCTCTGTTCCAAAGCAAGGATAACAGCACAGCAGGCAGACCCTGAGTTACTCAACAACCCTACATATCACTAGGATTTTATTGTCATACAAAACATTCAAACGGTCCTTGCCAGTGATGCACGGGCTGATCCAAAATGAGCGGGTGCCTGCGGTCACCCGCGGTTACCCCCGGTTACAAGTCATCCAAAAATATTTTTTATGATATTCGGGTCACGGTCGGTCGGGTCGTTAATTTATATAGTAGCCTACTAGACACAGTTTTGAAATACATAGGCCTACACTTTATGGCTGAATAACTGGCATGAAGATGATGCACAAGCTCAGTCTTAGTGGTGGAAATTTTGATTCTAAGAGATTCGTTCATTTTCAGTTCGTTCACCAAAATGATTCGTTCACTGATTTGTTCAGTGACCATTTCTTCATATTACATGAAATACGCCACAGAAAGTAGTGAAAAAGAGTGTCTTGTGTGTTATGTCTTAAGTCAACGAACGTATATTCACTTGTGACAAAAACTGATTTGGCTTTATTAAAATGTGTGCAAAATCGCAATCAATAAAGTCTAAATAAGTTGTTCAGATGAAAAAAGAATGAGATTTTCTTGCACAATTATTTTAATTGTCTGGTCAGACAGTTCATATGTTATATATTCACATTCAAAATCGGGGATTAAACGTGGAGTTATTTTCTGTATACTAAATCCTAAACAAGCGTATGTGCACAGTAGCCTACTGCGCTTGGCGAGATTGAAATGCTAAATGGCCGACTGACCCGTTATACTCTCATTCATTTCATTCACGAACGGCATGTACCAGTTCAGTCATTTCATTCACGAACGAGATGTACCAAATCATTTAACTCGTTCACAAACGACATGGGTATCAGATCAGTCATTTCATTCAGGAACGACAACAAGATCTCTCGAGCTCATTCAGACTCATGAAACTCGTTCAGTGAAGGGCGTATTCGTTCACTACATTCAACAAATCACATGCCCGTCACATCTCATACTTGAAGGCTATTGGCTCAAGGTTGAGTAATTCTTTGACAGGATGAAACAGTTCACAGATAACCGGTTCACCGAGCTGCGCATGCAATGCACTGACGGTACGATGAGCACTAAGAAGTGTGTATCAGTATATTGGATCAGTGCATTAAGTCTTAAATTGACAGTAACCTAACACACCTGCTGCTATATTAGGGCTGCAATTAACAATTATTTTGATAATTGATTAATCTAACAATTATGAGTAATTAATTGACTAATTTTCTATTATTTAACTGATTAATCAGTTGGCTTTGATCAATTATTATTATGAGTTATACATATTCTATACAGTACATTTTCATATACATATAGAGCTGCTTTATAGTAGAAAATCCAATTGTAATTCTAACTGAAATCTACTTTAACACTGTTATTTTTTTTAATACTGTAAAGCTGCTTGCTTTAGAGCAGTCTATTACATAGCATGTTAAGTATAAATAAACATGACATGCCGTGACATGTCGTTACTGAGGTGCCGACTGCAGAGCAATTATTTTGTTTGTAGTTTTGTAAATCACTGTACTGGTATGGTTTTGTTTGCACTTCTCGTAAGAGTGACTTCTTTTATTGGACTGCAGCCAGGAGAGCTGAATTAAAGTCTTGTGGTACTGTGCCACACTGGACAAACCACATTATCGCAGGCCCTTATATTAGGTCAAATGAGATCAAAGTACTATTTGACAACAAACATTTGCCAACAATTATTATTAGTATAATTTTTATTTTATTTTGTACTAATCTTTTCAGTCCTTCTGTCTATGGCTTTAATCTCAGAATCAGAATCAGAATGAGCTTCATTGCCAGGTATGTTCACACATACGAGGAATTTGTTTTCGTGACAGAGCTCTGCAGTGCAACATAACAGCGACAGAACAAAAAACACAATAAGGAATAAAAAATACAAAAAAATACAAATAGGTGGGTAAGGATTGACAATATACAAATTGACAATGTATGGCAGGTATATTAAAATGAGCATTTATGTATGTACATGTATATTATGTGGAAAAATTTTAACTGTACGCTAAGTATGTGTGTTTGGATAAATAAGTGTATGTGTATATAAATATAAGTAGTATAGTGTGTTCCATGTATGTACATGTATATTATGTGCAAAAGATTTACGTGTACGCTAAGTATGTGTGTTGGATAAAAAGTGTAGTGTATATAAATATAAATAGTGTAGTGTGTCCCACAGTTATTATCAGCTGTTCATAAGATGGATTGCCTGAGGGAAGAAACTGTTCCTGTGTCTGGTTGTTCTGGTGCTCAGTGCTCTGTAGCGTCGACCAGATGGCAACAGTTCAAAGAGGGAGTGTGCTGGATGTGAGGGGTCCAGAGTGATTTTAACAGCCCTTTTGCTCACTCTGGATAAGTACAGTTCTTGAATAGATGGGAGGGTTGTACCGATAATTCGCTCAGCAGTCCGGACTACCCTGTGTAGTCTTCTGAGGTCAGATTTAGAAGCTGAGCTGAACCAGACAGTTACTGAAGTGCAGAGGATGGATTCGATGATGGTGGAGTAGAACTGTTTCAGCAGATCCTGTGGCAGGTTAAACTTCCTCAGCTGGCGAAGGAAGTACAACCTCTGCTGGGCCTTTTTCACAATGGAGTCAATGTGAATGTCCCACTTCAGGTCCTGAGAGATAGTGGTGCCCAGGAACCTGAATGACTCCACTGCAGTCACAGTGCTGTTCATGATGGTGAGTGGGGGGAGTGCAGGGGGGTTTCTCCTGAAGTCCACAATCATCTCCACTGTTTTGAGCGTGTTAAGCTCCAGGTTGTTGAGACTGCACCAGACAGCCAGCTCTTTAACCTCCTGTCTGTAAGCAGACTCGTCACCGTCCTGAATGAGGCCGATGAGTGTGGTGTCATCTGCAAACTTCAGGAGCTTGACAGAGGGGTCCTTAGATGTGCAGTCATTAGTGTACAGGGAGAAGAGCAGTGGGGAGAGAACACAGCCCTGGGGAGCTCCGGTGCTGATTGTACGGGTGCTGGATGTGTATTTTCCCAGTCTCACTAGCTGCTGCCTGTCTGTCAGGAAGCTGTTGATCCACTGACAGACGGAGGTGGGCACGGAGAGCTGAGTTAGTTTGGGCAGGAGGAGGTTTGGCATGATCGTGTTGAAGGCAGAGCTGAAGTCCACAAACAGGATCCTCACATAGGTTCCCGGTCTGTCTAGGTGTTGCAGAACATAATGCAGTCCGATGTTTACTGCATCGTCCACAGACCTGTTTGCTCTGTAGGCAAACTGAAGAGGATCTAGCATGGGTCCAGTGATGTCCTTCAGGTGGGCCAGCACCAGTTTTTCAAATGACTTCATGACTACAGACGTTAGAGCCACAGGCCTGTAGTCATTTAGTCCTGTAATTTTGGGTTTCTTGGGGATGGGGATGATGGTGGAGCGTTTGAAGCATGAAGGGACTTCGCACAGCTCCAGTGATCTGTTGAAGATCTTTGTGAAGATGGGGGCCAGCTGGTCAGCACAGGATTTCAGACAGGCTGGTGTAACACAATCTGGGCCTGGTGCTTTTTTCCTTTTCTGCTTCCTGAAGACCTGGCGCACCGCATCTTCGCTGATCTGTATTGCAGGTGTGGGGGAGAGGGGGGATGCAGGAGGTGTGAATGGTGAGAGCGCTTGATTGGAGAGGTGTTCAGGGTGGGTTGCAGGAGTTGTGAGTGGTGTGAACGGTTGTTTGGAGAGGCATTCAGGGTTGGTTGCAGGAGTTGTGAATGCTGAGAGCGGTTGATTGGAGAGGTGATCAGGATGGGTTGCAGGAGCTGTTAATGGTGTGAACGGTTGTTTGGAGAGGCATTCAGGGTTGGTTGCAGGAGTTGTTATTGGTGTGAACGGTTGTGTGGAGAGGCGTTCAGGGCAGGTGATGGGTATTCTTTCAAACCTGCAGTAAAACTCGTTCAGATCGTCTGCCAGTCGTTGATTTTCCACAGTGCTGGGGGGTGGTGTCTTGTAATTGGTGATCTTCTTTAGACTTTTCCACACTGATGCGGAGTCGTTCGAAGTGAACTTTGCCACTTTGATCTCCTTTTCCAGTGTGTATTTAGCCTGTTTATACAAGACATTGTCCCCCTTCCTGTAAGCATCTTCTTTGGCCTGACGGAGCTGTCTGAGTTTTGCAGTGAACCACGGTTTGTCATTGTTGTAATTTAGTTGAGTCTTGGTAGGAATACACATATCCTCACAGAAACTGATATATGATGTTACGGTCTCTGTGAGTTCATCCAGATCGGTGGCAGCAGCTTCAAAAACACTCCAATCAGTGAGGTCAAAACAATATTGTAAATCCTGCTCTGCTTCATTAGTCCATCTTTTTACAGTCCTTAATACAGGTTTAGCTGATTTTAGTTTCTGCCTGTAGGTCAGTATAAGATGAACCAGAAGGTGATCAGAACGTCCCAAAGCTGCTCGTGGAACAGAGTGAAATGCATCCTTTATTGTTGTGTAACAGTGATCCAATATATTACTGTCTCTTGTGGGACAAGTAACATGCTGTCTGTATTTTGGCAGTTCACGGGAGAGATTGGCTTTATTAAAGTCCCCAAGAATGATTAAAACAGAGTCTGGGTGTTGTTGTTCTGTCTCTGTGATCTGCTCAGCGAGTCTCTGTAAAGCTGAGCTCACGTGCGCTTGAGGAGGGATCTAAACACTAACCAGAATGAACGAATGACACTCCCGCGGCGAATAGAACGAATTTAATCTTAATAAAAAAAGAATGAAAATCTCTCACTGATCGACTGAATAACATTGTATTGCTTTAATTAGACACTGTGTATATTTAATTAATACAATGAAAACTATGCAGTGTTTAATGTTTACATTTCATAATTCAGTTTCTTACTTGAATGCTTCTGTGAAATAAAACTACTTACTGAAAAACGTAAAGCATTGTTTACTTAATTTGTATCTTTCTTATATTATATTTTTCGTGTTGTTTGTAATTAATATCTTTCACTTTTAAAAAAAAAAACATTACAAAAACAATCACTGGGGTGGTACCTTTTCAAAACATACTGATATGTACCATTAGGTATGTAGTACTCTGAGGGACTGATATACACCTTTGAAGTACTAATGCACACCCTTTATGGGTGAATAAGCTACAAAGGAGTATCTTTTCAAAAGATACCGCCTCGGTAACAGCCTTCATACCTTTATTATTTTCTGAGTGTTAATTTATCATGTATGCTTGACAGTTGAAAATTAGCATCATTCTCTTTTCCAAGACAATGAAGAACACAAATTCAGTAAAATGTGTCAGACATTTTTACTGGTAATGTATGTCACACCAGTGTAGGATTTTAAAGCATATGTGTGTTTGTTTAAGCATGTTAGAGAGTATGTGTGTGTGCCATGTGTTCACAATAAATGAGAGTCATTCATTTCCCTGTGAGCATCCTGAGGAGCACCTGACAGGGGTTAAAAATAACGACCACGTCTGGGGTGGGTCTAGTCACACTCCTTGTCCATAAACCCACAGACATACACTAAAACATGAAGATATGTACACACACAAACAGCCTTAAACCTAAGGCTATGATGGACTTCCCAGCATGTAACAAGAAAACCATAGACTGGGCCACTACTTCAAATAGAAGTGTGCTCTGAAAAAAGTCAAGTACAGAAACACACGCAGGGAACCCTTCACTTCAAATACATATCTATAGCCACAAAGTACCTTGTGGCGAGGCTTTTCTGGAAGATGTGTTATTAACTGTAAAAACAACACTGTTTACACAGTATCTTACACTGCCAATTTTTGTCAAATAGTAATAAAGTCTCGGAAAAGGTGGGCTCAGCATTTTATTGTCACTGCTGTTAAAATGCTGTCACAGTACAGGATCACACTTTTGGAGCACGGCAGATTAAACCAAGATGGATCAAACCACCTGCATCGAACCAGAGAGTGCTGAAGAAAATGCATGACATTTGACCTCTTCTACTGCAAATGCAATGCTGTACCAGTTGTGCTTTCGAGCAAGTTTACAGCACCAGAAAAGTAATACACACAGAGCTGGTTATGTGATGCAAATGTTAACATGTATTAGAATATGAAAATAAGTCTTTAGTAATCTGCCCATAATCATAATTTGCAAAAAAAAAAAAGACAAAAAATAATAATAAAATGTAGGAGTTTTACTGTCCCTGGTGTTTATTTAGCCAGACACTGCAGTGAATTGTAAGTACAGGCACATTTTTGGAGTTTTCCAAAAATGAAGGTAAAGAATGTTTTTTACAATGAGCCTATGCAACTAGTGTCCAGCAGTTCAAATTGAAACAAAGCATCTAGGAATCTATTCTCTGAAAAAAAGAAAAAAAAACCTTCAATGTTTTTTGAGAGCAAAAAAAAAAAAAAACAGTGAGGGAGTAGAGGGTTTTATTATGAAAGGGACTAGGGTTCCACCCCATGAGAGCAGCCCAGGCAAACAGATCAGTTCTGATAGCAAGGTGATGTCATGCGGAGAGGGACAAGACATATGTTCTCTCATTTCACCCACACTGAATCAAGAGACAAGCTATGGCACACTTCCAAATCCCTGCTGCCCTGAAATCTATAGCATTCATAGTATGAGAGATAGACAGATTACGGTGGGTGATGGGGCTTCGAAATGTGCGGATAAGTACAGTCATGAATGCTATAATTGTTTGAACATTTTTGTTTTAGAAATAGCACACTACTGTTAATCCAACAGGCATGACTAACATGCCTATCATTTACTTATTTTTAAGTAAGCAACCATAAGACAATGAAGAAGATGATTTATGTTAATAAAAAATAAAGTAACACAATAGGAAAAGTGGTAGTGTGCTTTCTTTGCATTTCCTCCTGCCTAACTGGCTGTCCTGTCCACAGCAGAGAGAAAGTCAGAGGAAAAGGGAAGGCAAGGCAAGGCAAGTTTGTTTATAAAGCACATTTCGTACACAATGGTAATTCAAAGTGCTTTACATAAAATAAAGTAAAATAAAAATGAAGAAAAATAATCACAAAAAAAAACAAGCAATTTAAATGCTTTGAAATTTTTTTCTTTTCTTTTGACATGAAATACAGTGAATACGTAAAACACAGTGCAATCAGTTCGGCCATTGCACAGTGCTTATTAAATAATAATAAATACATGCACAGCTAAACAGATCTCCATTAAATGCAGAAAGGTGCAATAGAATGCAAAAATCTCTTTTATAAGGTGTTTGAACAGTTGTGTGGCCGCAGTGTGTGAAAACAACCAGCCTATAATGGTAAAAATCACAGGACACAGTCTCGTTCCCCTCCTCAGGGAACCATGGACACAGTGTCTCGTTCCCTACTCAGGGAACCATGGTTACATTCGTAACCTGAGACGTTCCCTTTCAAGGGAATTTCGAACTGCGTCCTCTAGGGGTCGCTATGGGGAAAAGTATACCCACGCTGCCATGCTGAGGGGAGTGCAGGCCAGAATCATGGCGAACACTTTACATGGGAGTTGCCCCTGGGACATTTAGACGGCTGTCCGTGACATTACCCCTTATGGCCAAAGGCCTAGGCTGCCTACACAACTTATTTGTTAGGGCCTCGGTGTGTACCTAAAGGTTTCTAAGCATCGCATAGGCTTTGAACCGCACGGGAGAGGCAAGCTCAAATTTACAAACTTCTGGCGAGGAAAGCATCACCTGAGGCAGCATATACAAGAAGACTTCCGTAACTGCCACCTCCACTTCCCCTCAGAAAGCCCCTCAGGGTGACCTGGCCAGACTTCCATGAAATTCCTTGCAGTGCCGTGCCGGGCCTGATGATCAAGAAGGCTCCCGCAGAAAACTGTGATCTGGCCGCCTGATTCGGAAACATGAGCCCAGAATCAGGGCTATCATACCAGCTGGACATAATGCAGACTAGTGTTTAGTAAACACTGTAATCGGGCACTGCAAAGAAACTCACAGAAGATTAGTACACACATCACCCACAGCAATTTAACACATATATACATATACATATGTAAACATATATATAATACACACACATATATAAGTAAATACAGAATGGATCATACTGACCCACCCTGGTTCTTGCGCTGGAGCAAGAAGTTCACATCTAATCTCGGTCAGGTGGAGAGCTAGTGGTTACAGGGGAATTAGGAAGGGGAGGATAAGGGCAGATGTAAAAAACCCCAAAAGGAAAGAGAAGATACTAAGTACCGCTCTGATTCGGACGATAACTCTGATGCCTCGTCTTGATCACATCCCTTAGGTCTTGCCTACCTCCCTGTGACCCACGATTCATTTTACTCTTACCCACAGACAGGGGAGGAGCGTGAGTCGCGACAACAGCCTTCTGTGCCTGTCTCTGATCCATGGATTAAGACGGACCAGGACCCCTATGTTGTTCAAGCTCAGACCTGGACATCCGTGAAACGAAAGGATCTGAAAGCAGCAGAGAGCGCCTTCACCTCCTTGAACTTCTCGATCACCATCTCAACGGAGATAGATCAGGAGAAAGGCCCTTGCCTTTATCCAGGTCTTTTAGCAGATCAGCCTGATATGATTGAAGCACTGCCATCATATGTAATGAAGCCACAGCCTGACCTGCTGCTGCGTATGCCTTGCCATTTAAGCAAGATGTATTTCCTAAAGGGGCTTAGATGCCAAGGAGGGAGATTAAGAGAGGAAGACTCACCTACAGATAAAAATCTTTTTCTACAGGGGGCATCTTCTCATAGCCGTTTCTGAGCATCGCCTCAATGTCAGCACAACTCTTATGCCGAAACCAATGGATGTGAGAAGAAAACGGCCTCTTCCATTCCTTTTTTATCTCTGCATAGAGATCAGGCAGAAATGGAAGGCTCACCTGAGCTGGAGGGCTGCGGTCAGAAAGATAACGTTCGTCTAGGCCTCACAGCGTCACCTTGTTAGCACACTTCCATGGCAAGTCCAACTTTGCTGTGGCGCGATCCATAACTTCCAACAGCTCTACATACGCAGGGAAGGAGGATTGAGAAGGCTCAGCCTCAGCTTCTTCGCCATCCTCAAACATCTCCTGCTCTTCCTGGGTAAAAACCCAGCAGAGCTCTAACCTCAGTATCAGAAAGTGTTAAGATTTAACATCATCCTCCAGAGGCTCTCTCTCGTCCGCTGCCGACAAGCGGGAAAGGGAAAGTCCCTCTCTAAACTCGTCAGCCAGATCCACCTGTGATCCCCATGAGCTCATTTTCCTCTGTGCCTCAGCAACGGCGGGTCTTGAACTTGAAGCAGATGGCTGCCGTTTTTTTTTTCTCGTAAAGAAAGACGAATGAGAGCAGGGCTTTTTCACTGAAAAAAACACTCACAATGCATGCAGATTGCCTCCTCAAAGACATCGTGTGCATGCTTTTCACCCAATTATGCAAAAATTGTGTGTATCATCGAGAGTCAAATAAAGCTGAAACGGATGCACACATCATCTAAACGCTTGCTAGTAGTTGCCATGATAGACAGAGAAAGATCGCTCTTACCAGTTCTTTCAGATGCACGCTTCAACAGAACAGTGAAGACGAAAAAGAGAATGACGTGTTCTCCCAGCACCTATTTATCCATAGTCGTAGTGAAGTCAGGGGCTGTCATCGGCCAACTCATTGGGTTTTTTTTTCAATGTATGCTTCAGACACGGGTCACGATGAGGTGTTCCCCAGAGCAACCCCTAGAGGATACAGTTCGAAGTTTCCTTGAAAGGGAACCACCCGCTCATTGTTTTATAGTTATACAATCTCCATAGACTGCTGAGGACACGGTGGTTACATTTAATTTTCGTAGAAAAAAAAGGACAATTCCTATAGATTGTGCTATCATTTTACACCAGGCTGCCTCACAAATGAGAGTCCATTCAGTGCTGGAGTTGTGCAAAGATTGCTTCTGAAAGAGGGATCGATACCAACGCTTTGTGCGCAAACATCCAGACTCCAGACAAAGTAAACATCACGAATCATATTTTTTTGACCAAAAGAGATGCTTGCCTCTCTGTAAAGCTATTGTTGCTAAAACTACCATCATCTCTGCCTGTTTCACTAATGCTGCCTTCATCTGCCACCAGACTGATTGTGAATAGGAATGCGGTACAGTAGTAAAAATTGCATTTGGAAGCAATGTGTGACTTAAGTAACATGGTCACGTATCACTGGTATGCCACAAGCATGAGCTCTTGAATCACCACACTCTTCTGAGAAGGGAGCAGGGTTGCCAGGTTTTCTCTACAAAGCCCTCCTGCTAACATGAAAAACAGCCCGCTGTGAAAGTGTTAAAGTGGCCCAAATCCACAGACTTGGCAACACTGTGAGGGAGGCGAGAGCACCAGCTCATTCTAATTTAAAGGGGACATACACTTAAACAGAGCATTTTGGCTCATACCTTAAAAGTGGAATTTTTTTATTTTGAGATAAAACTTTGCATAGACACTCTGGGGACATCATAGAACAATTTAAAATATTGTATCAATGCATTCTATGGCACCTTTAAGGCAAAGGTAGGAAGGTGAAGAGAAACCCTGATAATCCAACAGTGAGATATAGAAATAAAACACTTTGTAGATAAACTTTTAACCTAGTCTAGCAGATACATTTCTTCTTGAGATACAGTGGAACAGAATATTGTAAACCTGTAGAACTTGAAAATTGCACTACCATCTTGTCCCAAACTGTGGCCTATGGTCTTCCTAAGAGTTTATATTTTGGTGATGTAATGCCACATAGACTGTAGTAGAAGCCCGATGTGGAATCATAATCAATGTTGGTGAAACAAATATTGCATCAAGGGCTCCAAAAATTGGCTCCAGGATTTGTGTCTCTGCTGCCCCCACCACTTCTTGTGCTAAAAGTTCAGTTTAACTTGAAGAAATTATGACAGATATAAATTACTATTGTACAGTAGAATGTACTTATCACAGTAATAATAATACTTAAAATAATAATAACATTGATTTAAATACAGAAACATAAATATGACTTTGCTGGAACCCACCAGTTTGGACAAAAAAAGATAAATATATTGAAATAAAATATAATAGATATATTTTACTATCACACAATAGAATGTATTTCTCAAAGTAAAGTAAATTCTTGAAAATAATTAAAATATAACATACATATATGTGTGTATTTTTAAACATAAAACTTCAAAAGTAAGGGCTTAACTGCAAAGTGCAAAGGAATGTGTTTTAAGGATGATGACCTTGATTACTCTTTCAGTTAGCCATCAGAACTAACCTTCATTTAATTTTTTTGACAGCTGACCATACAGGACTACTGGTGACCAAACTCTCAAATCTTTGATTTCATTTGATGGGTTAAAGGTTGACAAGGCAGTTGGTTATTGTTTTCTTGTGCGGTGCATTGGAAAGGGGTTGGACTCCAGTCCAAGTCCCAGTTCTTCAGAGGAGTTTAATCATTAATTTATATACACATAACATAAAAACGAGTCCCGTTTGAATGATTTGCTTCAAATTCGAGTTCTTTTAGGACAGCGGTTTGAATGTGACTCAATAGGCCATTTCACAAATACAGACTTTTCCGGAAAATTACTGGTAAATTGTCGTAAAGAGATCATGTGTGAACAGGATCTTTTAAAAAATACCGGTAAATTCGTTCCGGCAATTTACCGGTATGAGAAGTTGTAACATTACCAGTAAATTGCCGGAATTCTGCTGTGTGTGAACGCAGAAGGAAAATTACCGGTATGAGCACGTACGAGTTCAGAACGCGGTGATCTAAGACGTCTACTCCGGGCCAATCATAATAATGTGACGCATTCATGCACTGTTTAAGAAAATAAAATAAATGTCATCCAACTGAAGCGACAGTGAAATCAAAGTGCTTCTCCTTATCCACAAACGAAGTAGTAGTGGAAGTATTTCTTGTTCCTATTATGACTTTTGTCAATCTATTTGGGGATCCTGCTACTCCACAAATCCTGTAGCTCTGAACCAGTGGATCTCAACCCGTGGCACGTCATGAAATCACACGCTGCCCACCATGCCGAACACAATAATAATAACTTTAAGTTTTACAACTTATTTTAGTTTTTACATAGGGAAAAACACACAGGGTAGCCTACAAACGAGAAGTCGGAGCAGTGAAGAAGAGTGCTGGACGATCGGCATCAACCTATTAAAATAGTTCAGTTTTGTATGTTTGAAGCAGTTTTTGATCGTTAAACAGGCCTATAAGTTTTGTTTTTAAAACAACAAGCGGCCAGCACAGAAAGAGAGAGTTGATCTATGTTTGATCAGTTTAGCCTTCTCAAATCATCACGAATTTTCTAAAATAAAATGTAAAGATATAAAACAGTTCCAAGCATGTAACGATGTTTTAACGTTAAACCCAGATACATGCGCTATATCGAATATTGTGTGGAGAGTGCAAGATAAAGCACGCTTTTTTAGGACATATAGGAGCCAGTGCGATAATAATATAAAATAAAGAAATATAAAATAAAGAAAATAAACATGCTTTCTGCCGTCTCGTCTTGAACAGGAGCGCTTACAAAAATAAACCGGAAATCAGCGAATACATGCCTCACAGACATGATAAATATATCTGTAGAAAGCTTTAAATTACTACTTAACGAAATAATAAAAACAAAAAAAAAAAAAAAAAACTCTTTCATTACAATCATAATCCGTATAGAACGCACGTCTAAT
This sequence comes from Carassius carassius, assembly GCF_963082965.1. Classification (NCBI taxonomy): domain Eukaryota; kingdom Metazoa; phylum Chordata; class Actinopteri; order Cypriniformes; family Cyprinidae; genus Carassius; species Carassius carassius. The sequence goes on from NC_081779.1 coordinate 27,352,414, forward strand.
GAGGAGATGACGAGTCAGGCAACTTCATCCTTAGAGACACAGACTCAGAAAACACTAGTTTATTGGTAAATAATTCAAATATATGTGTACTATTTCCCTCTGTCACATTCATGGTAATTAATTTTTTTACGGTACTTTGCGACATCTTTTGAACTCAATTTGAACGCAGAACTGTTTATCTGCTCTGATAGACTATTTGATATGAATTTGGATCATAGTCTACATTTGTGAACGCACCTTTTCTGCGTCTTACAGACTGCAGTTTACCATCGCAAATTCATTGTGCTGTTACTCCTTTCAAGATGAATTTCACTAAATTGGTCAGCTCCCGACAGCATCAGGTGTTTTATTAATGGTGAGTATAATTATTTAAAGTCGTCTATTACGATGTCTCTGTAACAAAAGCAGTTGCATGAATACTAAAGTTTGAAACAAAAATGAAACCATCAACAGAAATACTATTTACCCTCCATGTTTAAAAATACAAGCGCAGCTGTTTAGAGGTTAATGACATCACATAATTTATCGGTATTTTGGAATGGAATGGTGCTTTCCCGGAAAAAAGACGGTAAAGTCGTTCCGGTAATTTTACGGCAATTTACTTACCGTGTGAAAGAGGCTATTAGCTATTAATGGTGCTCTCTGCTGGTAGGGATTAGTAAGATGGCGGATCAAACACTTCCGGTGACTTCGCTGTCTGTTGGCATTTTAGAAAGTGATGAGCGATCCAGTTATATATATAGATCAGTGGTTTGAAAACAAATAAAAAAAATTATACAATTAATTTTTTTTTTTTTTTTTTTATATTTATTAATTTTTTTATGATTAATTCATTATTAGGTTTTCATTAAATGAATGAACTGAATTTAATGAAATGAACAGAATTTAATAAAAATAATAAAATTTATTTAAGAAAATAATGCTTTGATGGAAATTTGCTTGAAAATGTTATTATGATGGAGTAATTATTTTATATTTATTTTGACTTTGCATTCAAAGTGTGTTAAATTATTAATACATAGTTCAGTAAATATTTGAAGGCTAAAATTCTATTGTTTTAATTTTTTTTAATATTTACACTACATCTTTACCTTAAAAATTATGTCTGTTTAACAGGGTATTTGTTTTCCTAAAATGGGTACCAAGAATAGTGAAATTTTACTGGTATCAGTGTTAACTGCTGACATTTTGGTATCGTGGTAACCCTGAATTCAACGCATTTGGCCAACTGTGATTTACTGCAATCTCCTCAAATTCAAAATTTTGCCGGAGTCCATAACAAAGCTAGCGCTTCATCATGGTGCACACCACCAAATATGAGTCATATTGTCATCACTCTCGTTCACTTATCAAACAGCTCAAGCACTTAAGCAGATTTGGCCCTCGCTTGGCTCTTGTCTGGATAGAATGGGTTTAATTCCTTCTGAACTGTGCCTGTATCAAGAAATCAAACTCCGAATTGGCTCTGATGACACACCTTCAGAGTGCCATTTGGGCTCTGGGCCTATCAGTTTCACAATCAAGGCTTTATAACTCTAATCTATGACTGAGACTTTAAGTATGATTACAGAGGGATTGTCTTAAATAACCTCAGAGAGAAAAGGCACTGTGAGCTAAATCTTATGCTGGCAGAACACATTTAGCAAAGAGGAGAGGTCTACGAGAGTTACGGGAAGGAAAGTTAAGCATCAGGTTTGAGTTTAAGGGAATACTTGGGATTATTTAAGGCAACCATTAAGTGATATAAGAAGTATCTTTATATTTGGTTACATAAGCAGATACCATTCGCTTTACACACAATTTAAGGCTGTCATTAAGAAACCAGTTTCGTTTCCACATCGTCCTCTGTTACTTTAATGCTGCAGTTTAAAGTTGACATTTATACACTTCTGGTATGACTTGATTGGCATTTTGCATGTTGATTTGAACTAAGAACTGCAGGCCAACTGCACAAAAGGAAGCAGCTCAGTGCTGTAGACAGAAAGTAGGCTGTGTGAGGTAAGATCCTGGTCAATCTTGAGCAACATTGCCCTTATGCGCTCTTGGGATGGCTCTTAGAAAAAGAAGTGAGATAAATATGGGCACAGGCTTTCCTTAAAGCCACTGGGGAGATTCCTAGAAAAGTTATGGCCCGTCCAATGCAGAGCAACCTGAAAAATCTGACTGCCTTATCAGTATGTCAGCATGCCAGGCCATGAGAAACACAAGGAAAGGAGCCTCTGTGGGCCCTGCAGGAAAGAAATGATTCCATCAAAGCACATGCTGGTGTTTCCGTCGGGTGTACTGCCTTTGATTAATAACTGGAATTTATTGGATGAGCCATGAATGATTATTATTATTTCCATTATTATTATATGCAATTAATTACTCATATGATAGATGAATACATGAATAATTGAGTAAAGAGTTTTATTTGTAGTGACACAAATTTAATTTAAAAGGAATCACTCAAAATTTAAAATCCTGTCATCTTCAACTTTTGGAACACAATTTCAAACATTTAAATATATATATATATTTTTTTCTGCACAATGAAAGTCAGTGGGGTTAATGGTGTTTTAGACCCCACTAACTTTTATTATAAGCAGAAATGGTAAAAACATCCTTCAAAAGTTCCACAGAATAAAAAAAGTCCTACAGCTTTGGAACAACAAGGGTAAATTATGACATTTTTGCATTAACTTCCCTTTCAAGTGCTTATGATAAAGATGTACAATTCAGCATATTTTAAAGGGGTCATATGATGTTGCTAAAAAACAAAAACAAAAAAATTTGTGTATTTGATGTGTTAATGTTAAAAAACTCATTATTTTCCACATACAGCACATTATTGTTTCTCGTATATGTCGCACCTTTCTGAAACGTTTAGAATTTCACAAAGCTCATCGTTCTGAAAACAAGTGTGCTCTGATTGGCCAGCTATCCAGTGCGGAAATGCTACGCCCCTCAACAGGTTTAGGAAACGTTCTTTCTTTGCGTGAACATTTTGGCGGTGTTATGCAAATCTTCCCACATTGTGACGTAGACATGTGGGGGCGTGTTTAAACAAGATGTTTTATGAGGGTGTGATTGACTCTTAACTTTTATAAAGAATATCTCTTTGGGTTTGAGGCTTTAGTCTTTGCAACTTTATGGATCTTCTCTATGCACAAACAACTTTTAACACTCCAAAGACAAAGGAAAACATGAAACCACATCATATGACTCCTTTAAAAAGAGTACTTATTATGGAAATAATTTATTTTAAAAGAGTTTTTATATTAGGGCTGCACGTTTAATCGAATGCGACTGTCATGCACTTCTTGTCAGTAAAGCCGGTTCTGTGATTAGTGTCACTTTGCAGGGTGCCGTCTCAGCTTCCCCTGCGGTCTGTGTTGTCCTGTCTGTTTGGTAGCTCGTGGTCTGGGCAATCAGCGCTGATCGTGGCCGGGTTGTGCAGATCACGAGCTGATTCTTCCCCACCTGTCGCACGTTCCCCCACTCCCTTATATGTCTCTGCTTTTCTGTCTGTCATCGTGAGTAGATTGTTTTGTCTTTGCCCATGTTTTGTATGGTGCTGCACCGAGCTCTTCTGCAGCAGGGCCCTCTTCTGGGTCGACAGCAGGAGGAAATCACAGCTTCTAGTCGTGCCTACTCGGAGATCTCTCTCCAACTTAACCAGCTAGCCGAACGGCTTGACCAGCTGCAGGCCAGCCCCCCAGCTGCCCTGTCTGTCCCACCTGCTCCTTGCCACGCAGAACCGCAACTCAATCCACCCGCTCCATACTCGGGTGAGCCCAACTCATGTCGGTCATTTCTCTCCCAGTGCTCGCTGACTTTCACTCTCCAGCCTTCCTGTTTCCCCACGGAGCAGTCCAGGGTGGCGTTCGTCATCACTCTCCTAGTTGGTCAAGCGAGAGAGTGGGGAACGGCTATGTGGGACAGCAAGCATGACTGTTGTGCGTCATTTGAGGCATTCTCGAGGGAGCTGCACAAGGTGTTTGACCGATCGGCACGCGGTATTGAGGCAGCACGAGCATTGTCGCTGCTTCAGCAGAGAGAGCAGTTGGTGTCCGGTTACTCCATTCAGTTCCGCACGCTCGCCGCGTCCTGCGGCTGGAATGAGAAGGCTCTCTGGGATCACTTCCTCCACAGCCTGGCTGAGCAGGTGATGGACGAGATCTATTCTCTAGAGCTGCCATTTGGCTTGGATGGGCTTATCGACCTCGCCATTCGGGTTGACGACCGGATCACTCTCCTTTCTCAGCACCGTAGAGAGGGGATTCCCCATGAACACGTCACCGGGGTCCCATATGGAGCAGCATGTGACATGATGTCTCAACGCCGCATCCTCCCGGAGGAAGAGCCTATGCAGATTGGGAGAGCACGGCTGACAATAGGAGAGCGATGCCATTGCTTGGATAATCAGCTCTGTCTGTACTGCGGTGAGGCGGGTCACGTGGTATGGTTTTCACGCAAGGGAGAGCGCATGGTGAGCGTCACTACAACTCGACTGCCACCTGGTGGGCGTTCAGAGTTCCAAGCTTCAGTACAGTTTGGGGGAGCTGTTTTCCAGGTTTCGGCATTGATTGACTCTGGAGCGGAGGGCGACTTCATGGATTCCAGATTGGCAACTCGTCTGGTGGAACCTATTTCTGCCAGGACCCTTTGTGGCACCCATCTCACTAATATCACTCACACCACCCAGTTTGTCACATTAACTTTGTCTGGTAATCATGCTGAGGAGATTAGTCACACATTTCACCTCATTCGCTCCAGTGGTGTTGAGTCACACCTGGTTGGTTAAACATAACCCTCATATTGATTTGGCCCGTGGTTCTATTTTGGCTTGGAACCCTTTCTGTTTAGCTCAGTGTTTGGGTGCTGCTTTTCCCCCTGTCTTGTCTCAGTCTGTGTTGCAGGAGGAGCTGATTAACTTGGTGGATATACCTGAGGCTTACCATGATTTGAAAGCGGTTTTCAGTAGGTCCCGATCTTCATCTCTCCCTCCATACTGCCCATACAACTGTGCAATTGACCTGCTTCCTGGCACTTCTCCACCTAAGGGGCGCCTTTACTCTCTGTCGGGTCCGGAGCGGGAGGCGATGAAGAGGTATATACATGATTCTCTGGTAGCAGGCATTATCCGTCCCTCATCCTCTCCAGCCGGGGCGGGGTTCTTCTTCGTGGAGAAGAAGGATTGTTCGTTGCGCCCCTGTATTGGCCATCGGGGGCTGAATGACATCACGGTAAAGAATCATTATCCTTTGCCGTTGATGTCATCGGCCTTAGAGCTCCTTCAGGGGGCAACCATCTTTACGAAGTTGGACCTTCGCAGTGCTTATCACTTGGTTCGGATTAGGGAGGAGGACGAATGGAAGACCGCCTTTAACACCCATACAGGGCACTTTGAGTATTTAGATATGCTGTTTGGGCTTTCCAACTCCCCGGCGGTCTTTCAGGCACTCGTCAACAACGTGCTCCGAGACATGGTAATAAAATACATCCCTGCGCCTTCTTTTCTCATCGTTTAACCCCCGCGGAACGGAACTATGACATTGGGAATAGGGAGTTACTAGCTGTCATGCTGGCCCTGGAGGAGTGGCGTCACTGGTTAGAGGGAGCGTGATTTCCGTTTATCGTTTGGACTGATCATAAGAATTTTGAGTACATTCGCACCGCCAGGAGAATAAATTCTAGGCAGGCTCGCTTGGTATTATTTTTTGGACGTTTCATGTTTACCATTTCTTCTCACCTGGGCTCTAAGAATGATAAACCTGATGCGCTGTCGCGGGTTTTTGAGGCTGAGGCTAGTCTCACCCTCCTGGTGGCCATTTTGCATCCTGAACGGGTTGTGGCTGCGGCTGGGGGGTGGAGTCCAAGGTCCGCGCAGCACTACGCGATGCTTCTGTTCCCACTGGATGCCCAGAGGGTCTGCTCTTTGTACCTGAGTCAGTCCGAACTAGCGTACTTCTAGTCTAGCTTGCCACCCTGGAGCGACTCATACTTGTAGGTTAATCAAGCAGCGGTTTTGGTGGCCATCTGTGGCGCAGGATGCTCGACGGTTTGTGTCGGCCTGTCCGATTTGTGCTGCGGGTAAGGGATCCAATCGACTCCCAGCAGGGCTAGTTCAGCCGTTGTCAGTCCCTTCGCGGCCCTGGTCACACATAGCGATGGACTTTGTGACTGGCTTGCCTCCATCTAGGGGCAAGACGGTAGTTCTCACTGTGCTGGATAGGTTCTCAAAGGCGGTCCATTTTATTCCCCTCCCCATATTGCCGTCAGCGAGGTACGACTACGACAGCGACTACGGTCTTAGTCACGTTTTCCGTATTCATGGCCTCCCGGTGAACGTGGTTTCTGACAGAGGTCCCCAGTTTGTGTCTAGGTTTTGGACAGAGTTCTGTCGACAGCTGAGGGCGACTGCGAGCCTATCTTCCGGTTATCACCCGCAGACTAATGGTCAGGCCGAGCGTGCAAACCAAGATTTCGAGAGAGTCCTGCGCTGTGTGGCGTCTGCTGAACTGTCATCTTGGAGTTCCAGGTTGACCATGGTAGAGTATGCGCATAACTCCCTCCTGTTCTCATCTACGGGTTTTCTCCCTTCAAGTGCTGTTTAGGCTACCAGCCACCTCTATTCCTCTCTCAAGAATCCGATGCCGTTGTTCCCTCCGCGCATGCGTTTATTCAGAGATGCCTCCGTACTTGGAGGATCACCAGAGAAACCCTCACTCAGACTGGCGAGAGGAACAAAGCATCGGCGGACCGTCACCGTACTAAGCCCCCACTTTACGTGTGTGGTCAGAGAGTCTGGTTGTCTACCAAGGACATTAACTTCAGACTGCCCTCACGTAAACTGGGACCCAAATTTGTTGGACCGTTTATCATCGCCAAGGTGCTTAGTCCGGTGTCAGTACGGCTCAAATTCTCCCCTCAGTTTAGAAGGATCCACCCGGTTTTCCACGTTTCTAAGATTAAACCCGCCTTTCGCTCCCCCCCTCGCGATTTTCTGGATTGCGCTCTCATTGATCAATTTCATCAGCGTCATGGTGAGTCCTCCGGGGACGCCAGGAGGCGTCCCTGAGGTGGGGGGTACTGTCACGGTGCAGGGTGCCGTCTCAGCTTCCCCTGCGGTCTGTGTTGTCCTGTCTGTTCGGTAGCTTGTGGTCTGGGCAATCAGCGCTGATTGTGGCGGGGTTGTGCAGATCACGAGCTGATTCTTCCCCACCTGTCGCTCGTTCCCCCACTCCCTTATATGTCTCTGCTTTTCTGTCTGTCGTCGTGAGTAGATTGTTTTGTCTTTGCCCATGTTTTGTATGGTTCCAAGTCTCAGTCTCACCTTCTGTTTTTCCCGTCTAAGGATCCATAGTTCGGAGATCCGGCAGCGTGAGTGGTCCTTAGTGTGCCGGCCAGCTCGGAGATCTCTGTGTGTGCCAGATTATTTTATTATTGTTTATGTTATTTTGTGTTTTGTGGCGAGAATAAAGATTCTCCTTTTCTCTACTCTGCTTCTGAGTCCTCTGTCTAGTACGCACCCTGACAATTAGTAGTAAATCTAAATCATGTGTTTTCAGATGGAGCAGCATTTACTACACAGACCCGTTTCCGTTCACTGACAAGCTATGCAAAATCGTGTTCATAATCGCAGACGATTTAATGGTGCAATAATAAAATAAATCATTCTGCGATTATGACAGCTGTTTGCGTAGCTTGTCAGTGAACTACGACTCTGTGCAGTAAATGCTGCTCTATCTGAAAGCACGTGAAAACACCACATTTAATAACAAGTTTTTACTCCAAACTCACTTCATAACGTCAGCTGACTGTTTGAAATAAATCCTTCTGTGAGATGAGGTGGCTTCTTACACAGAATAAGGCACGCAACATATTTCATAGTATCATATGTAGTGATAAAGGCTATGTTGATTACCGTATTTTTCGGATTATAAGTCGCAGCTGAGTATAAGTCACATCAGTCCAAAAGTCGCAATATAAATCGCACTGGACTATAAGTCGCATTTATTTAGAACCAAGAGAAAACATTACCGTCTACAGCCGCGAGAGGTCGCTCTATGCTGCTCAGTGGTAGGCTACAGGAGCACTGAGCAGCATAGAGCGGGCTCAGGCGGCTGTAGACGGTAATGTTTTCTCTTGGTTCTTTTCTCTTAATTCATTTCTCTTGGTTCATGTCAAATTAATTTTGATAAATAAGTCGCACTTGACTATAAGTGGCAGGACCAGCCAAACTATGAAAAAAGTGTGACTTATAGTCCGGAAAATACGGTAGCCTTAGATAAAACATGTATAGCCATAGTCTTGTGTTTATTAGTCATGTTGCAGTAATGAAAGCAGTAAAATCTCCTGTTTATTCAGCAACCGCTATAGGGATTTCCTGATTTCTTCTGCGGGGTGTATTTAGAGTTTCAGCGCGAGAGCGCCCTCTGGCCATCGGATGGAGATTTACAGCTGATCACAGAATAGTGCTTCCATGACAGATATACACGACAATCACAGCTTCTGCCTTATAGCGATCTTATTTCAATGATTCTTGCAGTCCTAATTTATATGCTAGAATATACTTGTGTGAACAAAATGTAATGTTTCATGTTAATTGATTAATGTATTATTTTTAAAATTAATGAGCTAAACTTTAGTGTTTTTGACCCACTTAAGTAACACTTAAGTATATATTTGTGTTTTTATAATTACCTCTTCTGTCTTTGAACTATGGTTAAAATGTACTGCTCGTAATCTAAAATTTACTTTAAAGTCATTTCTACTGAAACTTGTTGAGGCAAGTAATAATTGTTAATACAATAAAATAAGGTGTACTTCTCTTTCACAAGGAAGTAATCCTTCTGTGATGAGTAAATTCTACAAAAAAATAAAAATAAATAAATAATAATAATAATAATAACTAAACAATTCATGATACTATGACTGGTCCAGTACATGGTAATACACTATGGTAGTACAACACTTCACCTGTTACATGCCTTGGTCACTTTTAAATCACATTGTTTACATAGACATTTGTCTGTGTGACATAATTAAATAACTTACAATGTGCTATTGATTTACCAGTGGTACAGATCTTTTTTCAAGGCTCCTTTGAGCTTTGACAACACAGATCAATGAAGGGTTTTGTGGCATGCATCAGCCATGGCTGCAAAGTTATTTATGGAAAAAAAATGATCTTACATTTTAGCCCCTAAAAATGCAAGCCCTGAAAATATAAGGCATTATTTTTTATTTTATTTTTACAAAGACTTTTGTCATTATTTTTTCTTGTGTAGTTATTAATTAAAAGACATTTTATTAATACACAATATGCATCTGATTTACATCCCAAGCATATCTCTTTTTAAACATATAACACAAAAAGCTGAACAGTTCTAACTGTAGTGCCAAACAGCATTTCCAAAATTATGTGTTATGATACTCTAGCACACAGCATGGAAATGTCAGCTTATAACTGGGTCAAAAGCATGATATCAGAATCACTGGAGTATTTTTCCCGAACCGCTCTCTGCCTGACAGCAAAGACATCTAGGTTTCTGGAGGATGGGTAATACCAGTTTTACCAGTAGGCATAAAATCTAAACCAATGCTTTCATTTTTCAAAAAATCTCTTATTTGCTCATATAGTTATAATTTTTAATAATGTGCCTTTGCCTTATTCAGGCAGAATGTGACAGGAAATGACAAAAAGGTGGGCTATAATTAGGCCACATTAGCATAAATCACGTGAGCTGTACGCCAGTGTCATCTTAAGCCACATCCACAGCGCGAGCGACGCGATAAAACGCTCCCTTGTAATCAGCGAAGCGTACACTATATAGGGGGCGTTCACACAACGGCGCAAGTGTACAGAGAATGAAACTAGCGCTTTGTGAACGCTCCCTTAGCATCCACGTTTATTCTCGAAGTGACTCTACTGTTAGGGTGCTCGAATTCTCGTGCAATAATTGCTGTTTTCTATAATGCGATGCGCTCGCGCGTAATGCACTACTGCGCGGATGTCGACGTAACAAAGGCGATCAACAAACGACGCGATAGATCGCTTGGGTTGATTGACTGATCGTCATTATGAAGTGGCGTTTCGCATCTTTCTAGGATCGCCAGGAACGCAGTGACCCCCGATTATGTAACATTATTGATGATTCCATCGCGCTCTGGACAATGCCTGCAATATTCCACTACTTCACTTCAGCGACAAAACGGCACGTTATCCAGATCGCCGCTGACTAGGCACTATATTAAATATGGTATTCATATGATAAATGTTCATTCGTTCATGTAATAATGCTTCCCAAATTGCTATCAATAAAAGAGCAGATGGGAAACACTTGACTGTATTCTTACTGAAGCCACTGAACATGTTAAGTGACCCCTTTACACCATTGACAATGCAACATATAGGCTACCCACCCTGTGCCTACTGGCTCCTAAAGTGATGTTCCCAACGAGCGCAGAACGGCGCGTGCGGCTTTAAAAACACTGGGCTGTACGCACTAAATCTTGCATTTGGCATCACTGTAAAGATCAAGCGTGAATATAAGTCTTTAAAGGATATTTGCACACTGCATGGGACAGACTTGGTTTCTTCAGGTGTAACGCTCTGTTACTGTACCCTGCAGGACAGATCAGTGAACACAATGAAGCTCAGTGAAAGCGATGTCAGAAAAGACGTTTACCTGACAGCGTGGCCGTTCCCTCTCCATCTATTAGTCCGCGATGACTCGGGCACCCGATTGCCTTGTGGCATTTAGGTCCAGGGAGGCAGGGCTGTGGGATGCTGGGACATGTATTTCCTCTCGTCCAGCGGCTGGCACTGGCAGAGCAGCAGTCTCGCGCAGGACACGCTGCATCGCTGAGCGCAAGCGCCGCGCGCCATGCTATCCGGCACGAGACCATTGAGCGTCCCCCGCGCCACGCCCCCTTCAGTGAGCTGTCACACTGTGTCACTGCGTGCTTTACAGTCGTTTACAGTATGTGTTTCCATGCAGACCTGCAGTGGCCCCAAAACGTGTTTCGATCCGTAGATCAACGTTGAATGTTATTCATATTAGATAATGGATTATAAAAGCAAGTGCCATGTGCAAATAAATAAATAAAATGCTGCTAGAGCATTAAGAACTAATTGCACTTTTCTGAGACATTTTTGATATTCAGTCAACTGGGTTTTAGTGGATGAATGAAGTCAGTTCAGCTTAGTTTCACTAGATGCCCTACAGTTGCTAGAAGCTAAGGATGTCTAAATGTTTATGTTTCTATTTATATTGTAATAATTCAATACAACCCTCATCCTGGAGTGACAACGAGTAGTTCATCACATTATGAACACAATTCATTCCCACTTAAGTCTAACAACCAAAAACTACCTAACACGCTTAGCTTCATATATTTTTAAGTAAGAGATTTTTATATTCATTTTAAATTAAACTGCTTATTATGGTCTGTTGTGTTTAGGTGTCTGGAAAAGGTCAGTATTTGAAAATTATATTTCAGTAAAAACAAACTGTATCTGTATTTTTATGAGGATTCAGGGCTTATTAAGTCCTACTGGAGGTAATTTAGCTTGTATTATTGTATTTGGAAGTCCAAGGTGCATATATATATTATTTTCTCTAAAATGTGATTACTGTCACACAATATCAAAAAGTTAAGACCAGAGGTGCCTACACCTTTTACAATAAAGAGCCAACAATCTAATTTGTTTGAGAGCTGTGGTCCGGAAGTTTCATTATATCCATCTATTATGTTCAAATGTACATTTCAAAGCAGAAATATAACAAACATTTTAAAACAAATAGATACATAAAAAAATCAAGCTATGCTTCAGTGGCATGATGATTTATCCGCCCTCTATAATAAAATCTTTATTTACTGAATTTATGTGTGTGTGTGTGGACACTGTATTAATATTTAATACAATAAATCAATAAAAAATGACTCAGTACATCACCTATCTCTATCTACTATTTACCACTGTTTACAGTTAATGCACAGCCACAGTGTCTGTTCATTAAAGTAACAGTGAAAAGGAAGTTACAGAACTTTTATTCTGTATTGTGATGTAACAGATTATTGAAAGTGAATTAAAAGTAGAGTGGGAACTTAGTTTTAACCATTATGTGTTGATTGGATGGATTCAGAGAAGTGGTCAGATTCAAAAATGCAAATTTGCAGCTAATTGTGGAGGGGCGGGGTTTAAACACAATAAATACATCACCTGAGCTGTTTCACTGGAGGATTGAGTTATGACATTTGAATTAGGTTAAATATACATATACATGGATGAATCATTCAATAAGTTCTATAACATGCATTTACTAAATAGATGTGGTGAATTTTGAGTTTGAGGTAGTGACGAGTTCACTGATTAGAGAAATATGTCACCAGAGAGGTGTATGATTGAGTTACAAATTAGAAGGCCAAAAAATATATATATAACAACACATCAATAGTGACTGACTAACCAGACTCAAAATGAGCTCCAATGGACAACACAGTGAGCACCATTAGGAGCAATTACTTCTGTTATGGAGCAGGTGTAAACGGTTGCTGTTTTCCGCTACATAACCATAGCAGCCTCCCCACACACCACACTGATGTCTCAGAGGCAGGCAGATGAACCTTTAATTACCCTGACAGCAAACACACAGATCGGGAGAGTTCAAGAGGGTCCCTAACCAGTGCATCATCCTCTATTTGAGTCAGTCCCTTAAGAGGGACTTTGATATTGTCAAAAGCCTGTTTTGGGCCTTCAGCTTCCCGTGCCGACGCGATGGCAGCCGTCGTACTCAAGCAGGCAGACAGTCCCACTTTAGACTATGTTGTGGTGCAGTTAATGGTTATATAACAGAATTATATTTGCCTACTGCTCCCTGGTGTGTGAGTGCGTGTGTGTGTGTGTGTGTGTGTGTGTGTGTGTGTGTGCTCTGACATAAAACAATCAGGAGTAGTAAAAGACAGGGGGAAACCCACAGCGGGACAGCAGCGAGTGGATAGGGAGTGAGAGCACAATTACTGAGGTCACCGCAAAGTAATGCATGATGGGAAAAAGATGCCCTGTTGTAGCACCTCAGCAACATCACATTTCAGGACATTACATAACTTTGCAAGGTTTCAACAGATGCAAGTTGATTTTTTTTCTGTTTTATTGAATATATACAGTACAGACCAAAAGTTTGGACACACCTTCTCATTCAAAGAGTTTTCTTTATTTTCATGACTATGAAAATTGTAGAGTCACACTGAAGGCATCAAGGGCTATTTGAGCAAGAAGGAGAGTGATGGGGTGCTGCGCCAGATGACCTGGCCTCCACAGTCACCGGACCTGAACCCAATCGAGATGGTTTAGGGGTGAGCTGGACCGCAGACAGAAGGCAAAAGGGCCAACAAGTGCTAAGCATCTCTCGGGGAACTCCTTCAAGAGTGTTGGAAGACCATTTCAGGTGACTACCTCTTGAAGCTCATCAAGAGAATGCCAAGAGTGTGCAAAGCAGTAATCAAAGCAAAAGGTGGCTACTTTGAAGAAACTAGAATATGACATATTTTCAGTTGTTTCAAACTTTTTTGTTATGTATATAATTCCATTTATAATTCCACATGTGTTAATTCATAGTTTTGACGTCTTCAGTGTGAATCTACAATTTTCATAGTCATGAAAATAAAGAAAACTCTTTGAATGAGAAGGTGTGTCCAAACTTTTGGTCTGTACTATATATATTCAACAAAAATTTCAAAAACTGTAATAATAAAAAATAAAAAAACACAAGTAACTCTGTCACATAACACACACAAACATACATAACAATGACTGCAGAATGAACAGTTAACTCAGTTGCAGTCAGCATATACATAGATGTGCTTCAGGAATTTGACCTGCCAAGTATTCCTGTTTGGGATCAAAGAGATCACAGTCTCCCGTTGTCACTCCAGAACGAGGGTTGTTTTAGATTGTTGTTATAATTACAATTTAAACAGAAACATACACATTTACACATCCTTAGCTTTCTAGCAAACGTGTAATGTTGGGTAGTTATAAAGTAATTAGCTACTGTAATCTAGTAATATATTTTTTACTTTAATTTACTTTACTTTAATTTATTTTTTACTTTATATATTTTATTTTTTATAATTTATTTTGGTTGCACTTTATTTTACAGTACGTGTACTTGCATGTACTTATAGTGTACTTACAGTGTATTTATCTAAGAAAGTTCTGGTAATACAAGGTAACTACATGGGGTAGGGTTTGGTTTAGGGGTAGGTTCAGGGTTAGTACCTAGTTATTACATAGTTATTGTAATTACTATAATAAGTACATAGTATGTACATGGGGAACAGGACTGTAAAATAAAGTGCTACCTTTATTTTTGTATAAAATAAATGTATTATTATTATATTTATTTGTTTTAGTGTTGTATGTAGTCGGTTGGTGTTCTGATAATTGTGGTGATTATATTGCAGATTTTCTAACTGGCAAATGGCTGTTACTTGTGCACTTCAAATATCAATAATCAAATATAGAAATGACAAATCAACTCGGTTCTCACAGGCAGTGTTGGGTAAAATCATTTGAAAATACCATTGAAGTGACACTTTATTTTACAATGTGCTTTTTACACGTTATATATACTTACTAAAGTACTAGTAAGAGTAAAATAATGCATAATTACAATGCAAAACCTGATCCTAACCCTGTAGTAAGTACAAGTTATTAATATTACTCAGTACTCAAATTTAGAATTACACTATCGCAAGGACACCATAAAACAACGTAACTGTTTTTTTTTTCTTTCATTGCTTTATGGTAGAAAAATTCTAAATTACAATTTTACATGTGAAATTCAAAGAAAATTTATGCAACTATGATTTTTTATGAAGCAGAGAAAATGTCAAAAAGATATGTAGCCTATGGAAATAAAAAGAGCCCACCTTCAAGTCTACATGATATTCTGGTCTCTAGATATCTGGATCTCTCCTTTAGTTGAAACCATTTTTTCTTAAATAATTTGCTAGATGAAAATTGCAAGTCAATCGCAAGTTAGAAAATTAATTGCAAAGTTCTCTTCATGATTTGAAGTATCATGTATATCTGTAGCATAAACAGTGTAGAAATCTCTTTAACACCTTCCTGTATAGATTAAGTCAGGTCAAGTCACCTTTATTTTTACAGCGCTTTTAACAATATAGATTGTAACAAAGCAAATGAACAGCATTAATTAGGAAAATAGTGTGTCGAAGCAAAAAGGCAGTTCATCATTGAATTCAATGATGTCTTCATCCAGCTCAGTTCAGTTTAAACAGTATCTGTGCAATCAAGTCAACAAAATCGCTGTTAATTAAGTGTTCCCAACTAAGCAAGCCAGAGACGACAGCGACAAGGTTAAAGACCCATAACCTCTTGTGTACAATTTTTAATAATCAGTTTTACAAGAATTAATAAAAAGAACAAATACAAAAGATCATCAGATCTAAATAGTACAAAAAAACTTTGGTCAGGAGGAGTGTCATCTTAAAGCTCATAAATCAATGCTTCAAAACTAAATGGATACAGCTCTATATAAACGCATCTTTCTCAAAATGAGCATCTGGATACGTATGAGGAAATCTAGCAATCCACTGAACATTCAACTTTGATTTGATCAAATGTAGTGCAATTTGTAACAAAACTGGACTCGAGACAAATACAAAAGAAATGGAAGTTAAACAGTGTATATATGTGAATTAGAGTATACATAAAAATTCAAAGAATTCCAGATCAAGTGTCCCATTTATGCAACATTAACCATTAATAATCACCTAAGACAGGCTTTCTGAGGTGTACTGTGGGTAGATTTGAGGTTAACAGTTTATGATTATGTAACATTAATAAGTGTATGAAAAGTGTCATGAAGGTGTGCATAGCTCAAGGGCTCCGAACATCTTTAAGATTAACAATAACTTCTGTAATGTACTGAATAAGTGATCTCTACACATGGTTTGGTATAAGGCCACTTTTTGAATCTTCTGAGTGTTTAGCTGAAGTCTCGGTTGCTCAGGATTAACGGAGCCACCAGGGTCCAGAGGTACAGCAGCAGTCCCAGCCAACTCGAGCAAATCTTCACCCACACAGATGGCATGCTGGTTTTCATGGCTGCGTAGTCTGTTTCGGGTCTGAGAAGGAAACATATAACAAATGAACACATATACAGAACTCTCAAAAACTCCACAGCAGTATAAAGAGTGGAACAGCTGATGGCTGCTGCTGGAAAACTAGGATGCTCTGTTAGACACTCACTGGTACCAGTTGGTCAGGGTCATCATGATGTAGAGGGAGGCCAGGAAGAGGGAGAAATGGAAGAAGGAGTAGCTGTATGTGACACCATCCTCTTCGTTATCCACAGCGCGCCTCACGCCCTCCTCAGAGACGCCCTCGCTGGACGCCAGCCCTTCAACTTCCTCTGTCTGCATCAGCTTATTCACCTGACTGTTGTTTGAGGAGCGGATGCTAGACACAAACATGTAAATTATAGCTTTCGTTATTACACATTTCTTCGCCTGCTGCTGGCAGTGGCAAGGATGATGGTAACCAGCTCACCTGGCATACAGCGTGCAGAGGAGGAAGATGACCAGTCCCACGATGCTCTGGGCGTCCCACCACTGAGTCTGGATGCCCGGAGCGCTGGTGGGAGTGACTGCTGTCGGCCCCCCGCTGACCAGACTCAACAGACTCGGGTTACACTTACGATCTATGCATCATATATGAAACAGGTTATTATGAGCATAAAATGGCATACAGTGGGACACTCTATAATAGATAGTTGACTGTGTTATTAATTTTACACATGCTACCTGTTAGACATTGGCTGTGAGTTAAGCAGTGGCAATTAATGGGATTGTTGCACAGAATTTCCATACTGCGCTCCACAGCAAAAAGTCTCCTTTAAATTTCATTTCATTATATCCTATTACATTTGGCCTGGAGGTTGCTGAGGTTTTTTTTTTTTTTTTTATTCAAGCAGCTCCATGTGTTTGTGTGTCTTTTTTCCCCAGAGTTCAATTATGTAAACAAACAAGCTGCATCTGGAATTTTTCCCATGTCTTTCCGGGAGTTCCCTTGTTTTGGTGTAACTATATCAAGCATGTGATTTCTCAGTTTTGGTAACAAAATGTAGTTTTGGACAACTATTCATTGCTTACAAATTATTAAGACACTATCAGGCAATGATCTAACTTATGTTAAAAAGGGTTTGGGGTCTATAACTTTTCATTTATTTAATCATTGAGGATGCATTAAATTGATCAAAATGACTAGAAGGACATATTTTAATGATACAAAAGATGTTTCAAATAAATGCTGTTTTTTTAAAAGGTCCCGTTCTTCGTGATCCCATGTTTTAAACTTTAGTTATTGTGTAATGTTGTTGTTAGAGTATAAATAATATCTGTAAAATTCTAAAGCTCAAAGTTCAATGCCAAGCGAGATATTTTATTTAACAGAATTCACCTACATCGAACGACCCGTTTGGACTACATCCCTCTAGTTCCTGCAGTAATGACGTCACTAGAACCATTTTTTTGACTAACCTCCACCCACATGAATTCACAAAAAGGGGCGTGGTCTTGTTGTGCTCCGATGGACAAGAGGAAGAGCTGCGTTTGTGTTTGTCGCCATGTCGTCGAAACGCTGTTATTTTAATATCTGAGTCCAATCATCTTTGTTTGGGCTTCCCAGGGACACTGTACTTAGATATCAATGTTTACAATTTATGTTTAACTCGGTTCCCGAAAATTATAATCCACATGTAAAACTATGTGCAGCAAATTTTGCTGAGGACAGCTTGCTGAGGACAACTTCCTCAATGTCAATCAGTTTAATGCCGGATTCGCACAAAGATTATTCTTGAAAGATGGAGCAGTTCCCTCTTTGTCTGAAGAAGGCTTTGTTTATGGACCACGACCGGTAAGTGTATTTTATTATTAAAGTTGGTGCGTTTTACAGTTTCTGTAACTTATTACACAAAGGGCAACGCTGTTTAGCTTTGTTAACTAGATGTTAGGGCTGTGCAAAAAATCAAATGCGATTTTCATGAGCATCTCGTCAGTAAAAACGCTCCTGTGATTATAAGTACTTCTCCAGCACATGCTCCTGCCCACTTGCTTCTCAAAACTACTCCAATCGCATTTCCAGGAGGGCAGCCTGCGCTCAGCTGCTGTCGAATCACAACACATGAACCGCTGGCCCAATCAGAACTCGTTATGTATTTCTGAAGGAGGGACTTTATAGAACAAGGAAGTCATCAGCCCGTTTTTATGACAGTGGAAACAGCGGTATACAGATAGGTGAATTGTGTGAAAAACAATGGTTTTTTTTACATGTGAAACATGAACACGTTATATTGCACACTGTAAACACAATCAAAGCTTCAAAAAAGCGCGAAAAACGGGACCTTTAACAACAACAATAAAAATCAGAGTTTCAACACAAATATGAAGCTGCACAACTGTTCCCTTTCGAGCGTTCACACTACATTGTGAAGCAATTGCAATAGGAACTCCTCTTCTCCGAAATCCTGAAACCTAATAGGATAACGACAGTACGATAAACTGGCCAATTGTCACTAATTATGCAAATCACGTGCAAAAACTGACAAGCCTGCATGCAGCATATAATGAGGTGAGAGAAACAATTGCCTTGGGCCCCTTTCGCCAGTATTTTTTTGCTTATGAGAGCCTTCCCACCCTGCGCCACATTGTGTGTTCATTTCTCGCCCTGTCTCCGATGACTAACATGTGTTACACTTCCAGAAAAACATCTACATGGATGAACCAAGAAGCTAATAAACACGCAATTACGACAGTATATGATTTGTAATTGATTTTCATGAAATTCTGCCTTTTTCATAACAATACAAGGTGTTTACATGAGAAATTTCGGGAGGGTGGGTCTGTTTGTGATGAGCGAGAACACACACTGCCTGCTGTTCTTTTAGCTCTCTCACTCCCTGCTGATGGGAGAAGCCCTGACGTCACGTTGGCCAAGAGCCAGACTTGATGCGTTTCCTCTGG
The DNA here is from genome assembly GCF_963082965.1 of Carassius carassius. Lineage (NCBI taxonomy): Eukaryota > Metazoa > Chordata > Actinopteri > Cypriniformes > Cyprinidae > Carassius > Carassius carassius. Next base: position 27,371,455 of record NC_081779.1, read on the forward strand.
TGAAGATTTTGCTACAACTATGCAAAATTAGGGAAGAGAAAGCGTTGGTGATCCCCATTGCCCTGAACTGGCCAAATCAACCATGGTTTCCGACCTCAGGGAAATGCTGGTGGCTCCCCTTGGCAAATCCCCCTCAGGCGGGACCTGCTGTCTCAAGTGAATGGCTTAATATGGCACCCCAGCCCAGAGCTATGGAGCCTTCATGTACAGCTACTTCAGGGGTCCCAGAGAGGCTAAGCCTCCTGTCTGTCCCGTGTCGGACGTTCTACATTTTTTGCAGCACAGGCTAGATAACAGGAGTCTGCCGTCAATGTTAAAGGTTTATGTGGCCGCTATTGCTTCATTTTGATTTACAGTTGGAGGACATCTCAGCCCTCTCCCACGAAGATGAGCTCATCCAGGTTCTCTGTCCATTTCTTCTTCATATCCAAGAGGACCAGCTGGTTCCCTTGCTAAGATTTCATGAGGTGCTGGTGGTCTCATGTCTCCCTCCATCATGTCATGGCAGGGTGGTAGTGGTGGTCCCCATGGGCCTAGACCACATCTGAACCGTGGTCCCATTATCCCACGTGGTCCCATGTGAGGAGGTCCATGTGGGGGACCAGGAGGAGGGGCACCTTGGACCATGAAGCATAAATCGAGGAAGAAAAGGGGGTTTTCTGGGGCCACCTGGAGGAAAAGGAGGTCTAGCATGCATGGGAGGTCTTCTCTCTGTCCAGTATGGATCTTCTTCCTCCCAGTATTCTTGTGGTTCTTCTTCCCAGTTTTCATCTGGATGTGTGGACTCTGGGTGCTCCCTGTGAGCCACTGATGGTCTTCTCTCTCTAGGCATTTCATAGTACTCTTCAGGGAAGTGTTCCTCCTCTGGATGCAAAATCTCATGGGGTGCTTCCTAGTCATCCATTTCTCCAGGACCTTCCAAAGAGGGTCTCTCCAAGCCGAATCCTGGTCCTCTCCATGCGTTATGTCTTCTGGGATGGGATTGGGAGGAACATGCTGGAGTTCAGATTTCTCAGGGGGGCAAGGAGATTGCATCCCTCATGTCCACCGGCAGTGCCACTGTGGGACCTAGCACTGGTTCTGAAAGCTTTCTCTCTACCCCCGTTTGAGCCCTTGGCATCCATTGCTATGAGGGATCTCTTTCCTTCAAAACTGCACTGCTTCTTGCCCTTGCCTCGGCTAAGCACATAACAAAGACATAGCATAAAGAGATTTGCACGTGCTCTTGGTGGACGATGACTTCACTTGGGCCTGGGGACTGCAGTGTTACTCTCCGGCCGAGACTGGGCTATATGCCTACAACTCTTTCTACAACCCTTTAAGGCACAGGTTTTCCGAGCCATCGACCTCATGTGATTCAGAGGCTCAGAGTGTCGTTTGCCCAGGAACAGGAATGCCCTCTCAACATCAGAGCCCATTACGACGAGGGCTACTGCCTCTTCATGGGCACGGTCTAAAGGCACATCTATACGGGATATAATTCCTTTGCCAGGTTTTAAGTCATAAGTTGGATGAGCTGTCCCTGGCGTCTCTAGTGCTTTCGGTGAGTCACTTACCTCACTTATTTTATTGTTTATAGCTATTTGCAATTTGGGACAAAGTTTGTTACAGCGTATAGGTGTTGACACTGTGCAGGTCTGTGAACCTTGTTACTGTTGTTGTGTCTGCCCTGTATCCAGTGCAGCCACTTATTTATTTTGGCCAGATATGCTAATTTGGTATACCTGAGTTAAGATGTTCAATGATTTCAGTGAAGGGGAGGAGTTCCCACTGCGAATGCTTGACAATGTAGTGTGAACGCTCTAATTTCTGAAGATTAGTAACGAAGCTGAAAATTCTTTTTTGATCAAATAAATTTCATTTTACAATATATTACGACAAAATACATTTCTTTTAATTCGTAATATTTCACATTATTACTGTTTTTCTGTATTTTGAACAATTAAATGCAGCTTTGTTAAGCAAGATACTTTTTTTTCCGAAAGAAACACTTTTGAATGGAAATGTTCATTAAAATTTCACTGAAATAGGTGTTGTGAGACATGTCACTTGTTTTTGTGATGGCCTCCTAGACACTTTATCTCTTTGATTGTAAATCATTGTGCACATTCAAGTTTGTTGACATACCTTTGAAGGGTGAGGTTTTGAAGTTAACAAGATTGCAGAAACTGTGTTTTAAAAAAAAAATCCCACATTGCTTCCTGTCCACTCTATACTGCTAACCCTAACCCTAATCTGAATAGAAATGATAATGGCCCTGTCCCACCCTATTGGACAGATGCCAAACATTTTTAAATGTCACTTCATTTAACTCACAAATCTACCACCATCGTTGTTCTAGTTATAAACGTTTAAACAAAAACTTATCACACCTAAACTGTTTTGTCTTTTTAACCATGACTGCACTGTGTGTTAATCCCCTTAACATAACATTCTTAACTTTTATAGCCCATATAAGCACACTTTTACCTGACAGTGATGTCTCTTTCAGAGATGAGGGTCAACATATGAAATTAATTCTCAACTATTAAAATCAAATCAGAAAGCTCAAGAGGTACAAATAAAAGGATTAAAGAAGTTGATGTCATATGGACATGTGAGACTCACTGGGGTTGTTGCTCATGGCAGACCATGTGAGATACATAGTGTAGAGAGAGATGAGAGATGCCTGGAGCAGGCCAGAGCTCGGCTGAGCTTCCTGCAACACATTTACCAACAATGGAAATCATTCTTTCAGCTTATTTGATGTGTGCAGGATGACATGAATGTTCACATTCAGACAGACTTGTCTGTTTTATCTTGTTTTAATCCATTCAGTGAGAAAAGCAAGAAAACAATTGGAGCAAATGAGTGTGGGAATGACCTGCACTTTTGGAAGAATAGACACCACAGACACAATGATGCAGAAGATGAGGTTGAGGCTGATGAAGGCTTTGTGCTCGGCGCAGTCGTCCGGCTGTGTGTAGAATATATAGAACAAAACCACAGCAGCAAAGGCGCAGATATAGTGCACCAGTGTGAATGAGAAAAGGGCTGTGGAGAAAACACACATCTGTCAATATTCAAGTGGAAAAAACTGTGCAAAGAAATAGAATTGTAGCCAATCAGCTGATGTGTTATATACCGTTATGATGAGTTTGAATAAAAAAATAAACCAAGTGACCAACAAAACATCCCTCATGGACCCTTTTCAACTTTACAGGAATCTCTTCACAGTTGGGTAAACATCTATAACTAACGAATGTATTTTTTTTTTTCATTCATTCCCATTTGCTCTAAAATCAAAAAACAAAATGCCTTGGGTTTCTGACTTTACAAAAGTGGAAAAAAAATATTGAGAGCAAGGGTGTTTCTAGATTTTCACCAGCACTGAGGCACAGGCAAAACAAAGAGAGTACTATCATATTTCGATACTCTTTTATTAAACACTGTTTTGGATATTAATTGTCTTTACCTGTTCAAAAACTGCTTTATTTCTGACAAATGCAAAATTTGCTAAATTTGTTTCCTACAATGATTTGTAGGTAAATATTCACCTTATCCAGTGCCTCTAAAGTATCCCTTTACTATAGAGGTGTAAGAAAAGGGATAAAACTAATTACTCAAACTGTCCAAATTAATCAAACAATTTCAGAACTTTATGCAAACCCTTTTAAAACAAAGGAGTGATTCATTTTCAAATCTGGCATTGCTAGTTATGATTCAGAACAGCTGACAGAAAAGACTAACATGAAAATGATTCTCAGGTCGATATACATCAATCCCACTGACACATTAGGATTTATTCGTAATATACTTAATAGATAACACTTTAATTTAAGCAACACATGTTCACTATTAACTAAGACTTTCCCCTCAACAAACTCCTAATTGCTGGTTATTGATAGTAAGGTAGATGTTTTGTGCTTTGTAAATACTGATAAACAGTCAATATGCTAGTTATATACATGTTAATGAGCAACTAGTTCAGTGGTCAGCAACCTTTTATGCATGAAGTGCCATTTTCTGTTTTTCTAGTTAACCACTGCTTCTCGTTCCCCGACTGCTCGTGTGCCAGTGATTATCCCTCTGTGTGCCGACCCCAGAACTAACTCATAGTAAGAATTGGTCCCTAGTCTAAAGTGATACCACCAAAATAATTCAAATTGGGAATATATAAAACTGTGGAAGATTTATAATGATAATAACAGTGGAAGTGACAGCCTGTAAAGAGGGTCCACTGCTCGTCAAAACTGCAGCTGGTTAGAAGAGAATGTTACATTAAAATGACAAAGACAGCTTATAATACCAGTGACTTTACCATGACACCTGCTTTCAGCTCTCATCTTTATCAGTCCAAAAGCTTGGTAACACAGAAACAATCTTGCTGAACATACCTGCATACCAGCATTTACTGTTCCCATTCTCTGCCTTCTCCACCCACTTCTGGTTCCAGTTGTGAGCAAAATCCACCAGAAGAATGAGCTGGATCAGGATGAAGATGAAGGACCCAACTACGCCGAAGTAGTACCACACTGCAAGGGACAAAATGTAGACTAAGATAGACATCCATTCCTGACCAATGAACTGGCTTGACTTCACCAGCTGTTCCTGAAATCTGGAAGAGATTTCTCATTTCATAAAGTCTGCCCTCACAAAGAGCCATGTCTAGTCAAGGAAATATTTTTAAGCTGAGCATAACTAGAAAAAGATTAAATTGACTACAAATACAGCATGACTTTTTAACATTGTTTTTAAGCTTTTTTAATTACCAGACTCAGACTGGCCATTTTAATACTCTCTGAAATGTGGTATTCAGTGACAGTGGGAATCCTGGTGTACGTTTGGGATTATCAACATTTTAAACATCCACACAACCAGAAAAGTGCAACGTCAGATAAGCAGGTGGCCATTCACTGTTGCCTGTGACGCATCAGGATGCATTAGTGTTTAATCTACAAATGTGGTCACATGGTTAAAAGGAGTAAACAGGGCCTACAAATAATGTTGATTGCTTGCATTCCCATCTGGTTTTACACGGGAAACCTTTATTCCTCCTGGGAACTACAGAGCACTGAAAAACAACCTAGACTCTCAGAAAAAAAATACTGGGTTGGTATCTTTTCAAAAGGTACACTTTTATACCTTTTAGATACTAATATGTACACTTTAGGAACCAATTTGTACCCTTGAGGTACCAATATAGACTTTTTAGTGTGCCTTTTGAGAAGGTGAGAAGAAACCAACCCAGTGACGGCTTTTGAACCTTTGTTTGTATTGATCAGCTGATGTACCTGTGTTGAAAGCCCCATCTGGAATGAAGAAAGCTCCCACTGTGAGACCGACCAGAATCAAGAACTTGAAGAACCAGAAACTGAAAAACAGCATACACAGTCACATTGGCACGATGATTACGAAAGACTTCCAAGGACAAAGTATAACTATTGTGCAAAAAGGAGTTCTCCATATTTAACAAGCAAACGGTTTCATCAACAGAGGGCAGCACTGGTACAAACATTTTCTGAGGACACCCTGTCCATCATTACAGCTGGAACAGAGAATAGTCAAACTATACCCGTTTTGAATCGCGGCTCGAGGATCCTTGCTGCTTCTCACACGGATCATGATGATGGAGAAGAGGAAGAAGAAACAGGCCATGGCGAAGCACATCCTGTAGACTGACTTATAGCCAACAATGATCTCACAGTTCACCTTCCCTTCAAATCCAGGTATAGAAGAGCCTCCTTCACAAAAACCAGGGATCTGTTGATACATTCAAAACAAGAAAGAGGCTGCAGCTTTACAAATGTAACAGTTCAATCTCCCTTTACATCTCGACAACATATTGTGGCTGTTTATATGTTCAAGCACATAAACATTTAGTAAAAATTATATGTGAGATATAATTGTATATGTGAGAACAAATGTATAAACCGATAAATAAGCTGCGTCCGAAATCACATTCTGCAAGGAGTCCGCAGTGTTTTGAAAAAAGTGAAAGTGAAGTGACATTCATATCTGTAATGATATGGTGACCCATACTCGGAATTTGTGCTCTGCATTTAACCCATCCGAAGTGCACACACACAGAGCAGTGAACACACACACACACACACACTGTGAGCACACACCCGGAGCAGTGGGCAGCCATTTATGCTGCGGCACCCGGGGAGCAGTTGGGGGTTCGATGCCTTGCTCAAGGGCACCTAAGTCATGGTATTGAAGGTGGAGAGAGAACTGTACATGCACTCCCCCCACCCACAATTCCTGCCGGCCCAGGACTCGAACCCACAACCTTTCGATTGGGAGTCCAACTCTCTAACCATTAGGCCACGACTTCCCCACAACTTGAGGGCACGTGCAAACGTAAAGAGAACGTCGTGGCGTGTGTCCATTGCAAGATAGAGCTGGCATACCACAACTAGGGCCCTATGATTTCCGTGATGCATAAAACGTGGAGGGAATCGCGGAATCCAGTCATAAAAACGGAATTTACAGTTTAACGCGGAATGGCACGGAATTTGCCAAATTTTGAATGAATTAATCAAAAATAGGTCATTGCACTTACATCAAATCACGATATGGACTAATATCTGCAAATATTCTATTTAACAGTCTATTTAAATATGAATCCTGCATGTTCTGCGTGTCTCTGTTACTGAATGGAGCAGAAGTGAATGGTGGGAAGTTGTGGCCTAATGGTTAGTGAGTTGGACTCGCAATCAAAGGGTTGTGAGTTCGAGTCTCGGGCCGGCAGGAATCGTAGGACATGAACAACATCTCCAGAACTGCTCTGATAGTCACTTCAGCATTTGATTTGAGTAAAACTAATGTCACATCACTTACACAGAACTGTAAAGGTACATCAACCCGTCAAAATAAAAGTCCGGTTTAGTTTAAAAACACGTATTTGCCAGAGATGTATTACTATTGTTCAGCAGAATGTACATAGCCTACTACTAAAAAAAAAAAAAAAATTCAAACATTATTTTTTTTTTTAAGGTTTAATCACAAAACATTTCTTCCATGTTTTATTTTTAATAGTAAATTCCCTTTGTTTACCAAAAAGTTAAGTTTGCTTAATTTTCAATAATTAAAAGATAAATTAAGTTAATGTTTATGTGTTTAATGTGCATCTCAGAAAATGCTTTATTTAAAACCCCAACTGAATGGCACTTAAATGCACTCAATTCATCTGTTAACTTTCTTGTCATTGTTCACAGTACAAGTACAGACAGAGAAACTATGGGTAATAATTAAATGTTTATTTTTGATGTATGCATTGCATTCTATGCATTTAAAAAATAAAAATATTTTTTTTCTAAAAAAGGAAACTTAGTTGTTCATATTAAGAGACCCAGGAGTCTTATTTTCTCTTGCATAATTAATATTGAACTTTAATTAAGCAAAAACACATTTTATCCGATTACTTGATTAATCGATGGAATTTTTGGTAGAATACTCGATTACTAAATTATTAGATAGCTACAGCCCTACTTTCATTCGATTTGAAATAAACTAGAAATAGTGCAGAAATAATTATTTACACTAACTGTAAAAAATATTTGAATAATTGTTTTTTTTGTTTTTGAAATAAGTGTCTTATGCTCACTAGAGACGTTTTTTTTATCAAAATACAGTAAAAACATTAGTAATTAATTATTACAATGTAAAAAAATATTTTAATAAATAAATAAATAACTGTTTTATATTTTAATATATATTAAAATGTAATTTATTTCTGTGATGCACAGCTGAATTTGTGTCACATGATCTTCAGAAATCATTCGAATTATTATCTATGCTGAAAACAGTTTTACTGTTTTTGATACTTTTGTTTTCTTCAGATTTTTTTTTCTTTGATGAATAGCATTTAATGCTCAAGAGAACACCATTTATTTGAAATATACGTATTTTTATAATACATACAGTTAATGTCTTTACTGACACTTTTGATCAATTTGCTGCATTCTTGTTGAAAATGCAGCTTTGCATCACAGGAATAAACTACATTTTAAAATATGTATTCACATAGAAATGTCATTTTACAGTGTAACGGTATTTTACATCATTGCTGGTTTTACAGTATTGCAATCAAATAAACTCCAGCCTTGGTAAACATGAGAGACTTATTTCAAAAACATCTCTCAATTATTCCAAATGTATGACCAGTAGTGCCAATATTTAGAAGATAAGTATAGAAATGCATTTATTTGTTCATTTTGTTTATTTCCATGTTTGGTCTCAGATTAAAAAGTCCCCATATTTCAGTTTCAGAGGGCAAATATTTACTTTTTAATCCAAATTAAAACCTCAGCCTGACACTGGTCTATCTTTTTATTATGTCAGAAGCAGCACTGGAAAGCAAGAAGATGGGATCAGGTCCGAGTTGACTCATGCACCAATGGCCTGTGTACCTTCTTCAGCTGTGTCTCCATGCCGGGCAGGATCATGATGATGGACACTATAGTGCCCAGCAGCAGGAGGAAGGAGAAGGCCAGCCGGGTCACAGTCGAGTTGTATGTAGAAGGACAACATCCTGATAAAAGACAGGGTGCAGAGCCACACAGACAGGACGCCTGAAGAGATCAAGTCAGGTCACCTTTATTTCTATTGCGCTTTATACAATAGAGAGCAAATACACACATATATCTTTACTACAGGGAGAACAAACTGGTGATGTATTAAAGTAGCCTGGACCTGTATACTGAACATTTATATTAAACAGCACAGGTGAACCAAACACTGGTTTGGAAAGGAATTGCGCGTGAACCGCTCGTGGCGAAACTCATATAAAAAAGTGTTTTATAAGTAGACTTTGTGTATGACATTACTGAGAGCAAACAACGCACAGAAACATAAAGAAATGGCGCCATTGAGTCGTTTATTTATGTTTTCTCAAAACTAATTTACGTAATAAACAAAACGAGGAAACAACCTCTAAAACTCATCTATGAGCAAGTGAGTTGTAAAGGTTTTTGGAAAAATGCGCTGCTGCCTTTACCAGGTGAAATATGACAACATAAAGAGACAAGAATGATTTGAGTCAAATAGATATTTTAGACTTACGCAGCTCGCCAGCGAGCACAAGGCCATACACGCTCCCATGATGAAGGAGAAGACACCGAAACTACGGCAAAAACACGGAAGTCAATCTTTCCACCTCATTCAACTTTCTTAGGAAATGAAACTCTAAAGAGTGAGCAACGATTGGCTGGGAGACGCATCGCTGGACTGGTGGACCAATCAGACGGCGGTACAGAATCATCGCTGAAGGAACAAACCAATCAGATGACAGGGTTTGAAAAATGATACAAACTTTTACAACTTTGTATCCGTCTGCTATCCAAAAACAAACCTAAATTTATTTAAAGGGAAGGAAAATTCACCCTTAAAAACAGTGCATTTACTGTTAAATTGTAACATACATGTGAGTTTAGCATGTACAGGATTAAACATTTATTTGTTATTTTTGTTATACTAAAATCACTTAAAATATGAAATAATTTATTCCTGTCATAGAACCTGAATTTCCAACATAATTTCAGTCTTCAGTGTCACATGATCCTTCAGAAATCGTTACATTATTTAAACTAATGTTGAAAACATTTGTGCTGCTTCATATTTTTTTGCAGAAACCATGATATACTACTACCATTCAAATGTATGTTTAAACAAGATGTATTAAAATATGTATTAAATTGATCAAAAGGGATAGTACACTGTAAAACATCATAGCCCAAATAATAATTTATCAGTGCTTATATTTTAGTTACTTTTAAACGTTACTGACAGCTGTTTGTCTACTATTTTTTGTATAGCACAATTTCATATGCTTAGTTTATATTGCTTCTACTGATATGCTACTGCTTTTCACTCCATTACAGCTCTCCCTCTTCAAAGTTATTGTCAGCTCAAGATATAAGGTTGTCACCCTGCAGAGTTTTCAAGAAGCTGATTTTAAGGACATTCATGTTACAATGAGGTAAAGTTAACACAACCTTACTGATATTAAAATCGTTTGCTGTTTAACTTGTATATTTGTTACAGGCCTAATGCAGTCACACAACATATTTAATGCAGACCATGCAATTCTTTATGTACAATTTAATATGCTTAGTCTATATTGCTTCTACTGATATGCTACTGCTTTTCTGCACCGTTACAGCTGTTGATTCCTCTTCAAAGTTATTGTCACCTCAAGATATATAGTGTCACCCTACAAAGTTTTCAAGAAGCTGTGTGAAGGATTTTCATTCTACAATAAGGTAATTGTGAACTTGCTTATTTTTATCATTCTTTATTCTTGATTTTATTACTTGTGTCATGACCTCTATATATGACCTCTTTAATCATTTATGTTATAAGATGGCATGTGATTTACATATATGATTATTTTTCATCTGTACTTGCTGCCCACTACTAGTCTCCATTTTTCCTCCTGTCTTGTGTCTGTTTCAAATGAGCACAGCGTTCACCATCGATCGTCTGCAGTCATTCTTGGATGGACTAGATGCTTTGGTGTCTTTTAGAGCTGTACAAAGCATCTGTAACATCAAGCAGGAGCTTGAGCCTTAGCAGTTATACAGTGCCTTGATAAGGAGGTATGAATAAAAATGAACCCAATTTGATCAGTTTGCAATAATATAAGTGTTCTAATGTATATATATATATATATATATATTGTATATATATACAAATTGGAACAGAAGAAAAGCTGCTTTACTTGGACTTCTGCGCTTCCTTTCAGAGGAGACTTCTGAGATAATCAAGATGTGTGATGTAAGAAAATATATTAAAATCTTGTGAATGTACTGATGATAGTGAATTCATTGTAGAGCAGTATGTGTAGGGAAAAAGTAAATCAGCTTAACCATTACAATATATTTATTATTATTATTTTATCCCAGAATCAGTAATAATTTATGCTAAAATGCTTTTTTGACTGTCTGTTAATCTAAGTACTACACTATATATCGTGCCTAAACATGTCATCAATAATATCATGTACAAATATAAAAAAATATTAAAGGTTTTTTTTTTCCCTTTTTTTTTTTTTTTTTCTTTATCTGGAATCTCAAATGCTGAATGTTGGTCAAGTGTTTACTATAAGGAAAAACCTTTGAGCATTTATTGAAAATAGACCAATTTCACATGTGTGTTCTTATTGCTTTTAGTGAGAGTTTACTACATGAGTATTGTTCGACACAGTCAATGACCATGTATTGTGCAAATCATTCAAAGGTCAGAAAGCTACATGTACTTGTTTATGTAGAGAACACTTACACTTTTTAAAGCGATTGATGAGCCGTTATTTTGTATCATTACTCACGGCCTGCCACTCCTCATTTTTCCCCAATTCATGCCTTTTTCTTTCCCCCTCAGTTACATTTTCTATACCTCTTTTATACCACTCATCTACCTTTCTTCTAGTTCTGTATATTATTAGAGAATCTTTGATGTTTTGATGAAATGGATGTTTAAGCACTTGTGTTCCTAAATTACTTTTTAAAACCTGTTTTCCTGCAAGAATTTGTATTTTCAAACCAATGTTAAAGCTTGTACATTACTTGAATTTATTTCAATAAATTTTTTACATTTTTGAGCAGACCAGTTACAAGTCTATTTATTATGAGCTGATTTGAGTTTTCCTGAACTGATAATGTAACATAGTAAGTTGTTTTAACTCAGAGCATCAAGTTGAAACAACTAATGACCATTAGTTAAATTTTTTTTAAAACTTATCTCCTTGAGTTGAAACAAAGAGTATCTGTAAGTTGAGTTAACTCACATTTTTAAGGCAGCAGGTGAACTTTCGTTTATAAGTTTAACCAACGTGAAATGTTTTAAAGTGTAAACATTTATAATGTTATAGCCTAACAGATTGTATTTCAAATAATTGATGTTCTTTTGAACTTTTTATTCTTTAAAGTATCCTGCAAAAATGTTTAAATATTAAGCAGCAAAAACTTTTTTTTTTTTTACATTGATAATAATAAGAACCATTATTAATAGCTGAGCACCAATAATAATCAAACAGCAAATCAGCATTTTAGATTGATTTCTAAAGGACCATGCAACATTTCAGGTTTGCATTACAGGAATAAATTACATTTTAAAAATATTTTCTAATAAAAAAAAATAAAAAATAAAAATATTTCAAATTGTAATAATATTTCAAAATATTACTGTTTTTACTGTATTTCTCAAATAAATGCAGCCTTCGTGAGTGTAAGTGACTTCATTAAAAGATTTAAAAACCATAAAGTTTTCAAACCTTTGTACTGTACAAGTAGGTTACTGTACATGTATATTGAATCATATAACTGAATAATTGAACCATGACAGACAAATAAAACAGCAGCAAGAACATAAGCATTTCCTCTGAATTATTAATTTGTTTGTTTGAAGAGATCACGTAACCTACTAATGATGCTGAATGTTAGAAATTTAACTGATGGAATTCTTATAAAAAAAAAAAAAAACTCCATTACAATAACTCTTAAATTAAATAATAAAAACACCATTGGCCTTCTGCCCAAATTCTGAGGCAGCATATTACCCCACAGGTTTCACTTCAACTTTTAACAAAATAAATCAATATTTTTCATCACACAAATATAACATGTCCACAAATTCAGCAATATCAAACATAATTTTTAATAGCCAACATAAAATAAATTAAATGGCACATTAGATCAAATCAAAACAGTTTAGATGTAGTAGTTCTCATATTCAAAAATACTGATGTCTATATCAGTAGAAAATCACACAGTTTCACAGATGATTTGTAACCTACCAGAAACCCGGTATAGAGCGGCTGAGTGAATGTGGTCTGGACTGTGTGGATGAGGCTCATTGTGTCAGAGAAAGCTGTAGAAGGACAGAGTTCCTGCACTGTGATCCACAAACACTCCTATCCTACAGCAGCTGGAGGGAACGGGGAGTTTAGTCTGTTTGTTATTGGGCCAGAATAACTTGAGGTAGAGCAGGACAAACTCCAGGACTGGTCATTACATCCAAACTCATTACCCCGTCCCTTCCTGCCAAAGCACTTTTATGACACTGATATACACAGACCATAAACACATCCATTCCACTCAAGCTTCCAGTAACAGCATCCAGACACACACTCTCTACACAACACCTGAGGATAAACATCAAATCTGTCTGGATGATCAAGAGACAGCTGGGGTGTGCCAGTGCAAGTCACCACCCTGTTCTCTTCAGTCAGAAGGAGGAGTTTATGGGCAGTGTTCGTTTCCAGAGTAAGCTGATGGGAATTTGTTGATAAAATAAATTTGATTTGTTAGATATTAACTGTAGCTAACACTTCCTAGCTCATATTCAGGGTATGTGTATCAAACAAAAGGTAATCATCATTAAAGGGATAGTTCACCCAAAAATGAAATTAGATTACCTCAAGGCCATCCAAGATGTAGGTGACTTTGTTTCTTCAGTAGATCACAAATTATGACTTTTAGCTTCAGTTGTTGCAGTCTCTCAGCCGTACAATGCATGGCAAATGTTAACAGAATCTATGAGCATAAAAAAAAAAAAAACACAGACAAATCCATATTAAACCCTGCGGCTCGTAACAATACATTGATATGTAAAGACACAAAACGATCGGTCTGTGGAAGAAACGGAACAGTTTTATATCTGTTTTTTTGTTTGTTTGTTTGTTTGTTTTTTTACCTCTGATTCACACAATATCCAAACTTTTAGAACTCTTGTGAACGCGCTTCACTGTGGCAAGCGCATGAGGCATTCTTCTTCTTCTTGCATTATGGCGGATTACAGACATATAAGTGCATTGATGCCTCCTATCTCTCAAATGGACCATTATCTACAATCTCATTTAGGAGTGACAATGGTCTACTTAAGAGATAGGTGTCCCTCACACAACACCACTACTCAGTGCGACACACTGGGAAACAGCATTATGTAAAAAGGGGTGGGGGGTAAAATAAAAAGTAAAGCAAATCTAAACAAAAACAAAACATAAAGGAAATATCTAAGTTTAGACTAAAAAATAACAGAAGTGTAAAATCCAAGCAGTTCAAGACTAGAAACAAGACTGGTGAACAACTAAATATGATATTACAAGTAAATAAATGCAAGATTACTAAAGAACCCAAAATCAGAAGATAGAAGATCGAGAGCAAAAACTGCAACAAAGATGCACAATAACAGGGAAAGACTGTAATATAGAACAGCAAGTCAGTAACTGTCTGTATGGCACAAGACGAACCAGCAACCACAAGAGGAAAAACAGCATAATATACAGGGAGGAAAGTACACAAGGGCCAGGGGAGCACAATTACAGAAATGAGTACACATGGCACGCATGAACAAAGACAAAGCAATGTGTGAAGAGACAAGAGAAAAAAGAAACATTAAACAAAGACAACATAGACAAAGCTGCCAGGGCAAAGCTGTGACAGTGCCCACTCCCAATGGATGCCTCCTGGCAGCCAAACCAGTCCTGGGAGGTGGTGACACAACAGGGAACCAACTGGACAGACTTGAAGGGAGCAGGGATAGCAGAGCCATGCAACACAGGAGAGGGGGTGGGGAGGGTGGGAATAAATCTAGAGTCGTAGCCTGGCAGGGCAGAGTGGAAGGCTGTATAGAAGCCATAGCTGGAGAAATAGTGGTGTATCTGGGGGTATTGACTGACTTGAACAATGATGGCTTAAAAACCGTGGAGTAGAACAGGGTGCTTTCTACTGCTTGGGGAGCAGGAATGGCCTTAGCATTGGAAGTAGGCTTCAAGTTGAGAATGGGTTTGGCCATGGGAAAGGCCATGATAGGGAAGATGGGTAGCTCTGATGACTTTGGAGCAAAGCAAGGGACAGCCTCTCCGCTTATGACAAGACTGACTAAGAGAGTGAAGGATTGTGGCAGATCTTGGATTGGGATTTGCTCTGGAATGGATTCTGGATATATGATTGGCTCTGGAACAAACTCTGAGACTGGCTCCAGGACTGGCATTGGCTCTGGAACTGGCTATGGAATGATGTCTGGCTGTTCCTAGACTGGGACTTTCTCTGGGATGGTCTCTGACTGTTCCTGGACTGAGACTTGCTCTGGGAAGATCTCTGGCTGTTCCTGAACTGGGACTTGCTCTGAAGTCGACTCTGGGATTAACCTTGGTGGCTCGGGATTGGGACTAGCTCTAGCCCAAACTCAGGGAGTGGATCCAAATCTGGAACTGAAGCATACTCTAGGGCATTCTCCAGGGACTCTGGGACTGGTGCAGAGTCTGAGACTGGAGACGAATCTGGGCTGGATTTTGAGGCTAGAGTTGGGACTGGGACTGCTGAAGACTCCAAGACTGATTCTAAAGCCTGGAGGACTGGAGTAGATTCTGGGACTGTGGTAGTGAGAACTGGTCACTCGGGAATGGCCTCTGTGTCAGAGGCAGAAACAGTGGGCTGCTTCAAACTGGCATCCATGTCCTGGCAAGTGACAGCAGGCTGCTTGATGATGGCCTCACTGACCATAACAGGAAGGACAAGCACCTCAGGAATGATGTTCATAGGCATGACACGACTGGCTGGAATAGCTTCTCTGGGGAAAACAGGAGGTTCAGACATTGCCACCTTAGTCACAGGACAAAATAACTGCTCAGAGATGGTTTCTGTGGACTTGACAGATGGTGCAGACAACTCTGGGATTGTCTCAATGGTTGTGACAACATTAACAAGGACAGCGTCTTGGCCTTGTACTGAGTCTCGTACAGGATCCAGGGCTGAAACAGGAATGCCTTTTTGGGCTGCTGGAACAGATTTAGGAGTGCCCTCAGGGTCACCTGAAATGCCCTCCGGGGCTGCAGCAAAAGACTCAGGAGGTGACTCTGGAGCACCCTCTGGGGCTGCAGCCATAAGAGTGGAGTGTTAAACATGAACCTTCTTCCTCCTTCGCTTACAAGGTTACTCTGGGTGGATCACTGGGCCTGGAGCCGACACTGGAGTGGACTCAGTGTTAAATAGTGTCTGTGCATTTATTTGCAATCAAGTCAACGATATCGCTGTAGATGAAGTGTCCCCAACTAAGCAAGCCAGAGGTGACAGCGGCAAGGAACAGAAACTCCATCGGTGACAGAATGGCGAAAAAAAACCTTGGGAGAAACCAGGCTCAGTTGGGGGGCCAGTTCTCCTCTGACCAGACGAAACCAGTAGTTCAATTCCAGGCTGCAGCAAAGTCAGATTGTGCAGAAGAATCATCTGTTTCCTGTGGTCTTGTCCTGGGGCTCCTTTGAGACAAGGTCTTTACAGGGGATCTGTATCTGGGGCTCTAGTTGTCCTGGTCTCCGCTGTCTTTCAGGGATGTAGAGGTCCTTTCTAGGTGCTGATCCAGCATCTGGTCTGGATACATACTGGATCCGGGTGACTGCAGTGACCCTCTGATCTGGACACAGACTGGATCTGGTGGCCACGGTGACCTCGGAACAAAAGAGAAACAGACAAATATTAGCGTAGATGCCATTCTTCTAATGATGTAGCAAGTACATAGGGTGTTATGGGAAGTGTTTCCGGTTCCGGTTTACCTAATTAATGCAGCCTAAAAATCCTTTAATGGATTTGGATAATAAAAGCATATTAGTATGTTATGTGTATGCCAGGTTAAAGAGATGGGTCTTTAATCTAGATTTAAACTGCAAGAGTGTGTCTGCCTCCCGAACAATGTTAGGTAGGTTATTCCAGAGTTTAGGCGCCAAATAGGAAAAGGATCTGCCACCCGCAGTTGATTTTGATATTCTAGGTATTATCAAATTGCCTGAGTTTTTAGAACGTAGCGGACGTAGAGGATTATAATGTAAAAGGAGCTCATTCAAATACTGAGGTGCTAAACCATTCAGGGCTTTATAGGTAATAAGCAATATTTTAAAATCTATACGATGCTTGATAGGGAGCCAGTGCAGTGTTGACAGGACCGGGCTAATATGGTCATACTTCCTGGTTCTAGTAAGAACTCTTGCTGCTGCATTTTGGACTAGCTGTAGTTTGTTTACTAAGCGTGCAGAACAACCACCCAATAAAGCATTACAATAATCTAACCTTGAGGTCATAAAAGCATGGATTAACATTTCTGCATTTGACATTGAGAGCATAGGCCGTAATTTAGATATATTTTTGAGATGGAAAAATGCAGTTTTACAAATGCTAGAAACGTGGCTTTCTAAGGAAAGATTGCGATCAAATAGCACACCTAGGTTCCTAACTGATGACGAAGAATTGACAGAGCAACCATCAAGTCTTAGACAGTGTTCTAGGTTATTACAAGCGGAGTTTTTAGGTCCTATAATTAACACCTCTGTTTTTTCAGAATTTAGCAGTAAGAAATTACTTGTCATCCAGTTTTTTATATCGACTAAGCAATCCATTAGTTTTTCAAATTGGTGTGTTTCACCGGGCTGCGAAGAAATATAGAGTTGAGTATCATCAGCATAACAGTGAAAGCTAGCACCATGTTTCCTGATGATATCTCCCAAGGGTAACATATAGAGCGTGAAGAGTAGCGGCCCTAGTACTGAGCCTTGAGGTACTCCATACTGCACTTGTGATCGATAGGATACATCTTCATTCACTGCTACGAACTGATGGCGGTCATATAAGTACGATTTAAACCATGCTAATGCACTTCCACTGATGCCAACAAAGTGTTCAAGTCTATGCAAAAGAATTTTGTGGTCAATTGTGTCAAACGCAGCACTAAGATCCAATAAAACTAATAGAGAGATACACCCACGATCAGATGATAAGTGCATGAGGGGTCTCTGAACAAAGGGTTCTGGTCCTCCTGGCCCATGCCCTACTACCTCTATGCATCCCGTGGCAGGAGGTTGTTGGAACTCCCTCTACTTGGGTGACTTGGTCGGACATAAATGCAGGTTTATCAAGACTGGATATGACTGACTCCAACTTAACTGGGACATAATTGACAGACACAGGAATAGAGGTTGATTGGGAGATTTCTCATGGAGATACCTTACGATTGACCACTTCAGGGGACTTGGTTGACTCAAGGGTGACCAAGGTGGGTTCAGCTGATTTAAAGGCTGGAGCAAGCACTGAACTGCTCTCATTAAGTTTGCGGATGACACAACTGCAGTGGGTCTCATAAGCAACAGATCTGAGACAAACTACAGGAGCGAGGTGAGCCGCCTGTTTGGGTGGTGGAGTGACAACAATCTCTCTCTGAATGTGGAGAAGACGAACGAAATTGTTGTTGACTACAGGAGAATGCACACTCAACATGTTCCTCTGATCATCAACGGTACGACTGTTAGAGAGCGTAAGCAGCACCAAGTTCCTGGGTATGCACATCACAGACGACCTCTACTGGACTGACAACACTGCAGCACTGGCCAAGAAAGCACAGCAGCATCTCTACTTCCTCCGCAAACTGAGAAGAGCCAGAGA
Organism: Carassius carassius; assembly: GCF_963082965.1. Lineage (NCBI taxonomy): Eukaryota > Metazoa > Chordata > Actinopteri > Cypriniformes > Cyprinidae > Carassius > Carassius carassius. The sequence goes on from NC_081779.1 coordinate 27,389,865, forward strand.
CCTGGCCCCCATCACGTGCACCTTCTACAAAGGCACCATCGAGAGCATCCTGACTAGCTGCATCACTGTGTGGCATGGCACCTGCGACGCGTCCTGCTGGAAGTTACTTCAACGCATAGTGATAGCAGCTGAGAAGATCGTTGGTGTCTCTCTCTCCTCCCTCCAGGACATTTATGGAATCCGTCTCACCCATAAAGCCCTCTGCATCGCAGGTGATCCCACACACCCATCACACAGCTTCTTCAGTCTGCTGCCATCAGCGAGGAGACTGCGGAGTCTCCAGGCCAGGACCAGCAGACTGAAGAACAGCTTCATTGATCAGGCTGTCAGGAAGCTGAACTCCCTCCAGACCTTGCCCCTCCCCCTTTTGCCTCAGGCACCACTGAATTCTGAACCACCTCCGCTCTTTTGCTCGCCTCCTCCCAGGTCCTTCCACTCCCCCCTCCCACTAACAAACTGTGACCTGCACCAGTCACTTTGTACAGCATCGGTCTGCTTACTTCCTCATTCAACTACCGCTTCAGTTAGTTTAAACAAAGAACTGCTCTCTGAGCTTTTTGTCACTTTAAATCAGTCTGAATAAGCTCTTTTTCACTACAATCATTCTATCTGCAATGTTTATTAACTTCACTGGTTTGCATCTGCCATGTGCCTTGTGCTGCTTCATTTAACTGTATTTTTAACTTTTTATTTTATAAATAAATATATATATATATATATATATATATATATATATATATATATATATATATATATATATATATAGTCGTATTTTATATATAATGTGTATCTATCTGTATTTTTATGCACCAAGGGTTTGAGAGTAAAGCAATTTTTATTTCTTTGTATGTATGTGCTGTACATGTGGAAGAATTGACAATAAAGCAGACTTGACTTGACTTGACTTTAACGTTTAATGTGTGTCTGTTTATCTTTAAACTCATACTAAAGTTCACTAAATAAGTCTCAAACTTAAGCCCTATTCGGATAGGATTAGTTTTACATGGAGCGGTGGGGTAATTTTTTTTTTAACAGAGCTTCTCAGTGATTTTAATCCTGTCCGAATGTGCCATCTTGCATTATTTAAAAACTATTTTCCTGTTTGCACTGTGAAGCTGCTTTGACACAATCAGTATTGTATAGAGTGCTGTAGAAAAAAAGGTGACTTGACTTGACAATGTCGGTAAACATTACATGCTAATCCCATACAAGTAGGCCAGCTGTAAATATGTCTGGAAATATTCAGTTATTTCCTCTTTCAAGTGTGGAGGTGCTTGATGAAGCAATCAGTTGCATTCTCGGTGGTGGGACAAGTCTGTGGCAAACCTCAAGTGTTTCAGCATACGACAATGCATACCAGTCAGATCAAAAAGAAGGGTTTTTGAATTGTAAGTAAGTAAATTTTATTTATATAGCACATTAAACATAGCATAGCTATCCAAAGTGCTGAACAATGTAAAATGAAATAAAATTAAAAGTAAGAGGAAACACAGAAAAGAACCAAACAAGACATATAATAAAATAAAGTAGCAATGAAGTGAAATTAAAATGGTAAGGAGAAAAGATACGTTTTCAACCTCGATTTAAAAATGGTAATGGAAGGTGCAAGGCGGCAGTCTAGAGGCAATTGGTTCCACAGACGGGGGGCAGTGACTGAAAAGGCTCTGTCACCCCTAGTTTTCAAACGGGAACGAGGGACAGATAAAAGAGCTCTGTCAGCAGATCTTAAAAGTCTGGTAGATGGCAAAGGGATGATAAGATCTTTAAGATAAGATGAAGCTTGATTGTTAAGAGCTTTAAAAACAAACAACAGAATATTAAACTGAACCCTAAAATGGACTGGAAGCCAGTGAAGAGAAGCTAAAATTGGAGTGACATGGTCATATTTCTTTGCCCCAGTCAGCAGCCTTGCAGCTGCATTTTGTATCAACTGGAGGCGTGAAAGCGATGACTGAGGAAGACCTGAGTACAGTGAATAACAGTAATCTAAATGAGAAGTGATAAAAGCATGAATAACCATCTCCAAATCCTGAAAAGACAAAAACTGTTTAAGTTTGAAGATGACCTGTAATTGGCAAAAGCTGTTCCTCACGACAGAATTAATTTGTTTGGACAAACATAATTCTGAATCTATGATAATGCCCAGGTTTCTAACCTGTGAGGAAATGGAGGGGAAGTAATTGCCCAGCTCCTTAATAATATCCTTTCTTATTTTTGGGTGACCAAAAACAATAATTTCTTTTTTTGATCTCATTGAGTTGGAGAAAGTTATTTGATAACCAATTTTTTATATCAGAGACACATTCCAGCAATAGTTGAATGGAATCACCAGCTTTTAGCGGGAGGTACAACTGTGTGTCATCAGCATATAAATGAAAAGAGACATTGTGCTCCCTTATAACATCCCCCAAAGGGCGCATATATAAGTTAAAAATAAGCGGCCCCAGAATAGAGCCTTGAGGTACTCCACTAATAATTGGGGCAGATGATAAGGAAAACTTGCCTAGCTCTACAGAAAAAGACCTATCTTTGAGATATGGAGAAGGGTCTGGCTGCAGACTTGCACTTGCACTCTCAGACTTGCACTCTCAGACACTTGTGCTTCTGCTAGCAACGTAACTTGCAGTCTTTATTTTTTTATTTTGTTCTATATATTGATAACTTTTTGTTTGAATCTCTCAACATTTTACAACAGTAGTCAGGTGGTGAAGACAAGAAAAAAAAACTAAATTACAATGTCACTTGCAATCGCCACTTGCACTCTCCGCTACCTGTGACGTCACTTGCAATCGACACAAATCGTGCGTGTTGCCAATGGAGACAAGACGCTGTGGTGGTGATTAAACGATTAAAACTAAATTAGTAGGCCTACTACTATAATTTACAGGGTCCTGCAAGAAAAAGACAAGACCGGCAAATCGATCCGTGGCCACAGAACAGCAGAATATAAACGCAATGCACTTGCATTGCGAAGACATTTGCATTTGCAAAGACACAAAGTCTTTCGTTAAGCGTTTTCCTCCTGTAGAAAAAACAAAAACTTAATATGGCAAAATGTATTAAGATGCATTAAGTTCAATTTAAAAGACCAAATTCGATATATTATTATTTAATGCATAGGCGCCGATTTATGTTTTTCTCCGTGGGTGCTCAAGGGCGCACGCCATTTAAAAAATAAAAAAAATAGACTAGGCTATTCAAAAAATATTGCATTTCAGAACCTTAGGCTAATGGACAGCGGCCGATACAAACAAACACAACAGCGTCACTTCTCAAAAATACAAACAGGATTGGAGATGAAAAGTTTAACTGACACGTAACCGCTAATGCGTTCAGCTTCTTGGGAAATTAATGTTTTGTAAATATTGATTAAAAAACTATTGCGAAAGGACAGCGTTTCCATTAACCGATTGTTGCGACTAAAATAATGAGTTTCTGGGAATGTCTACTTCATTTATGTTTCGAGGTTTCTTTTGATAGTGGCATGGCTTTTCTTTGAGGTTTCGAATCCATTATTCATATAGGCTAAAAATATATTTTTTTATTTTATGTATTTAACGTATTCGTATTCTTTCCAAAAGTAGGCTACTTTTGTGTCCATTAGTTTTTCCTCTTTTAAACCGTATATAGGCCTATACTTGAGCAGAAAAATGTTCCCATTTAAACCCTGTTACGAACTTTAAGGAGTCTAGGGAATGTACCGTAACATTTACATATTAACGTACTGCTGGGTATGAAATGAGGTGGAAGAACATGACAGACAAAACTTTGAAAGAGAAAAAATACTGGACGTTTATTCACAAAAAGCCAAAGCCACTAGATCCAGTAAAATAACAATAATAATGTGCGCTATGTGTATGTACAAGGTGAAAATGTAAACAAACAAACAATAAAATGGGAAAAGAACGAAAGCGGCGCCAAAGGAAAGAACAAAATATAAGAAAACAATCCTTAATCTAAACCTAATCTAACCAAAGCAAAATGTAGAAAATAAACCGAAATCTTCAGTGCAGTTTTTTTTATAACAAATCTGTCCATTTTAGTCTGATTAATGATTAGTGATTACGGAAAGCAGTAAATGATTACATACTCGCACGGCACTGTATAGTGGGGGATGGGACGTTTTCAGAAACGCTGTGATTGGTGGATAGGATATGGAACATGCATGCGACTGGACTGACAACAACATAACCAATCACAGTGTGGCAGACGCTTCATAGCGCCAACTGCAATGTTTCATTTTAAATAAATGTAGCCTACTGGCAGTCTGGCACTGGCACACGTGGGTGCTCATTTTCCGTGGGTGCTCGGTATTTTCCGTGGGTGCTCGAGCCCCGGAGCACCCACGGTATCGGCGCCTATGATTTAATGTACTACAAGGCAAGCAGATGGCTATGAACACAATGCGCAAACTTTGTCCTCCCATACAGCAAAACGCTTAATGTGGCAAGACAATTCAGTAGGCCTAGCCTATATGTCTTGTTGTTGACTCAACGTAGGCTATATACAGACCAGGAAATATGAACGTGCATTATGAAATGCATTAAGTGATTTTAAAAGGATCAACTCCGTACAGGCAAGCAGACGAGTACAGAACGCAGTGCGTTAAATTGTACATTAAACGTTTTCCTCCTATAGAAAATCATTATAAATAAAACACATAATGTATCTTAATGGACAAAAACAGTGAAATAAACGAGTTGTAGACAGTTTGTTTTATATGGAAAAATGCTTAACGCGAAACTTTGCGTGTTGCGTTTATTCTGAGCTCACCTGCTTGTATTTTAATAATTTTAATGTATTTTAATAATGTAGAGAGAAGCATATTGAGTTTAGCCTTTATCATCTTAGTCCATTATGCCACATTTTGCGGAAGCCAGCTATGTGAGGAAAATACTATAGGCTATGCATTCATTAAAATAATGAGCTCTATATTTAATTTGATATTTTATTAGCATCTTAATAGATTAAGCCGTGTTAAGTGTTTATGTTTTTCTGCAGGAGGAAAATGCTTAGCGAGAAACTTTGCGCAAGCGTTTATATTCTGCTGTTCTGTGGCCACGGATTTGCCGGGCCTGTCTTTGTCTTGCAGGACCCTGTACGTTATAGTATACTAAATTAGATTTAATCGTTTAATCACCACCACAGCGTCTTGTCTCCATTGGCAACACGCACGATTTGTGTTGATTGCAAGTGTTGCAGGTAGCGGAGAGTGCAAGTGGCGATTGCAAGTGACATTGTAATTTAGTTTATTTTATCTGGTCTTCGCTACCTGGCTACTGTTATAAAATGTTGGGAAATTCAAACAAAAAGTAATAAAAAATTCAACTAAATAAAAAATAAAGACTGCAAGTTACGTCGCTAGCAGAAGCACAAGTCTGAGAGTGCAAGTGCAAGTCTGCAGCCAGACCCTTCTCCATATCTCAAAGATAGGTCTTTTTCTGTAGAGCTAGGCAAGTTTTCCTTATCATCTGCCCCAATTATTATAGCGGAAGTGCAAGTGTCTGAGAATGCAAGTCTGAGAGTGCAAGTGCAAGTCTGCAGCCAGACCCTCTTGGAGATAAGAGCTAAACCATTGTAAGGCTGTGCCCCTGATAACAATCAGATGTTCTAAACGGCAAATAAGAACATTATGATCCACGGTATCAAAGGCAGCTGTAAGATCCAATAGAATCAATACTGCATTTTTACCAGCGTCAACTGCCACCAAAATATCATTGAACACTTTAAGCAAAGCAGACTTCATACTAAGTACAAAGTAGTGAACCCAGATTGAAAAGGATCTAATAAATTAGCTGTATTTAAGAATGTGATCAGCTGTAACAGCATAACTTTTTCCAAAAGCTTTGACAAAAATGATAACTTTGAGACAGGCCGAAAATTGTTAAAGCAACTTTCATCCAAACCTTGTTTCTTAAGCAAAGGCTGAACAACCGCATGCTTAAAGCAGTTCGGAACCACACCAGTGTCCAAAGATGAATTAATCAACACTTGGACACTGGGGCCAATTACTGGAAAAGCTGCTTTTATGATCACGGAAGGAACAACAGCCAGTGAGGAATTAGTAGACTTCATTTTGTTAATGAGATCGGAAAGTTCTATTAAAGTGACATGCTGAAAATGGCAAAATAAAAATGGACTACCAGGCGAGTTCAAAGACAGGTCTGAGAGCGGTGAAGTAAAAGATTGGCACTCACTTTGTCAACAAAAAATGCCAAACATTTCTCACAGAGCCCTGCTGATGGCTCCTTAGAGAACCGGGATTTCGGATTAATAACTGAATTTATTGTGGAGAATAAAACCCTAGGTCTATGACAGTGTGCAGTAATCAGTTCTGAAAAATATTTTGATCTTGCTGATTTAGCAGCGCTCTGAAACTTAACCAGACAATCTTTTAAAATCTCAAGGGACACAGTAAGATGATCATTGAAGATGAATTTAGGGTTGTTTGACACTAGGTGGCGTTTTGATAAAGCCATTTGCATTTTAGATGACTACTCTTTAACTGTAAAGGCTGGAATCTAAATGATTTTCCCTCTGCTTTCTTCAGTCAATCACTATAAAATATATCCGATTTCACTTCCATCTATAAAATTATGAAATTCAGAATTTTTGGAAAATCCAACCTTTTTTACAGAATAGCTTTATTTATTTAGGCTACACATATTTAAGATATATTCATTATTATGAGCGCTGCCTCTGAGACTCCCTCCGCTCGCCACCAGAGGGCTCTGAAATACATTTCCCATTACCCCATACCTGGACTAATTACTTCCTCATGGTGTCAGTTCCTTGGACTACTCCAATTACTCCACCCCAGAATGAAAATTTTATCATTAATAACTTACCCCCATGTTGTTCCAAACCCATATAAGCTTTGTTCATCTTCGGAACACAATTTCAGATATTTTGGATGAAAACCAGGAGGCTTGTGACTGTCCCATTGACTGGCGAGTAAGTTACACTATCGAGGTCCAGACCTTTATTCAACAATTTGTCTCCACCTCGCCACCATAACAACATTTTGTAGAATATCCACTGAACTTAAACATATGCTGTTCTGTGTCAGCCGCACCACACAGATACGCTTTCTACGTTTATTTATGCTTTGATTTGAATGAAAACAGCAGGAGGAGACAAACAGTCATTTGATCCATCAGCTTTGAGTCAGTTATCTTGTCACAGTTTATGAGAGTAGTTGAGGCAGGGATCTGTTTACAGCTTTTAAGAAATATACAAGATGAAGATAATGCGGGAAAAAAGGTCAAACCAGCCCACAATGACTGACAAACTGCATGGTAAAAAATGATCGTGATGTTAACAGTAAGAGACCATAAAAATGCTACAGTAAAAATCTTTTTACAATTTACAGTGAAAAAAATAACTTAAATTGACACTCCCAGAATTGCATGCACGACACTTCATATTTTATGTTTTCTTGTTAAAATAACTATGTTTAATCTCAGATGTGTACAATAGTTATATCTTCTAATATTGGTAAATGAATGTTCATTGCATTATTTCAGTATCATGTGTGTCAACATGATGTTGTTTAGTATCTGTGTGAATGAGCAGAGCGACACTTCCTCACCAGCTGCCCCAACTATGAAGACATTAGAAATAAATTTGATCCCAAATTTGAAATACTTTACAATTTTTAAAAAAGAAAACACAACTCCAATATTTATTAGGTGAAAAACAAGATTGCATCCTACTAGCAGCACAATACATTGATGCCTGTCATAAAAAGAGGCAAGAGTCAACAAATCAGTGTTGCACCCACAAACACACAAAAATAAACCACCACAGAGAATTATACATTTTTCATAGAAATCTAAGATGTTGATTTGTTCTATTTTATAAATGTACTGTATATACATGCATTTTTTGTTGCATATTTATCTGTTCTAGATTCAATGTAAACATATGCTTTGGCAGTTGGCACTACATTTTAACAATTGCCATGCCAATAAAACACATGTTGAATTGAATTGAGAGAGAGAGAGAGAGAGAGAGAGAGAGAGAGAGATCCTGTTACATTTTGTCCTTATAAGTATCAGCAGCTTCACTAAATTGCACGATTTTCCTCTTTTTGTGCATCTGAACAACACTGAGGGTTTTTTTTCTGTCTCACATTGAGTTTGAGCTCAGTATTATCACATTTCACACCAAATGAGCCATAAATGCTTGATGCATCATTGTTTTTAAAATTGTTTAATGGTTATAAACCGTTCCATTTTAAATTGTTCCATTTTTAAATTAAAATGTAAAATCATTTTCTGATTATTATATAATGTTTCGGACTTTACATTACTACAACAGGTTTACAATCTGTGAAATACATTTAAAGCACTGTTGCTTTGGTGAGTCTATATTTCACTATCACCTCTCTCTTGACGTCTCTCCTACTGTTACTCTGGTCTTTGGCTTTGGCTTATCATCTTCAAATTGCATCCACCAGAGGGCAGACAATCAGTCAAACACTTGCTGAATGAACTGGGGGAAGAAAAAAAACCTTACAACAGATTTAACTATAAAATAAGTTACAACTCTAAAGTAAAACTGACTGCCAATTTCTCCGAAATGTTTGTAATACAGGTAAAAAATATGTAGAAATTAAGAATTAAATCCAGCTTCCTCAGGAGATGCTGATCTTTCATATCCTGATCAATACGATTAATAGCTCTTCTCATCTGAGACAGCACTCCTCTGACTCTGCATCCTTATTCCACATTATATATCCTCATAGTGATCTTTAAAGAAAATGGACACAATAAATTCCACTTTTTTTTTTTTTTTTTACTTTTTTGAATATATACCTACCTGAATTTAACCCTTTGTAACGTGACTTGCCATGTTCTCCTGGCTGATTTTCTAAATGTTCTAGAATAGCTTTAACGACATGTCTTTTTATTAATGCAATGACATTTGCATTGATTCACTCATCAGAAACATTGATCCGAATTGACTAAAAATAGAGGAGTAGTACAGTTCAAGCGCTTTTGTCCAAATCATTGTCATAATGAAAAATACTCTCAGGTTAGAGGAATATAACATTTATACAATCCCAGTTCTGTCTAGGCCAACGGTTGATGCTTGCGAGATTTTAAATAGATGTAATATACAAGACACTTACAGTATGTTTCAGAGAAATCCAATGTAGAGCTGTCCAGGGTGCTGAAACTGTAAACCACTGTACTTCATGTTTTGTTTCTGATTTCACCAACAGCTAATATTTAGTCTGCCCACACTAACAAAAAGTTTTCACTCAGCCTTGTTCTTCTGCAGATCTGAATATAGGTGAGAAATACAGGAGTGACCAAAGAAACTGTTGGACTGTATTGCTCCAGTACTCCAGTTTCTGAAGGTGAGTCAGAGGACGAGTCCCATCCTTCACTGTCATCACTGTCATGACTCACAGACACGATCACTGAAATCAGATCCTAGATGTGACTGGCCGATCCACTGTTTCACACTTGCTTTCCAAGTATTGATTATCCACTGATTCCCTGAGGTCTTTGAGAAAGAACTGAACTGACATTGTTCCCTTTGGGATATGACCCTGATTCTCAATAGTGTGGCCAAGCTTCCATTTATTTTATTTTATTTTTTTATGTTCTTGCATGTAATCTCATTTAATCCCTCAAATATTTCAAAAAGGTCCTTATACTGTGGAATAGACTTATTTGGTAAACACATTGCTGAATCTCTTTAGTTCACCCAGAAATGAAAATGTGTTGACAATGTCATCACCCTCTGGTCATCAAAGATGTAGATGGGTTTGTTTATTCATCAGAACAGATTTAGAGAGCTTCAGCATTGCATCACTTGCTCACCAGTGGATCCTCTACAGTGAATGGGTGCCGTCAAAATGAGAACTGGTAAAAACATTACAATAAGCCACAAGTAATCCACATCAATCCAGTCTATCATACGTCTTGTGAAATTAAGAGCTGTATGTTTGAAAGAAGCAAATCCATCATTAAGATGTTTTTAACTTCAGACCAGAATTCGAGTCCTCTCCATATTATTGCTTTCTCCCAAGAAAAAGCCTTCTTGTCTGAGTCAGGAAAGCAATATGCAAAAATAAAGCATAGTTTACAGACCAAAACAGTCCAAAATAGTGAAAGGACCATGGGGGATGCACTTTTTCACTGGAGGAAGCATTGTTATGGATTATAGACTTGTGGAGTTAGACAGTTTAAATTTAAACTGCCCTAATGATAAATTTGTTTCTTACAAATATACAGCTTTTTTCTTCATGTGGATTACTTGTGGCACCCATTCACTCAGAAGACCCAATGGTTAACAAGTGATGTAATACTAAGTGTAATAATAAAAACTCCATAATCATCGGGAAGAAGGAGGCGGGAACCGGCGGACAATCAAAATGAAACTTTAATAATCACAAAATAAAACAAAACAGCGCACCAGCCCCTCACGGATGACTGATGCGCACAAAATAAAACCAAAACATAAACTAAAGCCCAGGCCTGGTCCTCTCTCGTCCTTCACTGTCGTCGCTCCAGTTTTATATCCTTCCATCTCCTCTGTGGGACTCGAGACCGGCGGTGGGTCGCAGGTGTCACTGATTTCCCAATCACTCCACCGGCCTCGCTCGTGTCCCCACATCCCTCGGCCCCGCCCCACTCGTCACACTAAATTTCTCCAAATCTCCAAAACAAACTCATCTACATCTTGGATGGCCTGACTGTGAGCAAATTTTCAGCAATTGTTAATTTTTTTGGGGTGAACTACTGCTTTAACTAAAACATCTGATCACAAGAATGTAAATAAACATATATACATGTACTGTAAATTGAAATATTTCATTGTGGGGAAGTCGTGGCCTAGTGGTTAGAGTGTTTGACTCCTAACCCTAGGGTTGTGGGTTTGAGTCTCGGGCCGGTAACACCATGACTAAGGTGCCCTTGAGCAAGGCATCGAACCCCCAACTGCTCCCCGGGCACTGCAGCATGAATGATGCCCACTGCTGTGTGTGTGTGTGTGTGTGTGTGTGTGTGTACTTTGGATGGGTTAAATGCAGAGCACGAATTCTGAGTATGGGTCACCATACTTGGCTGAATGTCATGTCACTTTCACTTTACGTGTTGAGGGGCAGTTTGAAGGGTGTTTCAGAAACTGAGTAAAGGCATTTGGTTACTAAGGAGATCTCCATAGAAGTCCTTCAGTCTTCATGATCTTCCTGAGGGAAGCATAAATGCAGCCAGCTGCTTTGTCACCTGTATACATGTCATAGCATGTTTACTTTATTTACATATGTGTATACAACGTGTGTGTGTGTGTATATATATATATATATATATATATATATATATATATATATATGTATATATAGGGGTTATATGGCAAGAAAGATGTTCTACTATACAACATCCTGACACTGTATGTTATTTTAGACTTTCACTGTATTTCTGTTATATTTGAATGATGCTTAATGCAGGCATTATGTTGTCACATGAGTTTAATCATGTTTCAGTGAGTGTATGGTCATTTTTCACATATTGCATTGTGGTATACAATGCTAATATTCTAAAGCAGTATTTACAGTACATACTTGTTAGGTACAAATATGTACACTCTAAAAATGCTGGGTTGTTTCAAACTAACTTTGGGTCAAATACGGACTTTTGGGTTAAATTTACCCCAAAGGTTGGGTTAGTCAATGTTTGACCCAAAGTTATAGGTTGAAACGACCCAGCATGTTTTAATTGTACCTTTAAAGCACTAAAATGAACTTTTTAGGGGTAAGGTACAAAGGTACAGTTTTTTTTTTTGTTGTTTGTTTTTTTTCTGAGAGTGTAGGAATACTCAAGTGACCTTTATACATTTACTAAAACAACCAAAGCACCCAGGAATAATCTATCCCATAGTGCATTGTTCTTGACCTTCAGCCTTATGGTGACAAAATAACATGTTTGTTTGTTTGTTTTTATTTTTTCCTCCTTTTTGACATAAAGTTAATGCATTTGCACAAAATTTTATTGAAAGGAAAAAAAAACGAAACAAATTAAACGTGACTTAAAAAGTCTACATGACAACAATGTAGGCTACTGTTACTGTTTGATATGTTTATAGACTATAACTATTTCACATGCTTTCTTTCTTTCTTTCCTTAATTAGTTATTTATATTTGTATAATGCGCGTGAATCAAGCTACTGTTCCACACAGAGCCAGAGCTCCAGCTGCACTTTTGATTGGCGTTTATCGAGTGCGTCACGTGACCCACAGAAGCCCAAGTTCTGTTCGATGTGTTTAATTAGCTGAAGCTTTATGACTAACATGACAAGCAGGTGCTGTACTGTTTCCTCTGACATGAGTCAGCAACCTGTGCTCTTGTTGAGAGTGTGTTTAGGAAGCTGATGAACGGCATCCAAGAATCCTGCATGAATATTTCATTGGAAAGTGGATGCGGCTTTAATTGTGTTTGCGGGTGACGGGGCGCATGACACTCCCAATACAGTCATCAGAGCAGAACCACAGCAGGAGGCCCGACTGACTCACTGCTCCTCATTCATTCATTCACTCATTCATTCGCAAATGTTCGGTGCGCTATAAAATGCCTTCGAGGAGGGGGATATTGGACTCACGCTTTTAGGTTCTCGCAAGGCTGGATACCAATCATCATTATTTAGTTGATTTAACAACAAAGAGAAAATGAAAGGATTTCTAAGTCATGCTGATGCCCCTGGCGAAATCCGCGTCTGAATCACACAGGTGAGAAGGACTTCATGATATCAACCACAGAGCATTAAACATGACAAATAGAAATTACAATAGAAATAGTCCATCTATACATATTTTAGTTGGTGAAATATATGAAAAAAATTAATAAAATTAATATTCCCTTTATCAAAAAAATAAATAAAATAAAATAAATAAAAAGGGATATATAACTATAAATTTGACATTTAAGCATTTCGTTATAGCCTATGGAAATAATTGGCCAAAACAAAAACAACGCTATTTAAATAAGTAGCTAAATCAATCTTTTACTCGTATTATTTGTGTATTATTATCCTCCATGCTTCAAGAAGTTTTGCAGATCAGTGTGATTGTAAATTGCTGAGTGTTTGAAGCGCTCGACGCATTCACATTCATTACGCGCTGGCGTCAGAGATCAATTAAATAACATTTACACGGCTCGGTGTCTCATTGTTCTCCTGGTTTCTGCTTGAGGTGTGAGAACAATAAGACTCTGCGGACATGCGGCTTCATGAAGCCCAAACCAGAGCTGCTGTCATCTTTGAACATTGTTAACATCATTAGTTACAGAGACATATTGACTGATGAGTTTATTTCCTGGCTTTTGGTATTTGGAAAAAAAAAGAAAAGAGGGGAGAGAGTTCGCAGGTTCCAGCAAGTATTTGTGACCCTTGAGTCTTGTTTAAGGCGCATTTACTGTGGGTCGCACGCACGCACATACATCATGCTACTTTGAAAATTAGTAAAGGCTACACATTAAGCCTATGGTAAAAATCGCGTTCTGATGGAATGTCTTTGGAACCACCTTCTCATTTTTCCTCATACATTTTCATTTTTTAAATAGCCTGGGAGAATTTACAGTAGCCTACTTTATGACATCGCTTTGTAGTGAGAAGAACTATATAATAAATAACACGGTCATATAGGCATGCTAAAAAAACAAACAAAAAAACCACCATATTTAAAATTAAATTCATGATGTTATATTTTTAAAGAAATTAACTATACACATAATTTTTAGATGAGAAGAATGGAGTGCAACAAATCAATGTTTAGTTGTTTAGAAAGCGGTCAGGCTTTTATTGCTGCCTCAGTGTCCATCCGCTGTGTGTGTGTGTGTGTGTGTGTATCAGCATACTGAGGGTTTAAGAGGGGAGGGCACTTCCTATTCCCCATGCTTACATTCTCCATCTGCGATTGGCCCATTGGCAAATTTGGACCCTATCGTCGCAGAAATGTGCACTTCATCAGCTCAGTGAAGTTGAGCATCACGTAGACTTGACCTAAAGCTGAGGAGATGCTACAGTGACCCGAGTCCTGTGATTCACTCCGGAATAAACACTGACCAGTCTGTTTAATGCTGTTTGGAGGCTTAACCAATGATCTGTTCTTGTGGTGTGAAGCAAGAAGAGGTTGAAGACATCCTGGAGACATGGCTGAAGGTGAGGTCGTGGGTGATCTTCCAGTGGGGGGTCAGTGAAGAGAGAGAGAGAGAGAGGGATAAAGAAGAGGGGGTGGGACGGAGCTCCTGCATTGTCTTTCAGATTTGGGGATCTTTACAAAGGGTTCTTCCCAGAAGCCCTGGAATATTCGCGTCGTTACCGTTAAAATGTAACCTGTAATCCCAAATCTTTTGTTTGTTCGTTCCTTCTGGCGTGGGTAAAGTAGTTTTAATTTGTCTGTTTTAGTTGGAGTTTTGAAATGTGGAGGAAAGCCTGAAGCTTTTTCAATTCTTGGGATTTATTTGGAGGTTGATGGGCGAGATGGGTGAAATGGGCTCGGTTTATGAGCAATATTACACAGGTGAGCGGGTGCACATTTCTGCTTTATGATTAGCTAATTACTGAGCGCGCGCACTGATAAATCAACTCTCTGTGTGTGTGTGTAACTTAATGATAAAAATAGCGCTTAGAGAGAACTGCATGAGGCGTTTATTTTAAAAAAATAATAATGTTTAATAATCTCTTCGTATCACTGATAATTCACATAATTGAGAAGTAGCTGGTTTCTCATGGTTTAACAGCAATATTCCCTATTTTGAACGCGCGTTTCCCACATTGATTGATTGCAATTTAAGACATTTATTTCTTGAGGAAATGGAATTCTACCGTTTTAACTTTTATTGGTGTCTACAAAATCAATGAACTGAAATGAATTTTCGATGATACCTGTTGAAGAACTGATACACCCAGGTTGGACATATTGTGCGTTTAAATTTTTTTACATTTTTTTTTTTATGTAAATAAACCTTTTATTTTGTATCATAAAAGCATGCATTTGGACCGTGTAAACCAAGTGCTGAACAAAGAGAAAATATATTTTTGAGAGCAAACATCCATAGAGTCACTCGCTCGTGTTTTGCTCGTGGCTTCTGGCATTTTCTCGCCAAGCGCGTGATGAATTCACTTCATGTCGAAACAGCAGCGTAAGAGTCCACGGGTTTATTCGTTTCGTCCACTTTCGATAGCGTGATATTTTTGTTTGTAGAGTTCGTTGTGATTTTCTTGTTTTTGTGATTCATCAAGGGGGCTGTGCAAGGACCGAGGAGGAGGAAGCCGCGAGCTCCGAGGAGGACTCGAGCTCGTTCCGTGGAAGTGGACTCTGTAAATGGTTTAACGTGCGGATGGGCTTCGGCTTCCTGTCCATGACCCACCGGGAGGGCATCAGTCTGGACTCCCCCCTGGATGTGTTCGTCCATCAGGTGAGAGCAATGGATGCTGTCGTTTTTAACGGAGGGTCCCGTGTAAGGTCCTTCCTCTGTCCCTGTATTTAATAAATTAAATATTTACAGTATTAGTAGGCAGCATTTATAATTATTTTCTACCTTTTTATAAAGCTATAATTTAGTGTTCGGTGTTAATGCATGAACATTAACGCCTGAGTATTAGAAAGATGCTAAATCAAAATCTGAATGATTAAAAATGAAAGTTCTTCAGTCGTTCAAAGAAACCTCTTTTTTTTCCTTTAAGCTGTATAGGGTTTTAGAGCTGGCTGTATGCTGATCTGTTGCGTTTGTTATCTTCAGGTCTTTTGTTGGTTTGTGTGTAGATGTTTTTATCATTTTTATGTTCTGAGGGTCTGGGACAATATTTTAGATTTTTAAATGTTTCTTTTAATTGACACCAGGTTGTAAAGCTCTTGTTTTGATTTTAACTGGGACTTTTATTTTGTTTAGTTATATAATACGCATATATTGTCCAGTGGTTTTATTTTTTTTAATGGTTTCAATAGTTAATTTATTTGGTTCTTTGAAAATTTCCCCATTTCTGGTCTTTATGGATGTAGAATGCATGTATTGGTCTAAAATGAATTGAAGAGGACAGACAGTAAGCTAAGGTTTGTGTGCTTCTATTTAATATTTATGCAAATAAACAAATGACTATTATTCTGAACATTGTGTGGGATGTCAATTCAAGGGTTTTGATTTTGTCTAGGGTGAATACAGAGAGTGGGAAATCTCTGATTTATTTTAAGTTGTTAAGTTTTTTTAAAATGCCAAATTAGCTTAGCCATTATTTTTAAATGGCTAAAACTCTACACTGTACAGAGGGAAAATGAATAAAATATTAAAGGCAAAAACTTTTTAAAATTGGTCCCACTTCACCTTTACTAGGTTTTATCTTTGGATTACATTTTAAATGCAGCCCTGTCCTTTCAAATTTCTTTCAAAGATTGGCCTGAAATAGATGGCAAATTGAAAATTATCGCTTCATTGTTAGTGTGTGTAGATTTGGGTGCTCTCCTGTAAATAAAACCGTCCCAAACGATGTTATTTCACGCCATTTATGTTTGGCTCAGTGGGTTGTACACGTGCTCACAGGTTCGAGTCCGGGCTCAGCATGTCCTTGTCTGCACCATCTAATAAATAAAGACAAAAAGCTCAAAAGTAAAACCTCTGACTATTATATTAGATATCACTCAGATTTGTTCTGCAGTGATATACAAGTGCTAAATGTTAAAATCCTTTTGTGGAGTTTACCATCTTCAG
Source organism: Carassius carassius (assembly GCF_963082965.1). NCBI lineage: Eukaryota > Metazoa > Chordata > Actinopteri > Cypriniformes > Cyprinidae > Carassius > Carassius carassius. Next base: position 27,406,580 of record NC_081779.1, read on the forward strand.
CCCTGAACACTAACCTTCACAATCAGCAATAATTCAACAAGCTATTGCCCCAGAACAAGCAGCAAGACGGCAAACAGTGGATCACCTATCACCCTGAGCCAAATGAGCTGCTGCCTCATGGCTTGAGGTCATTGTGTAAAATTACCCAGAGATTAGAGCATCTTGTGGACACACGGTGTCGAGTGATCTCTCGGTCTCGCTCTAAGTAAGAGGTCTTTGGTTTCCTCCAGAATGGCTGTCTGGTAGGATGAACGGAGGGTGTTAGAGCTGAGTACACATTGTCTTTAGGTCTGTTAAACTGAGATGGGAACATTAGCGTAGCATGGCGTGTTTGTTTAGTCCTCTTCATCAACACCCAGAACTGATGAATGTGTGTAGTAAAGGGATAGTGCTGCTGAAAACAAAAAGATATTTTGAACAATGTATGTAACAAAACAGTTGCTGGTCCCCATTGACTTCCATAATAATAATTTCACAGCTTACTTTCAAAAGTAAAATTTTTTTTTTATTTTGGGGTCAACCATCCCTTTAAGATGGGTTCCATATTTAAATGTATATTAACCCTTTAGGACAACATTTGCAGTACTGCAGTATTGATTTGATCTTGGTTGTTTGGAGGAAGATTTCTTTATATGCTTGGGGTGTATGATTTTGATAACCATACGGGAACCAGTGCTCAAACCTGAGACTCTTTCTGTGGATATATTGATAATGCTTCGAGTAGGGTGACTGCTGTGGGACCCACCTGGTTAAAAAGACAATGACTGTCATTGTCAAACCCGCAGGAGGAAATCCTGCCTTCCTTAGACTATAGAGAATCACTGAATGAATGGTGTTTGTGTGCAGAGATCACCGAAAAGAGAGGCTGATGGAGAGAGATTTCATAATTAATGGTGAAAAATAGTTGAAAGACATGCTGAGGGAGAATGCTGGGAATGGAGATCAGGAGATTGGAGAAAGGGGGCGGGGGTATTTGGGGGGAGGGGGTTGTTAGCTGAACTCATTCATAAAAATCTCTGTAGTAAAAGAGTAGGGCGGAGAGGGATGGAGCTGGGTGCTTTCAGGAAGCCTTGACGGGGGTTGGGAGGCGCTTTGGCTGATTCCTTTGCCAGCGATCCACCCCCCTCTGAGAGATGAGTGTCAGTTAAACCTGACGTCGCGAGAGAGACGAAGCGTGGACCACCTGGTGCAGCTAGCAGTGTTTCAAATGATCAGCTTCTCAACAAACTACATTTTAAGGGCAATCAGGCAATCAATTAATCGTTCATAGTCCACTTATACTATTCTTTGTGCTTAAGATGCGTTTTTTTTTTATACGTTATCTTGAGGGTTTTTCAGTTAGTGTTTTCAGCTTATTTCCATATAAAAATACAGCAATCAGGTGGCATCAAACAATGGTATAAACATCATTCAGTGTAAATTGTGATAATCGTAATAATAATGACAATTACAAATTTAAGGGAATCATCGACAATTATGATTTTTTTTTTATAATTGTGCAGTCCTAATGATTACACAGTTTGTTTAGATTTTTAACATTTTAATTTAACAAAGTTAGTTTTACTAAATGGACTATGATTTATAACATATATTTTCCTTGTGAAGCCTGAAATGGCCCGACAATGACAAACATGCCATCCCCCTCAATTTTATCCTTGGTTATGACCTCCAAACACTTAAACTAATGCATTATTTGTAAACTAATGGATTTTAATGTATGAATGGGGTAATGTGCTCCATATGAGTTTTCTGACATGGTAAACTTGCTCGGTAGTGCACCTGGTACAGCATTGCACATGTGATGTGGACGCTGTGCGCTCTAGAATAAAGGGTTCAAAGATTTGTAGAAACGAGCTCAAATGGCATGGTTGCTTCATCAAATGCGTTTTAATCTCACATTTGCTTTTGATAACACTATCAGTGAGGTTTAGGGTAGGTGATGCATTGTTTTCATACAAGAGAGCATTAATATTAGAGTGCTGACCACCTGAAATTATATTTTCAAACAGTTGCAAAACATACAACAGCCAATCAATGTACTGTAATAAAACCTTGTCAGATTCATGTTCATTTGTTTCGGTTAAACCTCAATGCATTTTAAGTGATACATTTTACATTGCATTTGAAATTTTTACTTTGAAATTGTCACATGCAAGAAGTAATGTAATATCATTTTGCAGACATGTTTCCACAGACCTATATTTGCAGTGAGCCGGAGATGCTGTTATTTTAATGAAGCAGTTCCATCATACAAATAAAATAAGTTTTAACTCTATGACTTGCTTTCGTCGATGCTACACAAGTCCATTCTTTGGAATTTATTTATTTTTGTCCATACAATGTGTTAGGGCCACAGTGTTCTTCAAAACACCATCTTTTATTTTATACAGAAGAACAAAATGCATACGTTTTGAACAACAAATGCGTAAACGATCTTTACACAAGAAACGCAGTCCAGTGTTTTGCTCTGAGAGAATGTGTGGAATTTATTACAGGCCATTAAGAGTTTAATGTTTAAAAGACTAAAAACATTATCCCAAGGAATGTCCTGGTGGGAAGATAAGCAGTTTTATTACAAGCGCTGGTTTTAAGGTGACCGACCAAAGCAAATTGTTCTCCAAACACCAAAGCTGGAGTCAACTTGATGCATGATCTCCCAAATACACCAACTAGTCAGATTTTTTTTCTCCAAGTGGTTGTTTAAGAGTACAAGCAGAAGGTTGTTTTTAAAGGTAGATCCTTTCTCAAGCCCTATTTCCATGCGCCTATAGAGCAAGTATCTCAGGAATGTGATCTTCCCCCACCCTTTCCCACTGCAGACCCTCCGAACTGATGGCCCGGCTGAGAGTTATTTTGGGGAAGCTCATCTGCCCATCCATTCACATCAATAGCTGCATTTCATTGCTTTATCTTGAGAAACCGTGCAAGTACAAATGTGATCGGGGCTGGATTTACCTCTTGTGAAATGTTGGGCCCCCTGCATATGTTATAGCTGCTAAAATGGTGATGATGATGTGATCTCTGAATGTGATGGTAGGCTGTTAAGAGTGTATTATGGAGATCTGAATATAGTTTTGAGTAACATCATGTCTGCTAAGATGCCATTGTCTGGTTGGATTCTGAATGCAGCATTATATCTTGCAGTAGTTTGCCAGTAGGCTGCTAGACTGAGCCTTCAGTTTCAGAAGCAGCCATTGATGGATGCAAATGTTCAAAGTTAATTGGTAGAGACCTGAGTTTTAAGTGAAGAGGCGGTTTTGAAGGCTATGTATTGGGGGCAGGGGAGATGCCATTCTAACACTTGTTTCAGGATCGCAAACCTCACGGACAAATGATGATGTTAAAGTGCTTTGACAAAACACGACTCTTAATCGAATGTATTTATGTGTAGGTGGCACAAAGTGAGGCTTTGGGTAAAATGTGAAGCTTGATCTATCTAAGGTGTGTTGAATCTGAAGTAGTAATTGCATTTTATTGCACTCAAATACAGCATTTGAAACCATTTGTACTGTGAAAAGCACTGTGCAAATCTTTGAATATATTGTAAATAGTTTTTTTTTGCATATATATCACCATGAGTATTCACAATTATTACATTTCATACATGGCATAACAATATCTTTACCCAATGCATATTTGCATGACTATACATTTACCTAATATTAAATATTTAAAAACTTCACATTTTGGCAGGAGAAATAAGCTGGTAATCATGAAAACATTTATATTCATAAAGGTATTTACTTATACATGGATCAAATGTGACCCGGAGCACAAGAGCAGTCTTAAGTCTCTGGGGTATATTTGTAGCAATAGCCAAAAATACATTAAATGGGTTAAAATTAACGATTTTTCTTTTATGCCAAAAATCATTAGGATATTAAGTAAAGAACATGTTCCATTAAGATATTCTGTAAGTTTCCTACCGTAAATGTCAAAACTTAATTTTTGATTCGTACTATGTATTGCTAAGAACTTTATTTGGACAACTTTAAAGGCGATTTTCTCAATATTTTTAGATCGTCAAATAGTTGCATCTTGGCCAAATATTGTCCGATCTTAACAGCCAGTCAGTGGAAAGCTTATTTATTCAGCTTTCAAATTATGTTTAAACCTACATTTTGAAAAATGGACCCTTATGACTGGTTTTGTGGTCCAGGGTCACAAATATGATCCAGGCATCTAAAGCACATCATATCTCCCCCGTCTCTGCAGAGCAAGCTTCATATGGAGGGCTTCCGCAGTCTGAAGGAAGGAGAAGCAGTGGAGTTCACCTTCAAAAGGTCCTCGAAGGGTCTGGAGTCCTTACGGGTGACGGGGCCCGGTGGGGCGCCATGCGTGGGCAGCGAGAAGAAACCGAAGGGTGCCCAAAAACGCCGTTCAAAAGGAGATCGGTGAGTGTCGTTCACAATGTGACCTGGACATGTTTCTTGTGATTCTTCTGCAAGAACACTGAGATGTTTGAGATGTATCTAAATGTTTGAGATGTGTTTTCTTCCCCCACCCTGTGTGTTGGTGACTTGAGCTGCTGGATCAATCGCTTGTTTAAAATCTCATGGCTCTGAATGTAGGCACACAGAGTCACCCGCCCCCAGGTTATTGATAAGCACCGTCCTCTCACAATCCTCAGCTACGTCTGATCATGCTGGTTGGCTGAGTGTGGATCCGGATCAAAGCGAGTGCAGCTTTCACACTTGTGCATGTATGACGGCGATGGCTTTGCTGCATTTGTGCAGTTCTGTGAGAGACAACAGATTCAACATGTTCTAACCCCACATCCTTCTCCTGCTGTTTGTCATTGATATTTCATCTCTCTGGGCCCGTGTCTCCTGACGGAGGAGCAGATCCTGTCCATTTAATTAATAACAGATGTAGGTGCCTGAGAAAGGTCAGAGGTGACTGCTGCCATGGCAACCCTGAGGTGTGATGTATGTGAGCGGGGTGGGGGTGCGCAGCAGGGATCAAAGTGCAAAGGTCATGCTACATATTGAAACAAAGAGCCAAAGAGATGCCCCACCTCCTCTACACCACACCTCATTCCTCCGGTCGATCAATAACCCCCAACAATATCGAGAGCGGATGGCCTTTAATGCACAGGAAGCTTTCATTTAAATGAATCGCTAACCCAAAATGGTGACTCTTATTATATTTTTAAGTGACATTCATGCAGTGTACTAAACTCGTCTTGTTGCGTATGGAAATAAAGTGAAGTTTAATACAACATTAATAATGCATGTAGTAATATCAGTATAGCCCAAACCATGTGAACCATAATTTTAATTAATTGATTTGTAAAGCCAATAAATGCTTTCATACCAACCTGGATTTTTTTTTTTTTAGCAACTTTTTGTTAAACAAATTTGTGAATATTATACTAAACTATTATTGAGGTTTATTTGCATCCATCTCCATTCTTCACTTGCATCTTTAGTCAATTCTTCTGAATATCGTAAGAGTGAATAAATGATAAAATATTATCTTGCATTGAAAATTTGTCTTGGATTCTTTAGTGCGGTAGATGTACTTTTTTTTAAAATTCTCCTTTAAATTATTTAAAACAAGACAGTATGATAACAATTGCATGTAAATTAGCTCAGTGGCCCTTGATTTTTTTGTTTTTTAGTTTTTGCGCCCTCTAGGGGTCTTTCCTGCAAATAACACACTTGTTTTCCTGCACTATTGCAGATGCTTCAACTGTGGAGGGCCGAATCATCACGCCAAAGAATGCCAGCTGCCACCTCAGCCAAAAAAGTGCCATTTTTGCCAAAGCATCACCCACATGGTGGCCAACTGTCCAATCAAAGCACAGCAGTTGTCACCGGGATCTCAGGGAAAATCAACAACCTCAACCACAGGAGAAGAGGAGGACATGAGCCACGCCCCCTTCCCTCCCGACAGCTCTGATTAGTCGGGGGAAGGTTGTCAGGGAAACACAAGAACCAATCAAGAAGTTACAATGGAAAGCTGCTTTTGAAACTAACTCAGGTTTTTCTTTTTCTAACAGCAGAAATGAATGTCGGCGCTCACTTTTGTACTTTAGCCAGGAAATTATAAAGCCGGATTAAATTAATATTGAATATTGTACCACGATCATATACATCTTCACAATTATTGACAGTAGTCTTAGTAAAATGTCTGCACCTCAGCTTTGCCATCCGGGTATCCACACAAAGATTTGGGATGAAGTAGATAAAATCAGAATTTCAAAAGTGATATTTTGCTTAAAATAAAACCTATGTTAGGACTTTAGGACTCAAAATTCTCGCATAAAAAGAGGGATTATCATTCAGAGTTTGTTCGCTTTAGGATAAAATATTGTGGTATATAAATGTGCTCGACGGGTTTTTTTAGATCTGCCCCTGAGAGTGTGTGAGCCAATGTGTGAGAGAGAGACTTTTATTTTCTGCCTTAGCTTTTCGAAGTGTCCTAGATTTGAACTGAAACAATCAAAATGCATCATGTTTAAACAGGGCAATAAGCCTGGATGGTGGTGAAACTGCTCAAATGCATCACTCTCTTGCTTTTTGACCGCAAACTCATGTTGTCATCCCCCTGTACACTGAAGAAACCATACTGACTGAGACTTTTTCTGATTTCAAAATCTGTCCGTGCATATTTGACCTCGGCCTCTCTATATCATCAGTGGAAGCATGTTGACTGCACTGTCATTAGTTAGTAACTATAAGAAAGACACAGTGGCTTCCTTGGATTATTCAATGCTGGGTAATGGTAACAAAGGCTCGCTCTCATTTACAGATGTGGGGATTGCCTGAAGAAATCGGCCAGATTCCTGCTATTTGAAAACCAGAGCCAATACAATTATGATATTCCTTTTTTCTTATGTAAACGTAACATGAGACACTATATCAGGTTTGTTGAAGCTCATTCCAAGAGGAGATCCTGACTTGATCTCACTTTATTGTAAATAACAACTGTAAACCTTTTTTATTTATTCGTAGTCATTCAATCGGACCTCAAACTGTGTTTGCGAATCATTTCCAGGTTCAATAATGTTTTTAACTGTAGTAGGGAGTTGATTGACAGCTGGTGACTGGTGAGTGTAAGCAATGCTGAGAATGATTTTGTGATGCACTCGTTTTTATTTATGGCCTTTCTTTTCTGAAAACACTGATTTCAAAGTGTTTTAAGTTGATGTTAGATATGATTTATCCCCTGACTGCAGGAAGTTGATGTTAGTTCTTGTTTTGTTGGGGAGCAGCTGAGCTGTCAATCATATATCATTCTGTGTTTGAGGAAAGCATCTAGTCTTTGCCAGATGAAAGTGTAATTCTAGCCTTTTTCTATATTTGACATTAGTCCTCAGACTTTCAGAAACGAATGTTCAACCTCTAAACTAACAGCGCGTCACTGCTCCACAAGAGTCTTTTTTTGATTTATGTATTTATTTATTTCTAATAATCTGAAGTGGTTTTAGGATGTTATCACGTGGGAGTAGGTGTTAGTCTGTGAATGTAGTGTTGGGTGGATGGGTCTCGCCTCAAGTTTACCGTTTAAGGGATGTGAAGGGTTCTTTCTCATTGGTAAGACTGTATTCTTATGCCATATATTCATGCCATTATTGTATATTCCATTATCATTTCAATATTTTATTGTATTGTTTCTTTATTTAACGTGAGAACAAGATGCGTAACTTGTTTTGAATCTATACAAATCTACCTCAGGGTGTGTTGAAATATATTAAATGGACATGTTAACAGAACATTGTCCATTTAAGTGTGAGAGAGAGAAGTGTGTGTGTGTGCTTCAGTTTAATTTTTCTAGGTTTAATGTATTTAATTTCTTGGACATGTTATAGTTTGCCATGTAGCTGCACTGAGTCAGTTTTGGTCAAATGTGTGTGAGTTATTTTAATTTTTTTGGTTTAGATTCAGACCAACTCATGAGAGAAGTGCAACTGTAATATTGCTCCGGTTGACTTTTTATTATTATTTTTACTGTAATGTACCCTGAGATTGTTAACTCGGGACTATGTTAATTATTTCTTGTTGGGTTCTAATTAATGAAGAGGATGATCAGTGTTGGTGACCTTGATTGTTGTATTATAATAATTCTCATTTTGTGTTGCTCGCTGATGCTCAGGGCTCCAGATGCTGCACAAATATGAAGCCCTTCATGTTCGGTGTCTTGCGTCGTCACTCATGTGGTTTAGGACGGTTTGTTCCACTTTTCGTGTGATGAAGGCACATATGTTTAGTGTTCTGGTGACCAAAGAATGTAGCCACATTGAATATGGCAAACAGATACCATGGATCTGGTGTATGGAGTGATCCATGTTGACTGGTTTCAGAGAGAACGCTGTCATGTTCAGGTCATCGTGACAAAGTATGGCAAGAATGTTGTGCCCAAAAATCTGTTCTAGTGTTAACATCGACAACTGCTTTCTAGTGAATAAATATCTTTTTCTAATTATGCTGGCATTGTTTCTTTCACAGGTGGTTTTTGATTGTGTGGCACATTGTACTTGACTACAGGCCATCAAAGATGTAGACGAGCTTGTTTCCCATTCAAAACCCATTCACTTATATATATATTTAACAAACTTTTGTGACAAATATGTTCAGTCTGTTGGAAATTATGGCTGTGATGTTAGGAAAAAAAAAGTATTAATCAAATCGATTAATCAAATGAATTCAATATCGCTTTCTACAAAAAAGGGAGACTGGCGCTTGTCGTGGTTTGGAAAAAAAGGGAAGAAAAACATGACCTAATAATAACTGAGATAGTGAATTGGTGGGTTTTTGTTAAATGTGAGCCAAAATCATCACAAATAAAAGAACCAAAGACTTAAAGGGTTAGTTCACCCAAAAATTTAAATTATGTCATTAATAACTCACCCTAATGTTGTTCCAAACCCGTAAGACCTCCGTTTATCTTCTGAACACAGTTTAAGATATTTTAGATTTAGTCCGAGAGCTCTCAGTCCCTCCATTGAAGCTGTGTGCACGGTATACTGTCCATGTCCAGAAAGGTAAGAAAAACATCATCAAAGTAGTCCATGTGACATCAGAGGGTCAGTTAGAATATTTTGAAGCATCGAAAATACATTTTGGTCCAAAAATAGCAAAAACGACGACTTTATTCAGCATTGTCTTCTCTTCCGGGTCTGTTGTAAGACAGTTCAAAACAAAGCAGTTTGTGATATCCGGTTCACGAACGAATCATTCGATGTAACCGGATCTTTTTGAACCAGTTCACCAAATCGAACTGAATCGTTTTAAACGGTTCACGTCTCCAATACGCATTAATCCACAAATGACTTAAGCTGTTAACTTGTTTAATGTGGCTGACACTGCCTCTGAGTTAAAACAAACCAATATCCCGGTGTAATACATTTACTCAAACAGTACACTGACTGAACTGCTGTGAAGAGAGAACTGAAGATGAACACCGAACCGAGCCAGATAACGAACAACAGATTCTCGATACATTATAATTTTATAGTAATTCATCACATGTTTTTTGTTTTTTTGTATTCAAATTTTTAATGTATTATTGTTGTTGTTGAATTAAACAGCATAAGCTCTTTTCACCGACCACCTTGCTGATATTTATCAAGGGTGCCAATATTAAGGTGCTTTCTTTTTTATTTTCGTTTATGTTGTTGTCTAAAGTTGTCTTATGTTTTTCTGTTCTGTTCTGTCCTTTTTTGGCTAATTGTAGCCCATCACAGAATATTCTGAATGGTAATAGCCTGTTAGACTACTGTAAGAAGTTTTCTGATTTTTTCTGTCCTTTTTTCACGACAGTGATGACTAATAAAAATCCTATAAATTAGCTTAATTGAGTTACCATCGTGAAACTCGGTCGACAGAACACGACTGATGTGGCGTGAGAGATAGAGAGAGAGGGCAGTGTTTCTCACTTTCGCTACATTGCCCAATTTTGTAAGACAGGCAAAGGGTGAGAGAAAGAGAGAGAGTGTGTGCGGCGGTCTCGCGCTTATAATGGCTGCCAGGAAAAGCAGAGCAGAGGAAAATCAGATAGATTGGGAATAACGTCGTGCACAGGTAATGCTCGTGTGTGTGCGCGTGCAGCAGGACTCTGTCTGAAGCAGCCTTTCCACTGTCTCCGACGAACGACAAGCGACAGACCGGAAGTCATTCATTTCCAATGGAAAGTAATGCGGGAGCTGCGTGGAGTTCCGATCACATGCGTATGTGGAAATTTCGGATCTGATTTGAGCCTCGGATACATTCAAATATTTGAACTTCTGCGACTAGACCGTATGCGAACGCTCGACCGGATGTGATGTATTCTAATCAAAACGATCGGTGCGAGGTCAGAATTACCAATATTTTGTTAACATTAACATTATCCTTTAAACACTATTTCTGTAAAATGGTGGTTTATAATACTTATGGCAGAAATAATTATTGAATAATTATTAAACCATTATTTACGTTGATTAGCCACATAAAACCTACAGTTTTTATTTTGGGGGTCATCTGATTTGTGACGATGCATTCATAAATTAACTATGTTCATTAAAATTATTAATTTTACCATGGTGAATATGCCAAGGTAACGGTTGCTGCACGACGTTTGAAAGTTCTGCGCGACTTCCGCTAGAGGGAGAAATGCGACAATCGTGTCCGAATGTCGTGTGCAGTGGAAAGGCAGCTTGAGCATGTGTGTTGGACTGCTGCGCAGGTGCATGTGTGTGTCGCTGCTGGAGGGGTTTTGTCATGAAACACACCATTAACTGTCACTGTAACATATGAGCTGCTGCAATTTATAATATCCTTTTGGTAATCCAGCTGTGGAGAGGAGAAAACAGCGGAGCTGTTGTCGAAAGAGACAAACACGACACGCGATTTCTGCTTGACCAACGTTACTCAGGCAGATTACAGGGAGTGTGTAATCTTAGTTTTTCCCTTTGATCGCCGTTTCCTGAAGTCAAGATGCTTCCGCACACACACACACACGCACGTGCTGGCAGCATTTTCGGTGACGCTGAAAACGCATTATGCTTAGTGTATTATTGTTTTTATGACTATTGTTAATATGCAAAATAATTTATAGATTTTGTCATGGTTGGTCATCCTAATGATTTACCTGAGGTACCTCCAAATGAGCCTACAACAATTAAGCATTTTTATAATGTTCTTATTTTACATAAATAAGAGTCCTTAAAATGTGTCGTTTAATAACTTTGTCACAATGAATCTGTTGTGCCATAATAAATTGTATGATGATTATTATGTGTCATTCCTAATCGTTTGCTCAATCATTCAAACAATGTTTTTAATAACAAAGCGAAAGCTGACTGTTTTTTTTAATGCCCACATGAATTGGAATATAAACATTCTTAATCTGTATTTATTTACCCCCCCCCCCCCAAAAAAAAAATATATACACATTTAGTAGATAAAATGCACTATATAGTTAAAAAGTTGTCTTTAATCATATACTGCATTGTGGTGCACTTGGAAATCATTTTGACTCAAATGTGTATTGGTCAAGTTTTGAAATCCACAACAGTACTTGCAGTACTTTAACAATGTTTTGCTTAGTTGTAACAATTCAAATGTTTTGTAGTTTAATAACAAATGGCTAAATCAAAACCAACAGTAATTTGTATATTTTCATTTCAAAGATGATAATAAAGATGGCAAAGATGGTGAATAAAGACTTTAACTGATTCTGTGTTAAAAGTTTTATTAACAGATGTGGGAAAGGCATTACATAAATGACATTTACTACAGACCTGTATGAATCATCTAAGCCGTGTGAGAGATCTCCATCAAACAACATTAATGTGATTTCTACTCAATTGGTGATTGTACTACTTTTGGCTGGAGACATCGAAGTTAATCCAGGCCCAACACCAGTTGTCAACACCATTTGCGCTACAGAAGAAACAACAGTGCCAACAAATAATGGCCCTCAATACACTACCATCTGGTCACTGTCAAATCGCCTGTTTGACCCACCTCTGGGCGCTGTGGGCCCTGTGGAGTTCCCGCGTCTTGGGCTGTTTGGTGGTGGTTGCCCTGACGGCGCCTCTTCCTGGTTCGGCGCGGACGTGTCTTTGGCTGGTGGTGTGGAGTGCGGAGGCGTGGGCGGCCTTGGAGGGGCTGTTTCGCCGTGTGTGGGGCGCGGTCGCGGTGCTGGCTTTGCTGGGCTGGGGCTCTTCATGGGTATGGCGCTCGCTTTGTGTCATTTCTTTCCTAACCAAGCTTAAAGACGTGATAACGTGCGTGTGGAGAACGTCTGCCCGTCTGCCCGTCTGAACGTCTGCGCGTCTGTACGTCTGCCCGTCTGAACGTCTGCCCGTTTGAACGCAAAACGTGCCTTGGCTAATTTAAAAATAGCGCACGTACTTTTATGCAGCTACTTGTTGGATTAATAAATGACTGACTAACTAACTGTATTTTTATATGTACATTTCTGAAATGCATTTTCTGTAAAGCTGTTTTGAAACTATATGTTTTGTGAAAAGCGCTGTAGCCAACAACTAAATTTGAATTGAATTGAATTGAATTGAATTGAATGGACTTGTCTTATTTGAGACACTGTTCGAACAGTGTGGGCTAGAAGATTTGATAACTTAAGCTATTATTAAATTAGATGAAGTAATTTCCAGCAGAGGAAATCACATTAATAGCTATTTAACATAGACCTAGCTTTTAACATCCTCGAAGAATATTAAGAAAATACTATTTAGGTTTGAATACATAAAAAAAGAAAAATCTAATCTCAACAGAAAAAGTCTTTGAATGTATTTTGGAATATATTATGCACGATCATGCATGGGAATATGAAATAGGCTATAGGCTATAGGCTACAATAATAATAATAAAAAAGCTCCATAGTAGAGTGGATGCATTACTTAATTATATTCTTAAATTCGATGTTATAAAAAAATCGTACTATGAACTTCTAGCAAGCTCATTTAAACCGAGTTGTAAATGCCGAAATGAACGGAGGCTAAATAAATATTAAACTACTAAATATCAATATAATTGCCAGTAGATGGCGCCAAGGCCCTGTTCTATTGAGATTACTGGTTGATGTTCAACCACCTGCTGTGGTGCTGTTTGGAACTGTATTTTCATTGACTAGCCTATTGTGTGAAATGCCAGTCATTAATATATTGTTTATTTACAGGCTTTCTGGTTTTCTAAAAACTGCTCATAACAGAAACATTCAAACAAATATTTACAAATTTGTGTTTTACTTGGTATTTTTTTATATCCTTGGTATGTTGGCAATTCATTTTCATTATATATATATATATATTTCTGTTACTCAGAAGTGAAACATTATGTGAATTTAAAGTGGCTGCGTTATAAATAGAAATATGGGTATAGTCTAAATGTATGTGCTGTTGTTGGTTGTCCCATGACATGCTACATTTTAACGTTTTAATGACAGTGTCTTGGCTATAAATTTTACATTTCACTAATTAAGGGGAATGTAAAGCATTAAATCAACTAGGTCTCTGAAATAGCTCATGAAGCTTCATTTGACAAGCATATTGACAGAGCACAACTCAATGTCACACATTTAGATAATGGAAGAACAACACAGAAACAAACAGGGTCAACAGTCGAAGAAGAGGAGTAATGATGTGTGGTGGAAGAAGGGTACGGAGGCAAAACAGTGGAAGAGGTCAAGATTGTGGACATGTTTCTAATGAAATAAGGACACTATTGCAGACAATGTTATCAGTCATGACCTTACAATGACGGGGTGTCAAAAGGTAAAGGCGAATGTTAGGAGAACAACAGTGTCTTCAATCATTCAAAAGTTTGTAGACAGAACAGGTGTGTAATCAGACATTGTTTTCTGTACTGTAATACTGTATACGTACTCCACTTGCATTACATAATACAGCAAATATACTTTATAGAGACAATGTAACACACACACACACACACACAAACACACACACACATATACAGAGTGTGTGTGTATGTATGTGTATATATATATGTGTATATATATATATAATATATGAATGAAGAGTTCAGATACAAAAGCCATCTGAATTTTTTTTCTAGAACGATCATTTTTATCAAGCTCATATGTTTAAGTTCAGTGATTTCACTTAAATGATAATTAATAGGTAATTTTCATTGCCATTTAAGTGAATTTCCTGAACTTAAACATACGAGCTTGATAAAAATTATCATTCTAGAAGAACATTTCAGATGGCTTTTGTATCTGAACTACACACACACACACACACACACACACATATATATATATATATATATATATATATATATATATATATATATATATATATATACACACACACACACACACACACATTTCATTGTGATATAAAGAATATAAATGTAAATCGTAGCCATAGGTTAAATCTGAAAATAGTGAACACTGTTATATTGACAGCATGACTAATCATTTTGACTCTTGTTTGTGAACAATGACACAAGGACTATTCATTCTGATGGCACTATATGTTCATTGACATAAATACATGACTTTTGAGAGATGAACTAAAGATTTTGAGCAGGTTACAGGCTTTTGCAGGTAATCCATTGTGTGGTGTTACTATGAATTATTTTGAGAAAAGCATTTACTGGTTTGCTAATCTTAAGGATTATTCAAGAAATCTACCAAAGTGACTGAGAGAAACTGTAAAAGGACATTCAGGGCAAACAGCAGGCTATGTGCAAGGGGATTTAGTAAATGTAACATCTCAGAATCCACATCCTTTTTGATCATGGAGCAACATTCCAAGAAGATTTGAGGAATATACAGTTAATAGCAATTTCAGACTATAACCATGGGAGCCTAAGCTCCAAGTCAATAAACAAACCACAGACAACAGCCATCACATCTTTATTATTTTTTTAACACATAGAATTGTCTTTCAAATGACTTGATAACTTGTATGTTTATCTGTGCTGACAGGTAAATTCCAGTTTAGATCTTCTGGGGAATTTTGTGCAATTCCTTAGTTGGAGTGTTAATATTTGAAACTATTTGTAAAACATGAAAACGTAATGCGGGATCGATAAATAAATAATTAGATTTTTAATACCTGGGGTCTGTTTCAGAAAGAAGGTTAAGTGAACACTCTTGAGTATGTTAACCCTGAAATGAGTGAAACGTTTTTTTTTTGTTTTGTTTCCTGGACACCTGTGAGATCCATCAAAGAGGAGATTCACTCGAGTGCATGTCAGTGGTGGAGAAATCGATTTAAATGAGGCTAATCTGATTCACTTGATAACATCTTGCTGTGACCTCTGAAAGTAACCTAATTACTAAAAACTGCATAAAATCCTGTGTTTGTTCTGATCTACCGATCTTGATGGAAATTTAAAGAAGCCAAGTGAATGACAACTTTATTAGCCAAGTAGGCCTAAGCATTCTTTTTTAAACAATATTTTGTATCTATTCTGTGTCTTAAGTAGCCTACAATAAAACATTAGCCAATATAGTCTATAGCTTAGTAAAATTACTATGGTAAATCGATAAAAAAAGAAAAGATTAAAGTTAGCATATAATATTTATTTAATATGGCCGAATCATTCTCCTAAATCTTACAGTACTGCGCATGCTCAGACCACCTGAATCGTCTACTACACCAATGAGATTGCTAGGCAATTCCCTTTTACGGTTGTTTTAAGCATAGACAGTAGGCTATATAAACGTCTCGCCCGACAGTAAATGAAAGGATGTGGCCTCACAAAATGGCGGCGCTATATCGTTTACGTCCCAGAATGCACTGCGCAGTGACGTCGGTTGCCAGGCAATTCGGGCTGGCAATTCAAATGTGTCGCCCCGCCCATAGACTAAAAAATAGGCCCCGCCCCATCGTCCAGACTGCACTCTGGGATATGCCTACTATTTTTTCCATGAACCACCCACAGATATCATATAAAGGCTAGATGTCTTAAGGCGGAGTCACTTCCGGCATCAACGGTGGCCATCTTACCACAGGGCTCTGTGAATTAAGGTGAGTGAGCAGCACGCACACAAATCCTCTTATCTCGCTGAAATCTGGACGGATTTACAAACGGTTTGGTTTCTTACAAACGTTATTAACGTGGCTATAATTCTGAATGCTTAAACATTTTGAACATAATTATTCATATGTATGCAGTATAATAGCTACATCTCTGATGTTTATAACAAACCAAACCGTTTGAAAATCAGTAGAAAATTGAGCAAGTTATGGTTATTTAAAAGTACATGCACCATGTTATGAGTGAGCGAGCACCCTGTGGTAAGATGGCCGCCGTGTGCGGATGTCGAGCTCCATTGGCCAGCAGCGCGGACGAGACATCTAGCCTTTATATGATATCTATGGAACCACCTATTTGGACTACCTACGAAATACCTGATGATGAGACAATCTTTATAACTATTTGTTACTTTAAAACAAAACAGGAAAGTCTCCGCCCAAATCACGCAGATTTTGAATTTCGAAACCTTGCTGGGTCATGGACGCCATGGATGGGTGAGTTATTATATAACAATTTAGCCATTCTATTTATTAAAACTCAATCTTTAAATTATTTAGTTGACACATTAATAGCCTATTCTCTCCCCCCCAGACATCCCGTGCCAGTCTCCCGCGAGTTTTTGGAGCAGATCTCTGAACAATTAAACTCGATAAGGACTGTACTTCTGCAAAGACCGCAAGAAACGGATTATATATATTATCGGCTGGAAAGTGTTGTTCAAGTTCTTTATCGTTTAGCTGCGGTTGATTCATTGCCGAGAGAGGATGAGATTTTTTTTTTTTTACACAGCAGTTTGGAGCTTTTGGCACCAGAAGTTGGTGTAGCAGGCCTACACTTTGAAGAGCGTGGACAAAATATGGTAGTAGGGAAAGAACAACTGCAGTTTTTACTGGAACAACGTTTTCGAGTGCATGAAATCGCAAGGATGTATGGAGTATCCTATTCAACCATTAGGAGGTGGATGAAGGCGTACAAACTTTCCGTACGACAAACATATTCTGACATCAGTTCGGAAAACTTGAAAGTCGTCATTGAGAACTTCATTGGACAGTACCCGAACTGTGGATACAGGATTGTTGATGGCCACCTGAGATCCGTAGGCATAAGGTATGACCTTTAAACTTATAGGATATATTTTCCCCCCTACAAATCGTAGGCTACATTTGAAAAATGCAATTTTGCACGTTTTATTATATGATATTGTTTGTATATTTGTAGATAATCCGATGTAATAGTCGGCATGAAACATAAGTTGTGATTGTCTTTTATTACTTATGAATGTCCTAATGCGTTTCTCAATTTTGGAGTGTTTTTTAAACCGGTGGGTGTTTCTAATCATAGGCTTGTTCGACTTGAACCGGCGCTGCACAGGCCGATCGGTGAATGACATCAAATTACCGTGAGAGCGATTCAAAAGCATACAAGCCGTCTGCTCTCTATTCGCTCTCAAGGTACTTTTCTTCATGAGGAACTGAATGGCAAACGGCGGATGTTCCCAGAAGCAAACACTTGTGCCATCATCTTGAAGTTGCCTATTGGGCATACATATGAAGACTTTTGTCATTTTATGACAACTGGAATCATTCAGTCACCAGTATTTGGGGTAGCCTAAAACTTGGGGTAACTCCTGCATGGCTGTTCACTCCCCAGCTGTCCTGTTGTTGTTGTTGTTGTTGTTGTTGTTTTTACGTTGTTTATACTATGTATTGTGTATTGTTTGCTTGTGTTAAAGTAATAATCATATAAATATTACTTTGTATGCCCTAAACCTTGACTGTCTTTTATTTTTTATACCTTATTTATTTTAGTATGACATGATAAAAATAATTAATTACATTTATATAGCGCTTTTCTAGGAACTCAAATCGCTTTTACATATGGAAGGGGGGGAATCACCTCCACCACCAATGTGCAGGTCATTGGTTTTTAATGACCACAGAGAGTCAGGACCTCAGTTTAACGTCTCATCCGAAGGACGGTGCTCTTTGACAGTATAGTGTCCCCGTCACTACACTGAGGCATTAGGACCCACACAGACCACAGGGTGAGCGCCCCCTACTGGCCTCACTAACACCTCTTCCAGCAGTGACCTAGTTTTCCCAGGAGTCTCTCATCCAGGTACTAACCAGACTCAACCCTGCTGAGCTTCAGTGGGCAACCAGTCTTAGGCTACAGGGTGATATGGCTGCTTTTGGATATTGGATAATATTGGTTAATCATATAAGTAATATAAACATGATTATGCCATAGCATTTAGTCAGTTTTATACAATATAACTGCAGTGTTGACTACTAATTTGACTTTTAATTGATGTCAATCTGCTCTTACAAGAATTCCAGTGATGCCAATACAGATTGTGCAAATGGAGCAATATGGAATGAAAAACATGTACTTCAATAACTGCAAAATTGTTAAGAAAATGCTTTTTACTGTTATTCTTATTTATGTAACAAACTTTATTTCCCATGATTTAAAGATTTAGTGTTGCATTTATGATTATTGTGTGTGCTTAAGAGCAGGGTAAAGGTATGGGTATCTCGTGTATCAATAAGTAGACAGGAATAGGACCAGCATGCAGACAATACCACAGAATAAATCAGTCATACTCTGACCATTTAAGTCTATTATTCTGTTATTAAAAGATGCTACAAATGACATTACAAACGCTTCGTTTTGACATAAAAATAAATTAAAAAAATTATTCAGTCATACATTTCACTCATTAATTATCTTGTGTTAGTGGAATATAACTTTTCCAAAGACGCAGAACCCCCATACAATACAAATCTGTAAGACATTTAAAGCACTGAAAATATTTTAGAAAAGCAAATGTATACTATATCGAACATTGCTCCTTTATGAAATTGTTAATGCACTGAGCCCTTAATGTACAGGAATAAATGACCCAAAACTTACTGAAACTTCCTTACAAATAGATCAAGGAGTGGACATGGCTAATGAGCAGATAAGTGTCCCTCTGCTGCCACCTACTGACTTTAGTGGTCATTTACTGTCATTTTTGTTTTAACTGTTTGTTTTTCCTGCAGGTGAAAACAAGATGCATCCGTTTAAGCCTGTTACAGTTTATTTATCAGGGCTCTTAACATAGTAGTAAAAAATGTGCAGTATGACTAGGCTCAATTTAATAGAGTGCTAGGCTTTATATTTAGTGTAGCTCTATTAAATAGTATTTATGTTAAACGATTTTAAATTGAATGATTGATAATTTATTTTAGTTTAAAATCCAATACGTTTCTGAATGGTTAATTAAAACTAAATGCAGCATCTATGAATGAACTTGAGGCATGCAGACCGGCTGCTGCAGGGCTTTAACAAATCTTAAACAAACAAATAATGATATGACCCACTTTTTCTGAATTTTACTAGCCCATTTTATTTGTCTCTCATAAGATCGTATATACATGACAATAGACTTGTATATCATTGGGATACCAAATGTATGTAGCCTACTTAACATTCAGCATTATAAAAATAAATAAATCCAATGTAGTTCTAAGTAAACTGCCAAAATAAGATTATCTAAAATGTCTATAACAGTAAAAGTATGAGAAAATAAGGAAAATTAGGCGGGCAGACGTTAAGACGTGCAGATGTACAGACGGGCAGACGTGCAGACGGGCAGACGTTAAGACGGGCAGACGTACAGACGGGCAGACGTACAGACGTAATCCACACGTTAACTTCTAACGTGACGCCGCCGTCACGTCTGTAAAAATCAACAGCTACACGTTATTGACGTGTCTACGTGACGTGATATTTGCGTGTACGTCTCCATATAAAACAAATGGAGACGTACACGCACGTATACACGTGTGTTATCTGTCGTGCTTGTCAGTCTCGTCGCCGAATGACACAAAGCGAGCGCCATAATGGGCTCGGCGGAGATCGTGCCAGTGGCGGCGGGCTTGCCGGGGAGGCTGCACTGCAGGAGGGACGCGGCGGTAGTGTGCACTGGTGAGCGTGTGACTCCGCTAACACAAACAACTGTTGCTGACTTTTGCAATGTTAATCAACAGACTCCTCCAATAAAACACAGGAATCCAGTCTTCAAAAGGCACAGAACCAACAAAATATTTCGCACATTAAATCAGGCAAGGGTAGTTTGGGATCCGTTATCAAAAGTAAAGGGACTATTTGGCGGACACTTAAATATACGTAGTATGAAACCAAAATGTGAACAACTGGAACATCTGTTGTGCAGTTCCAATATTGACTTTTTAGGGCTTTCAGAGACGTGGTTAACCCATTCTTCCCCCGAGGCTGTTGTAAATATGCCTGGGTATAATGTATTTAGAAAGGACAGAAATAATGGGAGGGGTGGGGGAGTAATAATGTATGTTAGAAATGATTTAAAGTGCACAATGATTGAATGGCCAAGTGAAATTGTTTTGGAATGTGTAGGTGTTGACATATCACTTTCTGCAACAATGTCTTTTGTTATAGTGTGTATATATAGAAAGCCTACTGCAAAAAATGATTTTTATGAACAACTTAAACTTCTCCTTAAACACTGTGATAAAAGCAAGGAAATTATTTTAATGGATGATTTTAATATTAACTGGAATATAAAGAGGGAACGAACGACTCTTAAACAAATTACTGACTATTTTAATTTAACACAAATGATAAAAACACCAACCAGAATAACAAATCATTCGGAAACTCTAATAGATCTGTTATTCACAAACCACGCTGAGAGGATTAGTAAAACATACAATCTCATTACAGGGCTTTCTGATCATAATATTGTATTTTTCTCCCGAAAATTAAGTAAAAAGCAATTTCATTCATCTACATTTAATAACCATTACAATTTTATTCCAAAACATCTACATCAAAATCTTGATATTACTCTAAATGAAGTAAATTGGTCTGGATTATTTTCTGATAAAGATATTGAAACCAACTCTCAGATATTTAACGCTAAAATTACAGATGTTATGGAGTCTTTTATTAAAAGAGGAAAGGGTAAAAAAGGGGGAAATCATCTACCCTGGTTGAATAATCACTGCAAAATACTTATGAAAGAAAGAGACATCTTACTCAAAGTGTTTGTAAAATCTGGTTTTACCATTGATAGGCAAAGATTTACTTCCATGAGAAATAAAACAACTCATACCTTACGTAAAGCCAAGGCAAATTTTTTCTTGGATGTCATTACAAGTGCAAATGGAAATGGCAAAATAATATGGCAAAATATCAATAAACTAATTGGAAAGCAAAATAAAATGGACAATGATAGATTGGAAATAAAAGTTAACAACGAGCTGCTATATAATCCAAAAGAGTCAGCAACTGAATTCAATAATTTCTTTATTAATTCTGTCAATGAAATAACACAAATGTTTAGTTCCTCAGAGATAGTTTGTAAGCCTATTAATCCTGGACAGCCGGTCTTCAGGTTAGAGCAAATAACTGATCTTGAAGTGGCTAACATTATTAAGTCCATGAAACCATCAAAGGCCAAAGATGCATTTGGCCTTGATACATATTTTTTTAAAAATACACAAAGACCTGCTGGTATGCCCGCTAACACATCTGATAAATCTATCAATTAAAATGGCAGTTGTTCCATCAGGATGGAAGGTGGCTATAGTCTCACCAATTTTTAAATCAGGAGACAAAACAAACATCTCAAATTATCGCCCCATCAGCATCCTCCCTGTTGTATCTAAGGTTGCAGAAAAGTGGATCGCCAAGCTGCTGAATAAACATCTCAGTAATGGCCATTCTCTCCTGCACCCCATGCAATTTGGGTTTCGCCAGTACCACTCCACAGAGACTGCAAACTGTGTCTTCGTAGAAACAGTGAAATCCTCGCTTGATAAAACCACATGTGTTGGTGCAGTCTTTTTGGATTTAAAGAAGGCGTTCGATACAGTAGATCATCGAGCCCTTCTGTCTAAACTGACTCACTTCAACTTTGCAGAAGATGCGCTAGTTTGGTTTCAATCTTACTTGTCCAACAGAAGACAAGCTGTGAGTGTTAATGGCACTATGTCGTCTTACCTTGAATGTTCAGCAGGAGTCCCACAAGGATCTATTTTGGGACCAGTACTGTTCTCTCTATATATAAATGATATGCCAAACATTTGTCAAAAAGTCAATTTCCAAATGTATGCTGATGATGCAGTTATTTTTACACCTGCTAAAAGCACACAGGAAGCATCATCCATTCTTACATCAGCACTGGAGAATATTCAGCATTGGCTGCTTAAATCCTGCCTGCTATTGAACAAAAAGAAAACTGTTACCATGATTTTCTCAAAAAAATTCATAAAACTGGAGCGGTCCAATGTGTTCCTGGGGGGAGTTGAACTTGACATTGTTTAAGAGTTCAAGTACCTCGGGGTCACACTGGACCCAACACTTTTATTCAAAAAACACATTAAACTTACGGCAAACAGAATCAAATTCAATTTACATAACTTTAAACAAATCAGACCATCAATGACAATTACTTCTGCTAAAATGTTCCTACATTCAATGATATTCTCACATATAGATTATTGCATCACAACCTGGTCACTTACTGGAAATACAATTTTAAAACCCATAGAAATGTTATTCAAAAAAGCTATAAAAATACTTGATCAAAAGCCTCTGTCATTCCATCAGTGTAATATTTTGGGAAAATACAATATGCTCAATTTTGAAAATTTTATTAATTTTAAAAATAGCTGTTTAATTTATAAAGTTTTTCACGGATTGGCCCCACCTTCTCTTTCCACATACATCAAACCTAGGTCTGACAGAGGTTTTTGCACCAGAGCCTCATTTAGAGGAGATATAGAGATCCCGCACAGAAAAACTACCTTTGGACAAACTGTTCTGTCTATCAGAGGAGGTCATTTTTGGAACAGCCTCCCAACAAATATAAGAGAATGTCCTACTTACTGCACATTTAAAATGCACCTTAAACAGTTTCTTAAAAGTTCCCAGATATGTCCTCATTTTGACTAACTTTATTGATGTAATCTGCCTGAATGTGTACTAATGTGTCTCTTGCTTGAAACTGTTTATTGTCTGTTCTTTTATGTTGTAATATTTTTATGTTGTTGTCTTCCTGCCTCGGGACTACAGGTGAAAATTAGCAGTTATGCTATAACCTGGCTCATTTACAGTCTGTACAGAAATGTTAGATTGTTCATTAATGTGCACTGTCCCGAACAAATAAAAAAAAAAGAAAAAAAAAAAGAATATATGGAATGCCAAAGCTGCCAATTTTAAAAATAAATAAATACATAAATACATATACAAATAAATGTAAATAAGAATAAATAAATACATAAATATATAAATAAATATACATAGAAAAGCAAAAAAACGAAAATAAATTATTTATACATTTATTTCCATATTTATGTATATATTTATTTTTTTCCATATTTATTTATTTATTAATTCATTTATTTATACATTTATTCATTTCTACATTTATTTATTTATACATTTATTTA
The DNA here is from genome assembly GCF_963082965.1 of Carassius carassius. NCBI lineage: Eukaryota > Metazoa > Chordata > Actinopteri > Cypriniformes > Cyprinidae > Carassius > Carassius carassius. The sequence continues at coordinate 27,430,026 of NC_081779.1, forward strand.
TTTATACATTTATTTATTTATACATTTATTTATTTCTTCTAGGGCTGGGATAAACGATTATTTTTTAAACGATTAATCTAGCGATTATTTGTTTTCGATGCATCGATTAATCTAACGATTAATTTTTCCAGACCGATTTGATTTCGATTATCTCCCCATTAATTGACTACTAACAATTTATACATGTTGATTTACATATCTGAATGAAAAAAAACATCAATTCCTTAACATTGCAATATATGTTTATTACTCTTAAAATTACAAAATAAAAGACTGACTAAGAATGCATTACTTTGCACTTGTATAGCGATAGCATTCAATAAAACCTTGAAACCTTGAAAACACATAGCTTACTGAAACAAGCTTACTGAACACATAGGGCCTAGCTTACTGAAAAAAGTTCTTCTTTCAGATGAAAATAACAACAACTTGATGTCTAGCATTCAATAAAAAAGGTCACCCAAAATACTTGTTTAGAGCAATTGAAAGAATACAGTAACCAATGTAAACTTGAGGGCTTTAAGCTAATACAGAGAGTGCTTTTCCAAAAAAAAAAATAAAAAAAATTAACAGTGGGAGCCAGCAGCCTGTCATGTAGAAAAAAAAATCTCTGAATGCTCCACGTGAAACTTTGGCGTTCCGCCCTTTTTCTATCATGTCTAATGATTTTGGTTAATATGCACGAGGGAGAGAGAGAGAGAGAGAGAGAGAGAGCAAGACAGCGCTCGTGTAGTTTGAAGACTGTGAGTGCGCGAGCGCGCGTGAAACTTTGGTGTTTCGCCCTTTTTCTATCATGTTTAATGATTTTGATTAATATGCACGAGGGAGAGAGAGAGAGAGAGAGAGAGAGAGAGAGAGAGAGAGAGAGAGAGCAAGACAGTGCTCGTGTTGTTTGAAGACTGTGAGTGCGCGCGCAGCCGGGGCTCTCTCTCGTACGCGCCCTTTCACTGTCACTCACCGATCAAATAAGGCTTTGACAGCCGCCAAAAAAAAAAGATCAATGCAGAAAAACCCCTGGATTGGTTATATTACGTTGGACAGAATGTTGATCCGGCCATCGCGTATATTCAGCGCACATAAGGTAAACGTTTTGCAAACGTTTTTTAGAGAAATAAAAACAGGTCGACGAATCGATGCGCATATTTTGCGTCGACGTATTTTTTGCGTCGACATCATCTATGACCTCGACGCGTTGTCCCAGCCCTAATTTCTTCATTTGTTTCTTCCTACATTTCTTCCTGCGTAGGGTAATGAGGAGGGCGTGGTTTACCTCAGACATAGCAATCGAGCTCAGAGTAAGCGAAGGCGAAGGGTTGAGGCCACAGTGACGCCTATTGTGTGGCGAAATACATTTTGTATAGCTCACTGACATTGATACGGTCTGTGACTGCGAGGTATATGGTCAAAATCCTAAATCTTACTGTGTGACATGGATAGGCTACTCTTTATTCCGGACATGGCGGTAGAACATCGTTTGGTCTGGATTTGTAAAATGTCCTGGGCTAACAAACATGAAACAGGGACTCTGCAGTGCTTAATTTGTAAATTGCGAGGTCCCGGAACAAAGCGGGGTAACGGAGGCCGGATGCATGTGATTACAGGAGGGAGAGGTGATGGAGCACTCGCACAATCACATTGGTCAGCAGTTTAAGTGATTGACTGCATGCATCAGTTGCTTTTAGTGTCTGTATGTTCATGAATAACATGGAAATGCCATGCAATTTTAAAACAACAATTTCCAGGCCTAAAAACGTTTTGAAAAAGTTGTGGAATTTTATTTTACAAATCTCTGTATAATAGAGTCCTACATTTCGGTGGGGGGCTGTGTAGCTATGTCGCGTGGTTTTAATAATTCTCGCAGCTTTCAAGTTTATAATGGAGGAACATTCCTGCATTTATTCAACATAGCTTGTAGGTTTGAATAATAAAATTAATCCACGCAAAATTTAAGATTAAATAATTCATTCGAAACCAGTCTTCGAATCCATGACCTCTCTCACGCGCTTCTCATCAGCGCATCTCGTCTGCACAGTGACCTGCAGCACGCGCCGACACAAGACTTCACTCGCATCTCGGGACAGCTGACAGAACAGTCACTTGACTAATCGAGTCATTGTCACAAAAAATGTATAATTTGCACACTTTTTTAAGTATTTTAAGCCATATGGTACTCGCGCGCTCCGAAGGCTGTATTATGTGCCCTCACAGTCACATCCAATGTTCACGCGTATAAAGCCGCCTCGCGAGTAGCCTATTATATAAGTTATTTTTCGTAGTTTGTTGAGCTTAAGCAGTCAAATACATACAATATGATGTCTGTTGTGGGTGTTGACAAACAAAACAATTTCATGGCACACTCTACTTAAACACATGGGGAAAAAAAATAAAGAAAAGGGGAAAAAATAATTAAACAACACTGTGTCTCAGGACACTTGCACTTAACATGAGGCTATATGAAAAACAAGCTCAAATGGAGTAAGAAGGTTTTTGCTGGCGAATGAGGAGATCGCATCTGAGACAAGTGCATCGCATTATACGCTTTCATCAACTCTTACAGGTTATATAACATTTATTGTTGCTATATGGGCGATTTGTTTTTCTTGTTGTTTAATTCACTTGGCCAAAATCTCATGATATAAACGATAAAGCGCTTATGCACAGGACATTTAAAACGTACAAAAGTAGGCTATATTGGCTTGCGAAAAACCAGTCTTCAAACACACAAAAACATTAGCCTTTACAGACATAGTGTTTGAGTAAAGAAAATAAATAATAATAATGAATTATAATAGAGATATGAATTTTGGATAGTTTTTCACGGCACATCTGGCTATTCTCTGTCTGCCATATGGAAACGCCGCACCTCGAGGAGGGGGATCCGCCAAAATGAGGTGCTGGATCGGATTTCGGAGGTGCCGGATCCGGATCCGGTGTGTTGCGGCACAAATTAAGCCCTGGGACTCTGAGACTGAAGCGCTTGATATTTTCCATTTTTCGGTCAGAACTCATGGAAAGGAAGTAGGGCAGATTTAGGCTACAGTGAAGTCGACGCAAGCATACTGACCAATGCTTTTGAAAAAAAAAATTATTCTATTAAGCGGTGGTAATCTTTAACCTACCTCCATAAACTCATGTCCAGGGGCAACCTTATTAAATGTATGAACGTCACATTAATCCACATCGATAAATTCAGTTAGAGGATAAGACTTTAGGGCAGTTAGCCTACCCCTAAAATCCAACCAGAGCTTCATCAGAGCCATCAATACAGAAGAGATCTTAATGCATTTACACAGCAATTAGCCTACAAGTGCATCGAAATATTATGAAGTGTTTTACATTTTGAAGACATAAATATGACATGATGGAATCTAGGGCTGCAACTAACGATTATTTTGATAATCGATTAATCTGTCGATTATTTTTACGATTAATCGATTAATCGGTTTATGTACTTATATTTTAGTTTTTTCCATTTTTTCCCCAAGTAAATTATTAATAAATGGTCTTTATCCTTAAGAATAGATTTTTAAGAGATTTTAACCATTTTGCACTGTCATATCCTCATCAAAAATATACCTGGAGTTGTTTTATTGTGTTAGTAATCCTTTGCCGAACTCTTCTGCAATCAGAACACTGACCCATACGTACTCTAGCAAATTTCACAAGTAGATTTCAAATAACGTTTTCACCATGGCAGTCCTTAGAGCTCCTAAAGTAGTTTAACATCCCGAACAAAGCTTATTAAGGAATCTTTCAGAACATATTTTCACGAAGAATAAGGATAAAACAATAAGATTGCAGTGAGTTGTATTTTATTATTTACTGGGAAACAGCTTTATAGCTTTTGCTGTGAAATTGTAAACAATCCTTCGAAAAAAGTGCCAATGGCATGAAACCTGAATGGAACTCACAATTTAAAGTAAAATCCATCAGAAGGTTGTCCAGAAAAAAAAAAATTGGACACACACAAAAAACCTGCTGTGTGAAAAAGAGCAGTGAATACTTAGAAAAAAAAAAGTGCATTTCAAATATCTTTAAACATTTACCTCTCTCATTCAGTCATAATTAGGCTGCACGACTGAATTTTTAACTGGTAAACGACAAACTGATCACAGAACATGTTTGTAAAGCTTTAAATGTTAACTGTTAAAAAGCAATGTTATCAGCTTTTACGACTAAACATTTGCAAACAACATTGTACTGGAGAATTTGCACAAATGCAAGTCTTAGGGGCCGTTCACAAATCGCGCCTAAAAACGCGTGGAAAACGCTAGGCGCACCGCTTTCTCCTTCTTTCCAAAGCGCTCGCGCAGAAGCGCCCCTGAGGCGTCTGCCTTTGTTAAGCAACCATGACGTGCTCTCTCCTTGAAGACGCGGAAATATCAGCAAAGGATAAATGGATTTGCAGCTCAAAAAAATCGCTTGCAGTAGCTCTGCTACTAAATTTATTTCAAAATGGAAATCCATATACAACTATGATCAGCTGTTCTTTTCATCTTGACAGAGCTTTTAACGTTGTTACGGGAAAGGATGAAGCTGATTGGTTAGTTCTTGTCACATGACCCTTGGTGCGCTTGCGGCATTCTGAAAAGTTGAAATGTGTTTAACTGGATGCGGTGCGGTGTTGGAAATAACGAACTTGAGAAGAAGTGAGTGAAGAAGTGAAGAAGTGAAGTGAAGTGAAGTGACATTCGGCCAAGTATGGTGACCCATACTCAGAATTTGTGCTCTGCATTTAACCCATCCGAAGTGCACACACACAGAGCAGTGAACACACACACACACTGTGAACACACACCCGGAGCAGTGGGCAGCCATTTATGCTGCGGCGCCCGGGGAGCAGTTGGGGGTTCGGTGCCTTGCTCAAGGGCACCTCAGTCGTGGTATTGAGGGCAGTGAGAGAACTGTACATGCACTCCCCCCACCCACAATTCCTGCCGGCCCGGGACTCGAACCCACAACCCTTCGATTGGGAGTCCGATTCTCTAACCACCAGGCCACGACTTCCCCTTGAGCGCGCAAAAGACGTGATGTGTGAACGTCCCCTTAAACAGTTCAGTAGTGCAGAGTTTACAGGTTACTCTTCTTTTTTGAAGGCTCAAAGTAAAGTACTCTTACATCATGCTGAATGCTGCAGAGACGCTGCTCGGGAAGCACGTGACATAAAACGAGGCCAGCTATTGGCTATTCGCTACTTCTCCTGCTGTACTGGCTGAGTAAAGCCTCCGGTGGCTCATTACTGCCACACTTTGGTCACCGCAGATTTGAAATATGCACGAAATGAGCCGCTTACGGCAAAAAAAAGTTATTTAGCAACGAATCGATGACTAAATTAGTTGACAACTATTTTAATAATCGATTTTAATCGATTAAATCGATTCATTGTTTCAGCTCTAATTGAATCAATGAAGTGATAGACCTACGTTTAATATGAAACTAATACAGACACCAGGTGGCAGAAAGACACTGTCTTAATGCGTGCGTTCAATCCACTCGTTTGATTCCTTAAAAATACACCGAATCAAAAACAACTCGACGTGTTAAAGCGGATCAGCTTTGGATTTGTTTTTGATCATTTCTATTTAGGCCTATGCGTTATTTAAATAATAATAATAATAATAATAATAATAATAAATAAATGACCAAATGTTCAAAAAGTTGGCAGAGAGGGGTCATGTTCAGGGAAACAACTTAATTGTCGATAGACTATTTTTCGGGGACATGAGTTTAATGCGCAAACCTGCGTGACCATATAGCAACTATTCAGAAATGGAAATTACGAATGCATTAATATTTTGTTTTGAATTTAAGAAAAGTCGATTGAATATTTACAGGTTTGTATCTCGTTATTATTTTAAGTAAAGTCTTTGTAACCAACCATAGTGATCAAATATCGAAGCTATTTATTGTTAAATTTTGTAAAATTTTCTGTAGGCCAAAAACTGCCAAGAACATAACTAAAAAATAGCTAGTAGCCTACATAACTTTTTAATTTGTATTATTATTATTATTATTCTTTCTTTTTATTATTATTATTATTATTATTATTATTATTATTATTATTATTAGGCTATTGTTATCATCATCATCTGTAAGATGTAAGAGTTGATGAAAGCGTATAATGCGATGCACTTGCCTCAGATGCAATCTCCTCATTCGCCAGCAAAAACCGGTTTATTCCATTTGAGCTTGTTTTTCATATAGCCTCATGTTAAGTGCAAGTGTCCGATACAATACCAACACTGAGACACAGTGTTGTTTAATTATTTTTTCCCCTTTTCTTTATTTTTTCCCCCATGTGTTTAAGTAGAGTGTGCCATGAAATTGTTTTATTTGTCAACACCCACAACAGACATCATATTGTATGTATTTGACTGCTTAAACTCAACAAACTACGAAAAATAACTCATATAATAGGCTACTCGCGAGGCGGCTTTATACGCGTGAACATTGGATGTGACTGTGAGGGCACATAATACAGCCTTCGGAGCGCGCGAGTACCATATGGCTTAAAATACTTAAAAATGTGTGCAAATTATACATTTTTGTGACAATGCAACAATGACCCAATTAGTCAAGTGACTGTTCTGTCAGCTGTCCCGAGATGCGAGTTAAGTCTTGTGTCGCAGCGTGCAGCAGGTCCAGCGCCGGCGCTATGGTGGGGCATTCGAGGGCCGTGCCCCCCCTAGCAGTTATTGATGCCCCTCCTACAGGCCATGGCGTGGCCAAAAAAAAAATCCCTTTTAGTTATTATTTTAATATTAAATGTTCAAACTGTAACTTAAATTAAATAAAATAAAAAGAATGGGAAAATGAATTATTTTGGTTGTTCATGGCACGTTACAGGCTTCTCATGGTGAATGCTTATTGGTCGCCGTCTCGCTGAGTAAACTTGTTACATTTTATTTGCAGCGCGCGCGCAAAATCCATTTCAAGTTGAAGAACAGTTTGTCCGTCTATATTATAGACAGTTGTTAGTAGCTAATTAAAAAAAATTCTAAAAAAAAATTACTTTTTACATTTATTTATGGATTTACAAAAATAGATTAGACCTCCGCAGCCTCGTCAATCAGCAGACTTGGATACTCCGGCCACGACCACCAGTACCATGGTCTGAGAGCCGAGCTGGCCCTTCTTTTGCGAATGCTAGCAAATGCACAAGCAAATGGAAGTACACAGTACTTAGACGGTTCAGTAGCAACACTCGTCGCCTGCAACTCTTCTGAGGGTAACTCATTTGTTCAGTTCACTTATTGAAGCCAGCCCTGGCTTTCATAAGGCCTACTAAGCAGCAGGTGAATTGTTGATGAATGTTTGTGGGTTCTAACCAGGGCCGGCGCAAGCTCAAATGCCGCTCTAGGCAGAGCACGATCATGCCGCCCCCACCTCACATTCATAATTAGGGATCCTTTAGATGCATGTAAACAAATTTTTTTAATCTATGAAATTACACTAAAATAAAAACGTGCAAGCATGTTTTCAGAGGGTTTTTTTTTTCTGCAAAAACGTGAAAAGGGTACACAATGCAACAGCTGCATATAATTTCTGTTTTATAGGCTAATAGATAGTGTACAGAATAAAACTAAACATGTGCACTCAACTTTTTAGCTCACAAAACTGGAGATTTTTATTTTTTCTTGACTGATACACACATTTAGGCTACACACATTTCAGAAGCGTGCGCGTGGGGCTTTCGCAGCGGCAAACGCTTTGATTGCATCCTCGAGTTTAACTTGTACTTCTGAGATAATATTTATTTATTATTTAAACGCTTTGATTGCATCCTCGAGTTTAACTTGTACTTCTGAGATAATATTTATCAGTTTAAGCTTTGAGAAACTGCGTTCTCCATAGCTCACAGTGACGGGGAGAGTGAGAAGCACTCTCAATGCTATAAAAACATTTTTTGGAAAAATTGATTCCATCCCTTTTTCACAGATGAATTTAAGCGCATCCAGTGGTTTAGATCCAGCAACCAGGCGTCTGCCCAAAGCAGTCAGCTCTTCAAACAATTCATGCCCATCAACATCTCGCGAGTCTCCATGAGTCAGGGCCTTTTCCAGTCCTAAGCAATCCTGAAGAACTATTGTTTTCTCCTTTTCTTTGAGAGATGCGATGTCATATAAAAATCCAAATACGCGCCCATTGTCTAAGCAGCGAAAAGCGCTCTTCCACGGAGGCGATTGTACTCATGACCAGATAATTTTATACGTTTTGACATTTTTGAATACATTAAAGTATTTTGCATGCATATAGACTTTCTAATCGAGCGCTGCCGGGCGGGAATTTTTATTCGAAATGTAAAGTTTTTTTATTTTATTTATAAAAAAAAACCTGTTGATATAAGTGCGATAATTGTAACCTAATGTGAAACAAACAAATTAATTAATATTTCTCTCTCTCTCTCTCTTTCTCTCTAAAAAATCAGTTAAAAAATGTTGTGACATCCTTATTCTCTGAAGGCGAATTTTAGTCTTCTGATTTAACTGGTCCATACGCAGACATTTGTGTGATGATGTCCAACTCGTTTTATGAAGAAAAAAGCCTTAAGTTTTCAGAAACATCTATACGAAAAAACATCTGATGGGGACATTTTTTTGACGTTTTTTCTAAGCTTCAAACTGATTCAGTGTTTTATTTTTGTCTTCGTAATTTGTTAATTATTTAAGTATAAAAAATATATAGCTATTTATATTAGGCCTATTTTATGTTTTTTTTTTAAATATTTTTTTATTTAGCCTATATTATATTTATATTATAATTTTTTGTCCTGTTCTGTTGTTTAGACTATCTGTTCTGGGCTGGGTTTTCCGAGAACGATGTAGCCTAGCCTATCTTAGCTCTTAAAAGCGCTCTCTACGTGCAAGGTTATGAACGTTAGCCGCAATTCCTCGCGCTTTTCCCAAAAATGTACATTTTCACAAAAATGTAGGGCAGGCTACTGAACTCGAAGAACGCTACTACATGCTACTTGAGTCACTGTCCATTCGCAAAGTGCTGAACTAGGCTATATTTACCTTATATGGAATCGTATTCTGAACGTTTAGCCTAACAATCGTCATCTGTTGTGTATTAGGAATCAAGACAGGTAAAAATAAAATTAAAAATATATAATGACATTCTATATAGATAGATCATTGGAGCTAACTGATTCTTGCCGTATCCGGTCAGCAAAACAGCAAATTTCAGCGCTGTCTTCTGTTCCTCTTTTAGATAAAAAACCCGAGTCCAAATCGTTCATTGTCATTCTAAATGATCTTTCAGATTTAGGTCTGGATTTCCATGCTACTATGATGTTGCCAATGCGTCAAAAACTAAAATATTTATCAAACGACAGTGCCCCCCCCCCCCCCCCCCCCCGGTCAATGATCCAATGCCCCTCCAGTAGATATGCTCTGATGCCGACTCTGAGCAGGTCACTGTGCAGACGAGATGCGCTGATGAGAAGCGCGTGAGAGAGGTCATGGATTCGAAGACTGGTTTCAAATGAATTATTTAACCTTAAATTTTGCGTGGATTAATTTTATTATTCTAACCTACAAGCTATGTTGAATAAATGCAGCAATTTTCCTCATTATAAACTTGAAAGCTGCGAGAATTATTAAAACCATGCGGCATAGCTACACAGCCCCCCACCGAAATGTAGGACTCTATTATACAGAGATTTGTAAAATAAAATTCCACAACTTTTTCAAAACGTTTTTAGGCCTGGAAATTGTTGTTTTAAAATTGCATGGCATTTCCATGTTATTCATGAACATACAGACACTAAAAGCAACTGATGCATGCAGTCAATCACTTAAACTGCTGACCAATGTGATTGTGCGAGTGCTCCATCACCTCTCCCTCCTGTAATCACATGCATCCGGCCTCCGTTACCCCGCTTTGTTCTGGGACCTCGCAATTTACAAATTAAGCACTGCAGAGTCCCTGTTTCATGTTTGTTAGCCCAGGACATTTTACAAATCCAGACCAAACGATGTTCTACGGCCATGTCCGGAATAAAGAGTAGCCTATCCATGTCACACAGTAAGATTTAGGATTTTGACCATATACCTCGCAGTCACAGACCGTATCAATGTCAGTGAGCTATACAAAATGTATTTCGCCACACAATAGGCGTCACTGTGGCCTCAACCCTTCGCCTTCGCTTACTCTGAGCTCGATTGCTATGTCTGAGGTAAACCACGCCCTCCTCATTACCCTACGCAGGAAGAAATGTAGGAAGAAATAAATGTATAAATAAATAAATGTAAAAATAAATAAATGTATAAATAAATAAATGTAGAAATGAATAAATGTACAAATGAGTAAATGTATAAATAAATAAAATAATAAATAAAAAATATGGAAAAAAATAAATATACACATAAATATGGAAATAAATGTATAAATAATTATTTATTTTCGGGTTTTTTTGCTTTTCTATGTATATTTATTTATATATTTATGTATTTATTTATTTTTATTTACATTTATTTGTATATTTATTTATGTATTTATTTATTTTTAAAATTGGCAGCTTTGGCATTCCATATGAATATAATATACATGGTCATGTTTTGAAAAAATAAAAAAGTGGAAAAAACTAAAAGCTACACAAGGGTTTACTTGTATATGTGTTTAGGGATAGACCTACTGATCAACACAAGCAAGCATATGTTATACGATTTATGTTGTAAGTAAATTATTAAATACATTATTAAAGTAAATTCCTATATGAACAACAAATGGCAAACAGAGATTTATACACCGTGAACAAACTCAATGAAATCAGTCTAAATGTTGGGAGAAGAAACATGCTTCCAAATCAATGGGACCAGATTGTTTATACCCACTGCAGAATAAGCCATTCAAGAATGACCCATGTGTTTTAATAGTAGTAGAATATCCACCAATATGATCTTTTTTACAAAACCCTTTATCCATGAAACTTGTTTTATTAGGTTGTGCTTGGTGTTATTAGTTTGATTTATCTTGATTCCAAAAATGTGGATTTCAGGAACAAAATGTAGTAAAACTTTAAAACTGGTTAAATAATACAACATTTGTATCAAATAGTAGGCTATAAAAGTTTTTTATTTTGCATATGATTTGTTTAACTATTACACTGAAGTACACACTCTGTTGGTCATCATCCACCATCCCCTGCATCAAATAAAAGACCAAAAGTTAACCCTGAGGACGTTTACCCATGCCTTCATGTATGTGTGCAATAGTAGCCTCATATATAACTTGAGAAAATGTAAGTCTCCCCCATAAGAAGAGCTTCTGCAAACTAGGAAAAAAATAACAGGCAGAAGTGCAAGTATCAAACTCTGCTGATTTGTAACAGATATATTAATTACAAACAAACAGCTTCTCTACATTGACTGTAGGCTGTCATGCACTTTAACGAGAGAAAAAAAGTTAAATAGTTGTTACTTCATAAGAGTCTTTATATCGTTCTTTATTTCTAACCTTACAGTCTTACAATACAGTGAGCAAGTTTGTGCCACCATATACTACACAACTTCAAACGACATACTTGTCAAATGACATACTTATAATAGCAAAACAGAGGAATATAAGAAAATATTTAACAGCTGCTGGCCCATTTACTTGAAGCGTATTCTAACGATGGGCTGCCTCTGGCAAATCAGTGCTGTAATCGTTGAGTAAACAATTAATAACATTTAGTGCACAAACGAACAATTATATTCTACGTTTGCTTATCTTCATTCGAAGCTGAAACGTAATGAACCTACCTTGTTGAACAGTTTTTGGGATCCGGTGAAAACGCACTAATATTTTCAGAGTCGCTTTAACGTGAAACAGGAAACTCATGAATATTCATGTAGGCTCCGCCCAGCGTCACGTTAATCTCAGACACCGAATATTTCAGAACACCGATCACTCCGGTACAAACACGAGAGCACATAATGGTCTTTGAGAGAAATCACCATGCTATATATTTGAAGACTACATACATGATGACTAATTTAGTGGAAATTTCCCTTTAGAATGATTTAAGACAATTCTAAATGTGAAATTGGGATTTTGTGGCATCATCTTTAAAGTCCCTCTCACTAACACAACCTTCCATTAACTTGTAATAAAAGGTAACACAGAACGTTCCCCTAACCTTATGGTTCCCAATTGTTTTTTTTTTTTGGAACCAAGAACGTAGGAACGTTCCCTGTAGTATATTTTAGTTGTATTTTCATAACCATTTAAACTTATAAAACTTTGCAGAAGTTTTTTGAGTGATGACAAACAGAGAGATTATTGTAATGCTGAAATGTGCTAATTCAGTGGGAAGAAATTGATGTAATGTTATGCTAGTATGGAACGTTCCCAGAGCCTACCAAGAATGTTCTGGAAACGTGCTATTTAAGAAACCTTTCCTGGCAGGAAAACCAACAAGGAACCAGAAGTTAGTTGTAGCTCGCAGTTCTTGAGTGTGACATTAACTGCTGACTATTTAAAATGGGGTGTTGTCTTTCAATGTCCCGCCCATGGTCTTGTTTCAGAAGGGAATAAGTGAACAAGAGATAATTGGACTTATTATAGGTGCAAGGAGTAACAAATGTATTAACCAAATATTTATGTCATTATTTTTTTAAAACAAAAAATAGGCCCATCTGCCATCTCTAAGCAACTTTAGCTCCAAAAAATTCCAAATTTCCCTTTTTAATTATTATTATTATTATTTTTAAAAATAGTTTATAAAAAAAAAAATGAAAAGGTCAATACTCAGAGCTTGACCTATTAAATATATTCATGGGTCATTATTGTTTATTTATTTTTTCTTTCTTTCTCCTTTCTTAATCAGACCAGACATTGTCTGTTGGTCGGTTTGGTTATGTTTATTTTCTAAGTGGTTGAAGTGTTGATTATTAAAGAAAAAATGGACCATTGAAAGAAACCAAGCAGGTTTGCGGGTAACTGTAGAGTTGACCAACCAAATATTTGAGAGACTATGTGACACTTGCAGATGAAAATAAGCTTAAAACGACAAAAATGCAGGTAATAATAATAAAATAAAAATAATTACTTTTAATAGAGATAATTTGGAAAATCTGCTAAAGCCGTTTCAAAAATCAAAGGTTGTGACAATAGCAAAAGACAACGTCCAGTTCTAAATATTAAATGGGTTCAAAGTTGACTTGGTTTTTAAGTGGTTCTGAATGTGAACTAACACTAGGCCATCCTTAAAAATATTTTGGTTTGCAGTAACAGTAAAAAAAAAAAAAATGGGTCGGTTGGTAGGTCTATATATATATATTTCAATGGAAAAAAAAAGTACAATTTTGGTGATGGTGATTACGTAGGTATGAATTTAAACAAATTAGCATATCGAGACGTCACTGACTGGGTCTTCAACCCGTGCCTTCGGGCCACAAACATATTGAAATCTTTGTCAAAAACATGTTTATTGCATGAATTTCAGGTGCATTCATTTGAAGAAAAAAAAAAAAAGGTACTTTTTTACTTGCATCCACCGCTAGGTATCAATGCAACCTAAAATTGGGAGACCATTTACTTTGATTTCTTGGGTTGTCACTTTTGTGAAAAAAATCCTGTTTGATTTGAGAGAAAAGTTCATTGATTCGATTGTAAAATCGATTTTGCAACATTATAGGAATAATAATCTAATGATATAATAAATAATAGTACCGTAGTCCCAGTTTACTTTTAAACAAATTTCCCTGATTATACTTACATTAAGTAATGTTTATACTTGATTATATTTACTTAAGTAGGATTTTCAATGCAAGACTTTTACTTGCATCAGAGTATTTTTACAGTGCTTTTATACATTATTAGGTAAAGGATCTTAATACTTCGTCCACAACAATATTTAATGAGGTTAACTTATAACGATACCCTCCTTGTGGTTTGTCTGCACGAGATCAACAAGCTTGTTTGCTTTGCAGCCGCTGTAAATACAAAATAATCATTCGATCTACATCAGAGCGTCTGAGCGCTCGCAAATCTTTCTGCAGCGTTGTGAGCAGAGCGGCAAGAGCGATTTTTGACTCTCTCAACGCCGGCGGTGTGAACGCACAGTTAGGCTGTTGTCTCTTTAAGCAAAAATACTGCACGTTGTGTTTTCTTTCTCATCTGTTTGTTCACGTAAGACAAAAACGGCTGCGTTTATGATGATATACTGATGTAGTTTTCTGTATCGTAGTTTCGACTCGGAACAACCTTTTCTACAGTTAAAATACACAGAACAGTCCGAGAACGGACTAGTGATGGGAAGTTCGATTCTTTTCCGTGAACCGGTTCTTTCGGGCGGTTCGATTCAATAAACCGGTTGAAAAAAACGGTTCAGCGGTTCTTTTACGCTCGGCATAATGACGTCATTGGCGATGACGTAATGGCCTCACGTCTATCAAACATTGAAATATATAAAGTCAGTAATCATAACTTCAGTCAGTTAAAAACCTTATAATCATGAAAAGTTTACTATTAAGTTTTGCAACAACGCACCCAAATACAGTAACAGCAATAATGTGCATACAAGGATTTAAGTCTTGAAGATATAAAGTAAATAAATTAGGTGTCATCAGCGCAGAAACCATGATCACTTACTATACATATTCCATTGCGATGTATTTGTTATTAAATGAACTTACGTTTCACCAGATTGCCCTTCATCCAAGCCCTCGGTTTACCCGTGCACATAACATTAGCACAGAATCAGTTCAGAATCAATCACCAAAAGAATCAGTTCGGTTCAGACGTGCTGTGAGTCAGTCTGCTTCACACTGAATCACGCATGCGCAGTATCATCAGCTCCTCGGCTCTCGAATCGGACATGTCTGACAGAAACGGTTCTCGGTTCAGTGTACTGGTGATCCGAAAACCGATGCAACCGTTTCTTGACTCGAGAACGAGAATCACTCTAACCGGCACGTGCTGCAGTTCAGTATCATCAGCTGCTCTACTCATGTTCATGTTCTGTTTACTACAAACTCAATTTGTGAATGGTGTCATCATTAACTATAAATACAGTACACATATTTCATAAATAATTCCTTATTCCTATTAAACATAGAGTCTTTAGAGTCTTAATTATTGTCCAACTTCCCTGAAGACCCCTTTTGGCCTATACATTATCTACAATACACAGATCAGAAACATTCATCTTAAAAAAAAAAAAAACAACAAAAAACAAAACAAAATAAAAAAAATAGTTATTTTATCATAGACGGGTTGCATCGGTTTTCGGATCATCAGTAAACTGAACACTTTATATCTTCAAGACTTAAATCCTCGTATGCACATTATTGCTGTTACTGTATTTGGGTGCGTTGTTGCAAAACTTAATTGTAAACGTTTCATGATTATGAGGTTTTTAACTGACTGAAGTTATGATTACATATTTGAATGTTTGATAGACGTGACGCCATTACGTCATCGCCAATAACGTCATTACGTCGAGCGTAAAATAACCGTTTTTCAACCGGTTTATTGAATCGAACCGTCCGAAAGAACTGGTTTGCAGAAAAGAAATGAACTTCCCATCACTAAGTGAATGAGAGTCTGAGACGAAGCGAACGCACAGGCCATAGAGTTACATCCGTTAAACAATAGTGTAAACATAGATGACGTCACAGGTTTTTATTTAAAAGAAAGAACTTAAGCTGCCTTTCCACTGCACACGACATTCGGACACGATTGTCGCATTTCTCCCTCTAGCGGAAGTCGCGCAGAACTTTCAAACGTCGTGCAGCAACCGTTACCTTGGCATATTCACCATGGTAAAATTTATAATTTTAATGAACATAATTAATTTATGAATGCATCGTCACAAATCAGATGACCCTCAAAATAAAAACTGTAGGTTTTATGTGGCTAATCAATGTAAATAATGGTTTAATAATTATTCAATAATTATTTCTGCCATAAGTATTATAAACCACCATTTTACAGAAATAGTGTTTAAAGGATAATGTTAATGTTAACAAAATATTGGTAATTCTGACCTCGCACCGATCGTTTTGATTAGAATACATCACATCCGGTCGGGCGTTCGCATACGGTCTAGTCGCAGAAGTTCAAATATTTGAATGTATCCGAGGCTCAAATCAGATCCGAAATTTCCACATACGCATGTGATCGGAACTCCACGCAGCTCCCGCATTACTTTCCATTGGAAATGAATGACTTCTGGTCTTCGTTTGTATGTAGCCCTAGGTAATTTATATATTTACAATACTTACTAAAATATAATTAATATTATTTTATTGCTTATGTATTAGTTGTTTGAAGAGTAAAAAAAAAATATTTTTACGCAAATGTACAACCGGCTAGTCGGTCGGACTAAAAGCAAAAAAAAATAAAATAATAATAATTTGAGTCGGTCCTAAATTGAGAGGGTCAATCGGGTTACGGCAAACAAGAATATTTTTAAGGATGGCCTTACTGTTGCTCTAAAAGATGATATTATTTTGGATCACATGACATTCATATCTTTGGACGTTCTTTTAGAGAAACTGGTATGCAGCAAATAAGTGAGATAAAGCCTACTCTGTTGTATTATCTTGAAGATCCAGACTATTGACAAAACTATTTCATTATGTAGCGTCTGGCCAAACACCACCCACCAGACAGAAAGCAGCTGATATCTGACTTGCATGTAAAGCGAGCAACCACAGTTTGCTTTTTACATAAAATCTGAAAATTGATATTATTACGATATACATTTAGTGTACAACAAATTTCAGCTTTTTCTGAGACTAGTTGTTGTACAACGAGTTAAATTGAGAAACCTGATAAAACAGCTTGCTGCTGTAATGGGCCATAGACTATGAGCAGGGTTTTTTTTTTTCCTTTTATTCTACAGAACAGCTGAAATCAACATTGCAGATGATATCTCCGTGTCATGCCAACTGGAACCATCGTGATAATGGAACAACATCCCTGCTTTGGAAAAGGCTGATAACACGGTTATTTACACGCTAGTTATTTGACCAGTATGTGACCAAAGTAGCCAAAGATATGTATACTATTTTATACTTAACGTCAAATTTATATTTTAGAATGCACTATCTATACTATAATATAAAAAGCTATAAATGTAAAAACTGAAATCAAAAATTTTTACATCTGAATTTTGGAATCACAACATTACAATATATACAGTATGAAAAATGGATATTCATGCTAAAGATTAGGGTTTCCTTAAATTAATTTGTTATGGGAACGATGATTCTATTTTACTACTGGAAATAAAATAAATATTAACTGAAATGTATATTAAAAAACATATTTATTTCAGCTAGTCACCAAGGCAACATCTGTAATTTTATTTGGTTTAAAGGGATATTTCACCCCAAAATCTAAATTTTGAAGCCCCCCAAAAAGTGCATCCATACATCATATAAAGTGCTCCGCATGGCTCCAGGGGGTTAATAAAGGCCTCCTGAAGTGAATCGATGCATTTAAGAAAAATATTTTTACAAATATTTAAATAGTCATGGGCCGATATGAGATTTTGATGGTATGATAACTTTAAGGAAAAATATAAGTTTCACAGTATGGTTGTTAAAGCTCTAAAATGTGTTGTTTTTAAATCTTTTTACTTCAGGAGGCATTAATTAACCCCCTACTAATATAATTGAAGTTAAACTAAAAAAAAAAAAATAATAGCCAAAACTTGATCTAAAATGTAAACGAAAACAGAAAATATAAAACTCTCATTCAAAATGTTAACAAAACTAAACTAATAATATTAAAAACACTATCTAAAAATGTATTAATTAAAGTTTTTAGTGTGTCAATATGGCAATAGTATATTTTAAATACTTTTCTATTAGTGGTCACTTTAAATGGCATTTGTTGTCTTCACTTGATTAAATGTTTTGGGATTGTGAAAATGTTTCAGTTGCTGGTGGAGCAAAGATGACTTCAGTCACAAGATAGACTTGTCATTTAAAGTGGCTTTAAAGTTCCCGACAAATATCTTAGTGACTCCACTCATGGTATACTGTGTGTTTTGGCTTTCTTACACACCACACAGGTGATGAAGAAGAGGATGGTGAGCAGTCAAGCCAAGTACGAGCTGATCCAGGAGGTGGGCCGGGGCAGTTACGGTGTGGTTTACGAGGCAGCTGTACGGCAGACCGGTGCTCGCATGGCTGTGAAGAAGATCCGCTGTCACTCCCCGGAGAACGTGGAGCTGGCCCTGAGGGAGTTCTGGGCCCTGAGCAGCATCCAGAGCCAGCATCCCAACGTCATCCACCTGGAGGAATGCGTTCTCCAGAGAGACGGTCTCGCTCAGAGGATGAGCCACGGCTCCAGCTCCTCGCTCTATCTGGAAGTATGTGTCCAACCTGCAAGCACAGCCAACACACAGCCCATCAAGTTTAGGTTTACGTTAGCTTTACAAGAGGCTAATCAAAGAACATGATGGCAAGCAAGAGGAAATGCAAACCACTACATTCAAATAGATATTACATACTAATGAACGAACATTTTTGGGGGAAACTTAAAAAATCTGTTGGTGACACCGAGTACTCTTCACAAGAACCACATTGAACCTCTTTCAGGAACCATAAAGTACAAAAAAAACTCTTTCCACTCAAGTTTTCAGCTGTTTGTTATTCATTCAATAAGTCTATGAAATAATAATTATTAGGTATTACATAAAAATAACACATATATGTGACCCTGGAAACAAAACAGTCTTACGTCGCTGGAGTATGTTTTTAGCAATAGCCCAAAAAAAAAAAACATTGTATGGGTCAAAATTATCGATTTTTCTTTTATGCCAAAAATCTTTAATATATTGAGGAAATATCATGTTCCATGAAGATATTTAGTAAATTTCCTACCGTAAATATATAAAACCTTAATTTTCGATTAGTAATATGCATAGCTAAGAATTCATTTGGACAAATTTAAAGGCGATTTTCTCAATATTTCGATTTTTTTGCACTCTTAGATTCAAGATTTTTTAAATAGTTGTATCTCGGGCAAATATTGTCTGATCCTAATAAACCATACATCAGCGATTTATGCAGCTTTCAGATGATGTATGAATCTCAATTTCGAAAAATGTACACTTAAGACTGGTTTTGTGGTCCAGGGTCACCTATTGTAATAATATTGTTAAATTAAAATATTTTATATTAGTATTTTAAGTATAAAAAGGATTTTAGTACAGCTGTACAATTATTATTATTATTATTACTATGATTATCATTTACATCAGTCATTAAAGAGTTACTCCACCCAAAATGTTGTCATTAATCACTTACCCCCATGTTGTTCCAAACCCTTAAAAGCCAACTGGTTTTCATCCAAAATATCTTCAATTATGTTCCAAAGATGAACAAAGCTTTTACAGGTTTGGAATGACATGGGGGTAAGTGATTATTGACAACATTTTCGTTTTTGGGTGGAGTAACCCTTTAAACATCACACTTTCAGTTGGTTTTCTAGCAAATCAAACATATATTGAGCTGCATGCATGTAAATGAACACTGCCGTGAATATAATTATTTAAATAAAGCATATCATTTTGTGATACCAGTGCAGCCCTATATTCTATACTGTTGAAGCGTAGCTAAAAAGCTTCTTTTAGCATTTGTTTTATCATTGTGCTTTTTTCATGTGACAACAACATTATCCATTATTCTTTCCAACGTAATCATAAAATACATAAAGCCTCAATTGCACACCTATTGTACTTAATCCACTTCATCCCACATGGGACATAAGGCTGCGCCGTTTCTGTAATTTGGTTTCTTTTATGGTGTGAAGTAGTTGGCACCCCTAATGTGCAAAACTGAAAATGAAAACGTCCCTTTCGCTCGTTTTATTCTGAACATCACACTCTATGTAGGAACTTCCCAGGAGGACTTCATCATAGCATCACTGTGTAATTTTGGGTTTAAGACCATGTCCACCAGACACTGACCATGCAGGTTTCTTAAGAATATATGGACCATAAGCACAGCCCTTAAGTAGTGTAATGGACAGATTAAACAAATACATAACTGTTTATGGCATAATACTATCATTGTCTTCAAAAACAATGCATATACATACAGATTTGACTGATCTGACAATCTAATAGTGACTGTGAGCAAGAAAAAGTACAGCACAGTAAAACCTGGTAAAAAATAAATAAAAGTGGAAGTAAGCCAGAGTGCCCAGCAGCACAGTAATAGGTTATGATTAGCACCCTTGCTGCTATAATTACGAGCCTGCAGAGGACCATTTGTCTGCTGACCTCTGTCTGTGCAAAGCCTTCAGCATCTTCTGTCAACAGCTGACGAAGAGAAAACACACTTCAGATTTACACCAAAATCACCAAACTACTTGTAAACATTTTTCACCTCTTATTATTTCACAATGTGCTAAAACTTAGTTTAGCATCTTTTTAACATCACCACTAGGTAAAGTGACATTTCACTTTACCTAGTGAAAGAACTAGAAACATCGGAGTGTTTTTTCTTGATAATAGATAGACTGATAAGAATCGCCACAGGTCAAATGTTCTTTGTGTGCTGTGCTTGTCTTTTATTTCACTTTTATTAGTCTTGTAAATATACAAATAACTGTTAGTCCAGAGTTTACAAATGTACAGTATGAATATGGATTACACTGATTGCATTAAACAGGGTTAAATCACCCTGTGTTTACCACTACAAGTTTAAAAAGCCCATTCGTTTTGGTTTAGGTAAGATAGATTTGAATCTAAAGAACACCGTCTTAAGTTTTGAACAGGCTTCTTGAGAAAGCAAAGCTAATATTGAAACATGAATCCCGTGCAGAGGTTATCAAGAGAAGGATGTGGTTAAATGTGCCAACACATGACATGCAGCAATGACACACATCATGTAAACAGCATTGTTGTTGCTGTGCTTCAGATGAGATGGACTTTAAGAGATGTGCTTTGATTGGTTCCCGAGTGAGTGAAAGTGACGTGACATTCAGCCAAGTATGGTGACCCATACTTAGAATTCGTGATCTGCATTTTACACATCCAAAGTGCACACACACACACACACCGTGAACACACACCCGGAGAAGTGGGCAGCCATTTATGCTGCCCAGGGAGCAGTTGGGTGTTCGATGCCTTGCTCAAGGGCACCTAAGTCGTGTTATTGCCGGCCCGAGATTCGAACCCACAACCCTAGGGTTAGGAGTCAAACACTCTAACCACTAGGTCACAACTTCCCCCACTAGGTCGGTACTCTGTTTTGCAATAGCCTGCAATGGTGAATAAACCTGAAGCTGGTTGTGTAATTGCATAAGTGTGGACTATCCTATCATTCAGTCAGTATTACTTGTCTTGCAAACTGTCTCTGTAAAAGACACCTTTACTTTACAGCATGTATAAAGCTACTCTTAATACCCCTGAAGGCATATATATTTTTCAGTCTTTTTTGTGCAAGATGACAGCCTGAGTGGAGAGACATTAATTCTAAAAACACTTTAATTCAGTGCTGCAAAGTATAAAAATGTTTCCATCCATGGGAGTAACTTCTCCTATTATCTGTGTTTGCTATGTATTTTTCTGCTTACTATTCTGCATTCCATTCATTCACAATTTCAATCTTCCTAAAATCTAGAACTTTCATTTTATAAAGATGCAATGTATGATGTCAGGTAAAAATGCTGACTCGAAGGAAAATGTGCATGGACAATAACAGACATTTACTTTTAAGCAAATTCAGGTGCTGGTCATATAATTAGAATATCATCAAAAAGTTGATTTATTTCACTAATTCCATTCAAAAAGTGAAACTTGTATATTATATTCATTCATTACACACAGACTGATATATTTCAAATGTTTATTTATTTTCATTTGGATGATTATAACTGACAACTAAGGAAAATCCTAAATTCAGTGTCTCAGAAAATTAGAATATTGTGAAAAGGTTCAATATTGAAGACACCTGGTGCCACGCTCATATCAGCTAATTAACTCCAAAGGCCTTTAAACAGTCTCTCAGTCTAATTCTGTAGGCTACACAATCATGGGGAAGACTGCTGACTTGACAGTTGTCCAAAAGACGACCACTGACACTTTGCACAAGGAGGGCAAGACACAAAAGGTCATTGCAAAAGATGCTGGCTGTTCACAGAGCTCTGTGTCCAAGCACATTAATAGAGAGGCGAAGGGAAGGAAAAGATGTGGTAGAAAAAAAGTGTACAAGCAATAGGGATAACCACACCCTGGAGAAGATTGTGAAACAAAACCCATTCAAAAGTGTGGGGGAGATTCACAAAGAGTGGACTGCAGCTGGAGTCAGTGCTTCAAGAACCACTACACACAGACGAATGCAGGACATGGGTTTCAGCTGTCACATTCCTTGTGTCAAGCCACTCTTGAACTACAGACAGCGTCAGAAGCGCCTAAAGACAAAAAGGACTGGATATGCTGCTGAGTGGTCCAAAGTTATGTTCTCTGATGAAAGTAAATTTTGCATTTCCTTTGGAAATCAGGGTCCCAGAGTCTGGAGGAACAGAGGAGAGGCACACAATCCATGTTGCTTGAGGTCCAGTGTAAAGTTTCCACAGTCAGTGATGGTTTGGGGTGCCATGTCATCTGCTGGTGTTGGTCCACTGTGTTTTCTGGAGTCTAAGGTCAACACAGCCGTATACCAGGAAGTTTTAGAGCACTTCATGCTTCCTGCTGCTGACCAACTTTATGGAGATGCAAATTTCATTTTCCAACAGGACTTGGCACCTGCACACATTGCCAAAGCTACCAGTACCTGGTTTAACCATGGTATCCCTGTTCTTAATTGGCCAGCAAACTCGCCTGACCTTAACCCCATAGAAAATCTATGGGGTATTGTGAAGAGGAAGATGCAATATGCCAGACCCAACAATGCAGAAGAGTTGAAGGCCACTATCAGAGCAACCTGGGCTCTCATAACACCTGAGCAGTGCCATGCCGCATTGCTGCAGTAATTCAGGCAAAAGGAGCCCCAACTATGTATTGAGTTCTGTACATGCTCATAGTTTTCATGTTCATACTTTTCAGTTGGCTAAGATATCAAAAAATCATTTCTTTGTATTGGTCTTAAGTAATATTCTAATTTTCTGAGATACCGAATTTGTTATAATCATCAAAATTAAAAGAAATAAACATTTGAACCATATCAGTCTGTGTGTACGAATGAATATAATATACAAGTTCCACTTTTTGAATGGAATTAGTGAAATCAACTTTTTGATGATATTCTAATTATATGACCAGCACCTGGAATTTACTTTGGGGAGTCCAATTTCCAAAATGACCTATTAAGTAAAAGTTAGCAGAGACAAAACACCGTAAACGATCCTCGCGGTTGATAATCATAGCTTCATTTATCCACCACGGCTTGCTAGGAGACAGTAGCATTTTTTCATACTACAACTTATGAGTGTCTGCAATGCAATGCAATTTCCTACATCCAACTATGTATAGAACACAGCATTAGCATAACATGCTAGAATCAAACTCAATACCAGCTCACTGATTTTTGAAAGAGAGCTGAGAGCTGTCTCTCTCTAAGTGATTGTGTTTTGATGGATGCTGATGTGTGATTATAGTCTTTTAGTAGCATGTGGGTTGTTGTGAATTATTCTTAGATTTCAGCTCCAGTTTGGTTTCATTCCCAGAACAGCTTCAGTTTTCTCCTACTAAACTTCCCCTAGAGTATCCTCAAGCAAACAATACTGGAACAGGATGAAATAACTGGAAGTAATATTTTTTTTGTAAGGAATGATCCCTCAAATCATGCAGGATTTCATTTCTATGTGATCTTACTTCTGAGTTTCTGGATGGTTGCTCTCAGCAACCTTGTCTTAAATCCCTGCTTACAACACCTTAACAGGTGTGTAGCTACAACTTGGCAGACCATGTAAAAAAAAACATCCTTTTTACCTGGTCAAGAAGAGCTCTGTTCACAGTTTCGGTGCATGTCTCTTTAAATGATAATGTGTTACTGCTTACCCCACCCCTCTTTCCCATAGAGCATGGCAACAAAAGACACCTGAATATATTTGTTTATGGCTTGGAGGTGGTCTTATTTAAATAGCAAGCTCTTTAATGGAGAAACGGGCTGCAAATTGAAACAGCTCGCTGGAGAGAGGATGGACTCTTCACCACTCTGGAGTTGCCCATGGTGAGAGGTGGCGGGCTGGTGTGGGTCTGCTTATAGCCCCCCAGCTCAGCTGCCATGTGTTGGAGTTTACCCCGGTGAACGAGAGGGTCGCTTCCCTGCGCCTTCGGGTCGGGGATAGGTCTCTCACTGTCGTTTGTACCTACGGGCCGAACGGCAGTGCAGAGTACCCGGCCTTCTTGGAGTCTCTGGGAGGGGTGCTGGAAAGTGCTCCGACTGGGGACTCCGTCGTTTTACTGGGGGACTTCAACGCCCACGTAGGCAACGACAGTGACACCTGGAGGGGCGTGATTGGGAGGAACGGCCCCCCTGATCTGAACCCGAGTGGTGTTCAGTTATTGGACTTCTGTGCTAGTTACAGCTTGTCCATAACGAACACCATGTTCAAGCATAAGGAGGTTGGGGGAGGTTGGAGATATTGAGTCCGAGTGGACCATGTTCTCCTCCTCCATTGTCGAAGCGGCCGCTCGGAGCTGTGGCCGTAAGGTCTCCGGTGCCTGTCGAGGCGGCAATCCCCGAACCCGGTGGTGGACACCGGAAGTAAGGGATGCCGTCAAGCTGAAGAAGGAGTCCTATTGGGCCTGGTTGGCTTGTGGGACTCCTGAGGCAGCTGACAGGTACCGGCAGGCCAAGCGGATTGCAGCCCGGGTGGTTGTGGAGGCAAAAACTCGGGCCTGGGAGGAGTTCGGTGAGGCCATGGAGAAGGACTATCGGTCGGCCTCGAAGAGATTCTGGCAAACCGTCCGGCGCCTCAGGAGAGGGAAGCAGTGCCCTACCAACGCTGTTTACAGTAGAGGTGGGGAGCTGTTGACCTCAACTGGGGATGTCGTTGGACGGTGGAAGGAATACTTCGAGGATCTCCTCAATCCCGCTGTCACGTCTTCCATTGAGGAAGCAGAGGCTGAGGGCTCAGATGTGGACTCGTCCATCACCCAAGCTGAAGTCACCAAGGTAGTCAAGAAACTCCTCGGTGGCAAGGCACCGGGGGTGGATGAGATCCGCCCTGAGTACCTCAAGTCTCTGGATGTTGTGGGGCTGTCTTGGCTGACACGCCTCTGCAGCATCGCGTGGCAGTCGGGGACGGTGCCTCTGGGATGGCAGACCGGGGTGGTGGTCCCTCTTTTTAAGAAGGGGACCGGAGAGTGTGTTCCAACTACAGGGGGATCACACTTCTCAGCCTCCCTGGGAAAGTCTATGCCAGGGTACTGGAGAGGAGAATCCGGCCGATAGTAGAACCTCGGATTCAGGAGGAACAGTGTGGTTTTCGTCCATGCCGTGGAACACTGGACCAGCTCTATACCCTCTACAGGGTGCTGGAGGGTTCATGGGAGTTTGCCCAACCAGTCCACATGTGCTTTGTGGATTTGGAGAAGGCATTCGACTGTGTCCCTCGCGGCGGCCTGTGGAGGGTGCTCCGGGAGTATGGGGTCCGGGGCCCTTTGCTAAGGGCTATCCGGTCCCTGTACGACCGGAGCAGGAGCTTGGTTCGTATTGCCAGCAGTAAGTCAGACTTGTTCCCGGTGCGTGTTGGACTCCGGCAGGGCTGCCCTTTGTCACCGATTCTGTTCATGATTTTTATGGACAGAATTTCTAGGCGCAGCCAGGGGCCGGAGGGGGTCAGGTTTGGTGACAACACGATTTCGTCTCTGCTCTTTGTGGATGATGTTGTCGTGTTGGCTTCATCAAGCCAGGACCTTCAGCATGCACTGGGACGGTTTGCAGCCGAGTGTGAAGCGGCTGGGATGAGAATCAGCACCTCCAAATCCGAGGCCATGGTCCTCAGTCGGAAAAGGGTGGCTTGCCCACTTCAGGTTGGTGGAGAGTTCTTGCCTCAAGTGGAGGAGTTTAAGTATCTTGGGGTCTTGTTCACGAGTGAGGGAAGGATGGAACGGGAGATTGACAGACGGATCGGTGCAGCTTCTGCAGTAATGCGGTCGATGTACCGGTCTGTCGTGGTGAAGAAAGAGCTGAGCCGCAAGATGAAACTCTCGATTTACCGGTCAATCTACGTTCCTACTCTCACCTATGGTCATGAGCTTTGGGTCCCCAACTGTGAAAATATATATTTTCAAAATGATTATTCATAATATTTTAGATAATCAGATGATTAAGAGAAGTTGACCTTACATATAGTGGCATTTCCATAATCAAAGTTGGTTATGTAAGTGGAAATTGCACATGTTCTGTTAACACTTGAATTTATTAACTTCTGTAAAATAAAAGCCATCAAATTCAAATTGTATTTGTCATCTACCAGCCATTCTCCTTTCTGGCTGACAATAGTAGAATTGGCCATTACAAATCCTGCAGAAGTTGACCACAAGTATCAGTGCATTTTTCTGTACAAAATCTGAACCTTTACACCAGGGCTCTTTGACTCCAACCCTTGATGCCTTGTGTCCTACTGAGCTGAGCTCTAACCTGAACCAAAAACACTTGAACCAGTTAATCTAAGCTAATGTTGAAAACTACTTCCAATTTAAAGACAGGTGGGCTAAATTGGAAATGGTTCTGACGTTTCCAGGTCTGTAGATGAAGAGTCCTATTTTACACAACTGGTTGTAATGTTTTTGTATTTATTTATATCCACTCAGTTGGTGGAGACCTCCCTGAAAGGTGAGATCACGTTTGACCCCTACTGCGCCTACTACCTGTGGTTTGTCATGGACTTCTGCGATGGTGGAGACATGAATACCTATCTCCTGTCTCGCAAACCAAACCGCAAGACCAACACCAGCTTCATGCTGCAAATGGGAAGCGCTCTTGCCTTCCTCCATCGCAACCAGATCATCCATCGAGACCTCAAACCTGACAACATTCTCATCTCGCAGGGCAGGACCCCGGCCGGGTCCCCCGAGCCAACCCTGAAGTAGGCTGACTTTGGCCTCAGCAAGGTCTGCTCCAGTTCGGGACTGAACCCTGAAGAACCAGCCAGTGTCAACAAGTGTTTCCTGTCCACAGCTTGTGGGACTGACTTCTACATGGCCCCTGAGGTCTGGGAGGGCCACTACACCGCTAAAGCTGATATCTTTGCTTTGGGGGTCATCATCTGGGCCATGGTTGAACGGATTACGTTTGTGGATGTAGAGACTCAGAAGGAGCTTTTAGGGAGCTACGTACAGCAGGGGGAGGATATAGTCCCATTGGGGGAGGCTCTGTTGGAGAATCCCAAGATGGAGCTTCACATACCGGCGCGGAAGAAGAGCATGAACGCTGGCATGAAGCGGCTGATTCGAGAGATGCTGTCTGTCAATCCACAGGAGTGACCGGATGCTGTTGAGCTGGAACTCAGGCTAGTTCGGATTGCATGCAGGGAACTTGATTGGGATACCTGAAAGGACAGCATCTTGGAGATGGGGCAAACTTCTAGGACAATGGAGCTTGAAGTGAACGTAAGAACATATGGTTTGGCCCTGTCCGAAATGACACACAAGGGTCTTGTGGTCTTTACCTCGGGAGTGTCTGTGAAATCCAGAAGAACATAGGACAGGGATCTTGAACCCTTCTCCTGGAGAGCTACTGCCCTGCAGACTTCAGATCCAACCCTGCTCCCACACACCTGCCTGTAATTTTCAAGTAAACCTGAACACCCTGAGTAGCTAGATCTGATGTGCTTGATTTGGGTTGGAGCTGAACTCTTCAGGACGATAGCTTTCAAGAAGCAGAGTTGGACGTCCCCGCTGTAGGGTTTCCCATTTTTCAATTCGGTTCAGCCACCATTTGCTGATCCCACAGTGGTGTGGACTTTTACCTAACATTATCTGTGCTGTGAAGAATAATTTTTTTGAGGAATACTGCACAGGCTGAGGGTGCCGTTTGGGATAGGGCCTTTGTGGACAGGAGTGGGTTTTTTGAGGGTGATTGCAGTTTTGTACAACTGATTCATTGATGATAAACAGCCTTTACAATGTTAAATACTGTTTCACCTGTTCACAAGCACAATGTGACCTTCATCGACAATAGTTCAGAGGGGTTTTACTTATGGAAAAACATCAGATAGCCAACTTCCATCACATCGACCCAGATAAACAGAGGGGTCCACAGAATTCTCAGAACATTCAACACTAAGACATCAGAGAGCCTGTAGGTTAGGGCTGGGTGATTACAGCTAAAAGTATATATTTGTATAGTATGATTTGTAAGTATATTTGCTAACTGATAGTGTTTGATTTATTTTATTTGCTCATGAATTGGAAGAACATGCAGAAACATGCAAAAGTGGTCTACTGGCATGGTCTTAATGTCTAAGAACGGCATTAAAATCATGGTCAATATTTATCATGTTTTATGTTAGCAACAACATAGAGAATATATTGTATATATTCAAAGTAATGCCCAGCCCTAATGCAGTTTTAAAACAGCACAGCAAAAAGATTCATGGCTTCCATCTTTCTTGGAAACTCTTTAGTTCTATATAGGGCCTTTTCGCACCGCGTTGTACAGTACTAAAATGTACAGTACTAAAATACTGGGACGATTTTGTCCAAACTATTTATCAGTACCATTTTAAGGGTTGCATTTGCACCGACAGTGTGTACTAGGATGTGATGTTAGCTGGTCGACAGTGACATCATTTGTGCGCGGAGTTCAAGAATGGGAAAAAAGAAGAACAATATACAATGAACAATTTTTTTTAAAATCTTTTAAGAACTGTCGGGTTTTCCAGTATTGGGCGGAGCTAATGCACAAACAACAATCTTATTGGTGCTCACCTATCATAGTCTCACAGTCTTCAGCAAATCAGTTCAAGTGAACACACACAACCTGATTAATATTTATGAATCCAGTAGCTTGATAATCCTTAGCGCATTTTATAATGTGCTTATTAGTAGAAATTGCATTATTATTATTATTATGTTTATCATCATCATCTTTTAAGTTTTATTGGTAGTTTTTCTCCCTTTTTTTCATACAGAAACACTGAATGACCAACAAAGCCACCACCACCAGTCCAGTTAAAATGTTCAGTTCATGTTCAATCTATGCAATTCTTACATACATTTGAATTCTAATTACTAAAGTTCTATCATTAAATAATACTTGATTATCATATTATAATGCTTCCTTGACTGATGTTAAGAGTGTACTAAATAGTGTATATGTTTGTGTGTGTGTGTGTATCAGTCTGGTGAGTAAATAAAAAAAAAATTACTAGCCAATGGTGATTCAATTGCCAAGGTGTCGGTAGAGGGTTGCAATAATGTACATGGAATGTCGACATATACGTAAAGCAATTGAAAGAACCTAAAGGAGGACTAAAAATCTACAATGACAACTCGCAGTGCTACATTTGCTACAAGTGCCTGCACTTCAGCATCGTCTGTCTATCGCTGTTCATCATTCTTGCGTAATAAGTTGACCCCATGTCTACAGTATGTTACACTGCATCTTAAATCATGGTGGGTGAGGGCACTTTCGAACTCGTCTGGCCAGTCTTCAGAGCAGGAGCTAATTTGGTTCTCGGAAAAGGCAGTCCGGTACTAAAATCGCACCCAGTTCTGGAAGTGCGAAAATGCCAAAAAGTGGGTAGTTCCACAATTAGTTCTGGTACTATGAAAGGTTCCCACGGTGGAAAAGGCCCTTATAATAGCTGATCTCACCTCACTCCTGGTGCTAGTTCAACTTTAATGCCAAGTGGAAAACATGCAGCAAATAACGGCTTCTTTTACAGCAACCTTGTGTTTTTAGTTTTTTTTTCACAGTCAAATGAGGAGCTTTTTTACAACAGGATCAATATCTGTTTTTCTGTGCTTTACACACAAAAGGACTTCAGGGAGTTGTATTTGTATCACTCAGTTTAAAAACATTTTCTATAAAAAACGAAGAAAAAAACTACAAGGCAATAGTTTATATTGCATCAAAAGACATGCAGTAAATTATTCTGTAATATTTGTCATCCTGCTGAATTGCATCCTGAGTGCATTGAAGATCAACATTTAAGGCAGTTCAGATATAGTATCTGACAGATGCGAATATAAACACGTATTTTCTGTCAGAAACGGGAACGAGGATGTGCATCCACTTCAGAGAATCAGGTGTTAACTGAAAGCCTTGATTTGAGTTTTCTTCTCTCTGGATTGTGGCTTAATTAAATTGGTGCCTAATTAAGTTTGTGCTTTTCACAAAGAGGTCAAATAAAAATAAAAAATAGGGAAGTATTTTATTTTCTGTTTGGAGGCTTGCGATTTTTGCTACCCATTACCAAAGTTCTGGTCATGTCTGATAGATTAAACCATTATTTCTTTGATAACAGGTTTGAATGGTTGGGATTGACGAATGCAGTCAATACTACAATTTGTGTAAAAATGTTGAAAATTAAATTTACTTCCTGTCATGCTATCACACTTCCTGCCAAGCTTTCAAAGCGTTAGTTCACCCCAAAAAATAAATCAAAAATAATTTTGAAAGATATTTTGAAGAATGTGGGAATCCAAAATGTGTCTGGTCCCCATTGACTTCCATAGTATTTTATTTTAAACGAAAGCCTTGATTTGAGAAGCTGATTTGATTTAACTTTGGTTGATTGATCGGAGGATTTCCTTAAACATTGACTTGAAATCAAAGACTGAAAGTCAAATGAACATTCAGAGTTACTTGTGCACTACAACAAACAGCAGTGTACTAATGCATGGCACCTCTCACCTTCAGGGAAAAGCATACAGGGAGTGCGAACGGATATTGATGCTAACACACACACAACCGTAAGCCTCTCTGAGTCGGGGATCTCATGTCTTTGACACACGATACCAGCGAGCTGAATTTGATCTCCACTACACTGTATCATTTTTGCCTGGAATCCCAGACTGCCGAATCTTATCTGTAATCCCTTCCGCCACACTCACAACAGACTAACGCTAAGCCTGTTACGTTCCTGAGGAATTAAGTGAAGCTAGCATTCTCTGGGACAGAAACTGCCTTTCAGGTCTATGTTTTGTACAATTTTACAGGCACTTCAGACATGAGCCCTCATGGCAGTAGTACCGCTGTCCCTTTAAACACAGGACACGTCTTTTACTAAGTGACAAGCAAAGGCATTAATATTTAATGCTGTGTGTATCCATACTTTTTTTTTTTTTCACCTTGTCAAGTGAGGCATGTTGTAAATGCCAGAACCAGCTACATTTAATTCCAAGCAATGGCTTAAAGACCACATCACACATGACGACTCGTAAAGACGACTCGAAAAGGTAAAATGAATTACACTTTTATATATATTACAGTCTGAATGTGTTTGCTATACATTTATATATTTGTGTGCTTTCAGTCGATTATTATTATTCTGAGATTAATCGCAATTAATCATGCCTAACATTAAAGTTTTTAAATATACATTTATATTGGAATACGTTTCACATCCAGTCTTCAAATGAATTTAGAAATAACACACACACACACACACACACACACACACACACACACACACACACACACACACACACACATATGTGTTTAATGGCATCTTTTTTATGACTGAAGGTATCACTGATAAGTGTTTTTCCCCCTAATATTTAACCATTGACTACAGCCATTCAACATTACAGTAAAATTGAGAGCTATAAGTTTTAACATTTATTAAACTTAAAAAAAAATTACTTTTAAGTAAACTTAAAGCATTTTTCACATAAACCCATTATAATATCATATTTAGCTGTGCCCTTCAGCAAATAGGAAATATAAAGATAATATAAAATTAACGTTTTCAAACACTAATTTCTAAATAGAAATATAGATGAATCCTTAAAGCTACAAACGTTATAGATGTCCTCTCTTTTCTTTTGTTCTTTGATGAACAGACATCACATGAGGTTAATTAGGCTGCTTTAAGAGCTGCTGCTGCTGAACATGACGTGGATCTGACTCACATCATATTTTCTCATAGCTCTTTACCTTTTCTGACCTACTTGAAGTCTCTATAATGAGCTGATGAGTTGAATCGAGTGTGTTCGTTAGATGAGGCAGACAGTGCTGCTGATCCAGGACAGTTTTGAAAACCACTGCTTTTCAGAGACATGTTCCTAAATCTGACTCGTATATAACAAATACATAAATACGTGCACCGTTTTAAGGCAGCTTTAAGCCATGTCCCCTTCAGTTTAAAGAAAAAGAATCTCTGTCCACATGAAGACTCAAAGGCATGCTGTGAAGCACTGTCAAGAGCATACCAAACCAACAGGTGGCGATATAATCTCTACGGTAAAACTGTGTTGGCCAATCAGAAGCCTGAAAAGGTTTCCAGTAGGCGGAGATAACGGCACATGCTCCGACATCACAACCCAAAAACTCTTGAAAATCAAAAACGTTTAAAATCTTTACCTCGGCAGGAGTTTTTAAAAAAATGTTCGGTTTCATTAACCTGGCGCTGCGTTTGCGTGTGGACGAATGGCCAAACTGCGTAAAAAAAGCTGCGGTTTTGAAAATAACCGCGTTCGTGTGGACAGGGCCGCCTTAAATGCATTTTTGGTAACTTCATGACTTAACTGACAAGTAACATTATGACAGTGCATGCTCCTAGTTTCTTCTGCGCTTTAATATGATATAGGCTAGTATTTTAATATAATACAGTGATCGCTGCCTTGTTTGTACATGTAATTGAAGAGCACGTGCTACGAGCACAGTGTAAGAGCTGATACATCAGGAGAATTGGTCTTTATACTGCCATATACTGGCCTGACAATATATATATATATATTTCTCACGGGATGCAGACAGAACCCAAATGCTAGACAGCCAGGTTAGAACAAAAATAACTTTATTATTTGAACAAAGAGACACATTCACTTCAGGAACACTGACATCGAACCAACACAGGGCTGGAACCACAAGGGGTAAAAATAGGGCAGGTAATGAGGGACAACAGGTGGGACAACTGAACCAATAAACCGATAACAGGGTGGGGTTAACAAAGACCAGAGATAACACAGCACCAGCAAAAACATTGACAAGCCATGTGCTCCCCAACAGACCCAGGGGTGCCCTCTGGTGGCCGTCCAGGGCACGCCAGCCGATGACCGGGACAGCATACATGTTATATATGTATGTGTGTGTATAATACCTATACAACAAACACATTCAGACTTTAGTGTCCATATGCTTTTTGATGTTGTGACACTTGCTTTGAACAGTCATAGGAGAAGTTCAAATGTGTTGATTAATGACTTGAAGTCCAAAGTTTTCATAGACATATCCGCTCGTTTATTTATTTATTTATTTTTATTTTTTATTTTTAAATGTGTTTATTTCTCAAATATATTGTACGTTTTTATTTATTTCTGTGATCAAAGCTGTATTTCCAGCATCATTACTCCAGTCTTCAGTGTCACATGGGCCATCAGAAATGTATAATAATATGATAATCTTTGTTTTTTCTTCTTCTCAGGGATCTTTCATTCATAACAACAACTATTATTTGATTTGGATTTAAAAGTCTTCAGTTTCACTTTTGTTCAGTTGAAGGCGTCTTTGCTGAAAAATAAATACGTAAATGAACCGACCGCACACTTTTAAACGATTGTGTAGTTTCATAAAATAACAGAATATGATATCATGATAAGAGAAAAGCGGGAAGGTGATTCACACACACAGGTCAGTTTAAGATGAAATGTAGTTTGGGTGCTTTGTCTTGCAGTGTGAACTGTTAAAACGAACAACCTAAGTGTGTTTTATAGATGTATCTACGTTAACTTGACTTGAGTTTCCCTTCCTGACTAATAAACAATGACCCAAAACCTTTGCTCTCCTGAACATCCTGAAATGCACAGACTTCCTGAGTGTTTTGTGTGTCACATGTGTTTCTGTGCTGCTTCAGTGTCCGCTCGTGATCATATACTGATATGAAGGGTGAAGCTCTTATTTAAAGTGTGTAACAAAGACAATCTGGTTTCAGAGATGCAGTAGGAAATATTTCCCACAGTGCCATGCTCACAGATTCCCGCCCAAGCGTCCGAAAGCCTTCGACCTGATTCACGATCAACTACTGGATCTTGGTGGCGATGCACTGCGACATGAAAACTGATCTTTTATTTTGACACTTATTTCTTTCTCTTTTTTCCCCCACAGACACTTTGTGTTATTGTAAAGTATGTTGAGAGACACTTAAGGGGAACTTCTAAGTGAATGTGTAATTTATTGTTGGAGTTGGCTTTATTAATAAAACTTTTACTTGAATCATGTTTTATTGAAGTATTTATTTATTGAAAATGCAGGGCAAGTCTCTGTGTTGGCCGAGATTATGTTTTAATGAGACAAAGTGTTTATAAAGTGGAAGGTTGTCCATTAGCTTTAAGCCTTGAATAGTTCAAATTCAGTTTATAAAAATAAATATAAGTTTCTATATAGAGCCATAAACACAGTAAAAACACTATTATGCTCTATCAACTGAACATGTTTTATCACTGAGTCTTTGAACTACATGATCACAGATGATCTTTTTCTTCTTGTATTGTATAAATTGTTGATATTAATTATTTTAATTGTACATTTGTCAAATTTGCCAGTTGGTAACTCTTAAAGGGTTAAAATCCTAAAAGGTTTTATATTTTTATTTAGTTTTTCTAATTCTCTGTCCATGTCCTCTGAGCACACACAATAACCTAATTGTGCTAGGATTAATAACATTCCTAAATAAATTATAATTTTGTAACTGATGCCACTGTAAAAATTCTCAGTGAGAATATGTATTACTGCAAATCCGCTTTTGGTGCAAAAAGGCAGCAGTTTTCCCTTTAACTATAAAATGAGTGAATGAAACATGAAGTAATCTGACAGCGTTGCATTCTTCACTGCTTTGAAAGTATCTGCCCTACAGTCTTATACAGGGACCCCGGAAAACCTTGTTAGGATGCCTATAATAATTACAATTAGATCACAGGAATGAAAAAGCCAGATATTCATGCATTCAAGAAAGAGTTTGGAAAATCGAAACGAGACGCCATGTCAGCATCAGTGCAATGGAAAGTCTGAACTGAACAGACGTGCTGCAGATGCAGATCCTGATGGAAGTATCAAGACTGAAATGGCCGTTTTAAGGGTTGTTTAGGGAGTCAAAAGTCTCTAAAACCTTACAGATAATAATACAGTCACAACATGTATAAACGTATGATATTGGTATTATATAGAACATTATTATTATTATTTATAAACAACAAAAGCTGGATCAGTAACCAGTGCATGTAACTCCTCATCAGTTGTCAAACGAATGTACTACAAACCCTACAATCCTCAGCAGCGTCCAATAATTACCCAGAGTTCCCTGCGACTGGGCAAAATCCATGTCTTCGACTGCCTGTTATGGTGACATGGAAAAAAAAAGGACAATGTTATTGCAATTTAAAATTAAAATAAAGTATGTCTTGCATGCGTGTGTTTGGAGCGGATGAATAGATTATGAATGCATGCATAAAAAATATATATATGTGTGTGTGTTTGAGCATAGAGTATGTATAGAAATTAAACTATAAATCTGAAAGGTTTAGGAGACTGGAGATTTGAATGAATTTTGTCACATTGAATGTTATTTTAATTTAATATAATCTCAGGGCAGGGAAACCTTCACCTGGACTCCATCTGGATCTGGTTAAAGGAGACAAATGAATAGAGGTAAGACTGGTAAATGAGCAGTAATTGAAATTATTGTTATGATCCATGAACTTTGAGCTGGTGCACTTGTTTCCCCTTCATGTTAATATATATATTCTGAGACAGCAAGTGTTGGAAAATATACACGGTTCCCTTGAGCATGGGAAGACCAAGAAATATTTTATAAATAATTGTAATTGTTACTTCCTAGGCTTGTGTAAGTTATAGAAATATATAATCTATATGTGTGTGTGTGTGTGTGTGTATATATATATATATATATATATATATATATATATATATATATATATATATATATATAGTAGTTGTTGTTTGTT
Organism: Carassius carassius; assembly: GCF_963082965.1. Classification (NCBI taxonomy): domain Eukaryota; kingdom Metazoa; phylum Chordata; class Actinopteri; order Cypriniformes; family Cyprinidae; genus Carassius; species Carassius carassius. The sequence goes on from NC_081779.1 coordinate 27,466,060, forward strand.
CACAGTTTCACAAAAATATAAAGCAGCACAACATTGATAATAATCAAAAATAAGCAGCAAATCTGTACATTAGAATTATTCTATATTCACTTTTCTTTTTTCATGCTAAATCTAATCTGATATGTTCTTGTGGAGATGTATGCTCATAGGACCCCGTGTGGAGTTACAGGTTGATTGTTTCAGCCAGCTACAGACGTGTATTCAGCAGATCTGAGTGGGTGATTTGGGGAAATGTGTTCTCACTCCGGTTAAACATACCAGCTCGTTGTTTTCAGCAGGTAACAATGTGCAGAAAACACAGCAACGAGTGTTTAATACACAGATTTAGCTTTGAGAGCGTATTCCCTGGGCAAAACCACAACAGAATTTTCAACTGTACTTTAATGTAAAGTTGATTTTAAAAAGACGTTTTCATATTACGTATTTTAAGTACAAATCAAACCAAGTGTACATTACAAAACTAATGCCATAGAACAAAAAATTATTTGGAGTTTGAGAACAGTTTGGAAAAGTTGGAGCAATGTGTTTAGAAAGGTTGAAAACCATAAAAGAAATCATTTAGAAATCGTGATAGCACTTAAGCATAATTTAAGGTAATCTTGTAACTTTCCTGCAATAATTGAGACATTTTGTTTTGAATGACCCAACACTCTTCAGGATGACATTTATGAGTGTGAACAGAGAGAGAGAGAGGTTGTGTGTGTGTGTGTGTGTGTGTTTAGTGATGTTCGTCCACTAGAGGGTAGTGTGTGACAGCTGTCTCTTTGGGCTTCTCTGTGTGCATGTGCCAAGATGTGGGAACGAACTGCATGTGGAAAGGCCTTTTATAGATGTTGACCAGATGAATCCATCAATTCAAACCATATTTCAATATGAAGAAGAAGAAAAAACGGAAATATGTTTTTATGCAAACATTTCTAGATAATGTCTAATTAGCGTTTGGTTCAGCGATATATGCAGGGACATCGTGACTGCTCGATTGCTAAATTCTCTGAGACTCAGCAGCGGCCGCTCGTTGTTTCGGGAGGGTGTCTCTGTGTCCCGCCAGGGGTCTCTATGACGCCACTGTCTCACTGGCGCGCGGATAAATGGCACCTCATTAATCAAATGTGCATGAGTTAGCTCAGGTTGCCATGGCAATAATTATCAGAGCTGCCTAATTAACTTTCTCAATTGCTTAATGATATACGACCCTGTGAACTCCCCTCTGTTTCTTTCCTCTCTATAATTCAGGCTGGGATTTTAATTTTTTTCCCCCTTTCTCTTCATTTTTTATTCTTTCCATTCTCGCTGTTAACCCGTGACCACCATCTTATGAGAATAAAACAGAACAGATTGGCAGCAACACTGATGTTAAAGTTGAGTCTGCTCCAGCTCTGTCTCTGTATGACTTACTGCTGCTACAACAGGTGGAGAAATACAGCTAAAAAGAAGAAATCTATACTGTACATATCTGCATATTACATATCTACCGAAGACTGGGGCTATGAACTGCCATTATCATTATTATTAGTATGTACTGTTCTCTGATGTCAACTTATATTATTTACTTAATGTTAACTTAATGTTATTAAGATTTTTACATAAAAATATATATATATAATAATTCAATATATATACATAATTCAGAAGTGGCTATTTTCTGGCCTTTTTTGACCCCTCATATGTACGCTCTTTTTGTAAACGCCCACACAGCTATGATTACAGTTGTGTATGTTTGAAAGCTACATCCTTCATTGATGGATGCATAATTACTCAGTTCATATCAAACGGTCTGTCCATACAAAGCAATACTGAGCACGTAACAAAAACAGTAACTCACACTTGTGTGGTGTGACATTACTGTCAGATCCAGGTGCACAGCATCATCTTTTAGTTTCAATCTTTCTGAAAATCCTGTGTCGGATTGTGCCTTGATTGTAAATGAATCCAAGCTGAAATTAAGTGAACAAAGGACCGAGTTCTTACTGACTTGAGTCAGGATCTGGTTCTTCATTAAATTCTTCTGGTTCTTCATTCTTCACTAAACAGACAGTGATGTAGAATCGGTGGGCGGAGCTAAACAGACAGTTATGTTCAATCGGTGCGTGGGGCTAAACAGGCAGTGATGTAGAATCGGAGGGCGGGGCTAAACAGGCAGTGATGTAGAATCGGAGGGCGGGGCTAAACATGCAGTGATGTAGAATCGGAGGGTGGAGCTAAACAGGCAGTGATGTAGAATCGGTGCGTGGGGCTAAACAGGCAGTGATGTAGAATCGGAGGGCGGGGCTAAAGATACAGTGATGTAGAATCGGAGGGTGGAGCTAAACAGGCAGTGATGTAGAATCGTAGGGTGGGGCTAAACATGCAGTGATGTAGAATCGGAGGGCGGAGCTAAACAGGCAGTGATGTAGAATCGGTGCATGGGGCTAAACAGGCAGTGATGTAGAATCGGAGGGCGGGGCTAAACAGGCTAGTGATGTAGAATCGGAGGGCGGGGCTAAACATGCAGTGATGTAGAATCGGAGGGTGGAGCTAAACAGGCAGTGATGTAGAATCGGAGGGCGGAGCTAAACAGGCAGTGATGTAGAATCGGAGGGTGGAGCTAAACAGGCAGTGATGTAGAATCGGTGGGTGGGGCTAAACATGCAGTGATGTAGAATCGGTGGGCGGAGCTAAAAAGGCAGTGATGTAGAATCGGTGCGTGGGGCTAAACAGGCAGTGATGTAGAATTGGTGGGCAAAGCTAAACAGGCAAGTGATGTAGAATCGGTACATGGGGCTAAACAGGCAGTGATGTAGAATCAGTGCGTGGGGCTAAACAGGCAGTGATGTAGAATCGGTGGGCGGAGATAAACAGGCAGTGATGTAGAGGTGGAGCTAAACAGGCAGTGATGTAGAATCGGTGGGTGGAGCTAAACAGGCAGTGATGTAGAATCGGTACGTGGGGCTAAACAGGCAGTGATGTAGAAACGGTACGTGGGGCTAAACAGGCAGTGATGTAGAATCGGTGGGTGGAGCTAAACAGGCAGTGATGTAGAAACTGTACGTGGGGCTAAACATGCAGTGATGTAGAATCGGTACGTGGGGCTAAACAGGCAGTGATGTAGAATCGGTACGTGGGGCTAAACAGGCAGTGATGTAGAAACGGTACATGGGGCTAAACAGGCAGTGATGTAGAATCGGTGGGTGGAGCTAAACAGGCAGTGATGTAGAAACGGTACGTGGGGCTAAACATGCAGTGATGTAGAATCGGTACGTGGGGCTAAACAGGCAGTGATGTAGAAACGGTACGTGGGGCTAAACAGGCAGTGATGTAGAAACGGTACGTGGGGCTAAACAGGCAGTGATGTAGAACCGGTACTTGGGGCTAAACAGGCAGTGATGTAGAAACAGTACGTGGGGCTAAACAGGCAGTGATGTAGAATAGGTGGGTGGAGCTAAACAGGCAGTGATGTAGAAACGGTACGTGGGGCTAAACAGGCAGTGATGTAGAAACGGTACGTGGGGCTAAACAGGCAGTGATGTAGAATCGGTGGGCGGAGCTAAACAGGCAGTGATGTAGAATCGGTGCGTGGAGCTAAACAGGCAGTGATGTAGAATAGGTGGGTGGAGCTAAACAGGCAGTGATGTAGAATCGGTGCGTGGGGCTAAACAGGCAGTGATGTAGAATCGGTGGGCGGAGCTAAACAGGCAGTGATGTAGAATCGGTGCGTGGGCTAAACAAGCAGTGATTAAGAATCGGAGGGCAGAGCTTAACAGGCAGTGATGTAGAATCGGAGGGCGGAGCTAAATAGGCAGTGATGTAGAATCGGAGGGCGGAGCTAAACAGGCAGTGATGTAGAATCGGAGGGCGGAGCTAAACAGGCAGTGATGTAGAACCGGAGGGCGGAGCTAAACAGGCAGTGATATAGAATCGGAGGGCGGAGCTAAACAGGCAGTGATGTAGAATCGGAGGGCGGAGCTTAACAGGCAGTGATGTAGAATCGGTGCGTGGGGCTAAACAGACAGTGATGTAGAATCGGTGCGTGGGGATAAACAGACAGTGATGTAGAATCGGTGTGTGGGGCTAAACAGATAGTGATGTAGAATAGGAGGGCGGAGCTAAACAGGCAGTGATGTAGAATCGGTGCGTGGGGCTAAACAGACAGTGATGTAGAATCGGTGCGTGGGGCTAAACAGACAGTGATGTAGAATCGGTGCGTGGGGCTAAACAGATAGTGATGTAGAATCGGTGGATGGTTCTTAACAGACAGTGATGTAGAATAGGAGGGCGGAGCTAAACAGGCAGTGATGTAGAATCGGAGGGCGGAGCTAAACAGGCAGTGATGTAGAATCGGAGGGCGGAGCTAAACAGGCAGTGATGTAGAATCGGAGGGCGGAGCTAAATCAGGCAGTGATATAGAATCGGAGGGAGGAGCTAAACAGGCAGTGATGTAGAATCGGAGGGCGGAGCTTAACAGGCAGTGATGTAGAATCGGTGCGTGGGGCTAAACAGACAGTGATGTAGAATCGGTGCGTGGGGCTAAACAGACAGTGATGTAGAATCGGTGCGTGGGAGTAAACAGATAGTGATGTAGAATAGGAGGGCGGAGCTAAACAGGCAGTGATGTAGAATCGGTGCGTGGGGCTAAACAGACAGTGATGTAGAATCGGTGCGTGGGGCTAAACAGATAGTGATGTAGAATCGGTGGATGGTTCTTAACAGACAGTGATGTAGAAACAGGTATTGATCTTCTTCTGTGAAGGCAGGTTTTAGCCACACTATTACATCATAGAATGAGACATTTCAACCTGTCGTTTGGCAGATTAGCTTCATTATAAGCTCTTTTGAGTGTAGGGCTACGCCGATATTATATTGAATCTCAATAAAATTTATGTAGATAAAGATGACAAGCTCTGGACATTTTTACTTGATATGGATTAATCTAAGAGCCAATCACACAGCAGAAATATGCTACAACAGCCAATCAGCATGCAGCTGTTAATGTGCACATCAAGTACAAAATCCAGTTCCTACTGCATTATGTAAAGCAAACTCGACACAGGGACGACAAAAAATGAGTGGAAGCAGCGATTACAATGAAACTAACCTTGAGTTATTATCAAAAGAGGATGAAATTGTCAGTAAACGGTCTGTAAATACAACACAACCAACCTATTCCATCATCTACAAAAGTATCATCTCAAGTGACCACACTGAAAGCATGGAAATACGGGCCGATGCTGCTCCGTCAACAAGTAGGGATAGCAGCGGGGCTGTACCAAAGCAGAAATCGATCTCATCATCCTTTGTGGCCATTACCCCTTATCAAAGGTTTTCTAAAAAGATCAAGGATATGTTTTGGTCACCGGCTGCATCCAGCCATTGGTAAGTTAATAAGCATCTAACATTAAAAAATAAAACTTTGTGAACTAGCCTTTATTTAACTCAGAATTGTGGGATAAAAAGACTGCCCTAGTGTGTGTGGTCTAAATGTAGTTTCTCATTATGCTGATTGAAAATGGCATAACACTGTAATTTATCATCATAAAATACTTTTTATCATCGCGAACAGAAGCCATTTTTATAATCATCTTTGCCTTGTAAAGTTTCTAAACGTGTATATATACTGTTTTCTTCATCATCAGAGAGGAGTATGAGAGACCAGAGAATCCAAAGAGCCATGGGTGTGTACAAAAAAGTGGTCAGTGCTATTTTTCCTTCTCATGGAAAAAGAAACAAGAACTAGCGGTCACTTAAGAAGAGCTCAAGTTGATCACAGAATCACCCGCCAGGTGGGGTCTCGCCGTGCAATGATCGCACGAGTGCTAGAGCAGGAGAAGGCCATTGCAAAAGTTTTATCAGCTGATAAAAAAAAATGAACTTGACTCAGTCATGGCAGGGCATTGATTCCCTGGAGTCTGCTTGAAAGACTCTAAACCCACTGGCTGACTTCACTGATGTCCTTTCTGATGAAGAATTTGTGAGTGTGTCGTACCTGAAACCTGTACTGCATCTTTCAATGAGGAGGTGTCGAAACCTGTAGCTGGTGACTCAGAGCTCACCAAGACCATCAAGGCTTCTGTAATCAGCTATCTGAATGAGAAATATGACAAGACTGGCACTGATGACCTTCTGAACATAGCATCCCTTGTTGATCCTCGTTTCAAGACTTGCTACATCAAAGATGACAAGGTTGAGGCTGTGAAATCCAGAGCCGTGGGTTCAGATGTTGGATGAATGTCAGAGCACATCGCAAGCTACTCCTGCATTCATCCACTGCACTGGGAGGAGGCAAAGGTGATGGTGCTGCTACAACCGCCAAATTGTAAGAAGACAACGACACTGGGCAGCTTTTTCAAAAAGTCCTACACTGAGTCTGTTGCAACATCCGATCTCACAGAACAGTATGCTTCTGAGGCTGAGCTAAACAGCTAGAGCGAGATCAACCCGCTGGCATGGTGGAAGATCAATTCACCAACACACCACAGAGTGAGCCTCCTGGCAAAACATCACCTGTGTATTTCTGCCACCAGCTCACCCTCAGAGCGTGCTTTTAGCACAGGTGGAAATATTGTGTCCTGCAACAGGGCAGCTTTAAAGCCAGATATATATATATCTCACCCTATTTTTCAACAAGTGCTAAGCATCTCTCGGGGAACTCCTTCAAGACTGTTGGAAGACCATTTCAGGTGACTACCTCTTGAAGCTCATCAAGAGAATGCCAAGAGTGTGCAAAGCAGTAATCGAAGCAAAAGGTGGCTACTTTGATGAACCTACAATATGACATATTTTCAGTTTTTATAATTCCACATGTGTTAATTTATAGTTTTAATGCCTTTAGTGTGAATCTACAATTTTCATAGTCATGAAAATAAAGAAAACTCTTTGAATGAGAAGGTGTGTCCAAACTTTTGGTCTGTACTGTATATATATATATATAGTTATAGTTATAGAATATTCAAATAAACATAAGTAGTAAATACCTCTTAAATATAATTTAAGTTACAATAATTTAAAACAAAACTTTAAGACAGCAATTGAACTCAAGTTGAACTCAAGATTTATTTATTTATCATATTAGGGTTACTTATTTATTTATCATTACTATTAAAGTCTTTGTTTGCATAATATATGTGAGTGTGCTGTGTATATCTATATGTATATATGTTATATATACATGTATGTATTTAATAAATATTTACACACACAAACATGTGTGTGTGTGTGTGCAGCCTGTAGCAGCCTGTATATTTTCGTCTTCTTCTTCAAGCAATCATAAAATATTAGGACCTATGGAATCAGAATGTTTGAAAACTCCCGCCATAGAGAACTGGCCCCTCTTTACAGGCCCCGGGCACAATGCCAACAACACTCAACAGTCTTAGGTGAGTAAAATCAGATACCATGCATGTTGTTTCTGGCTGCCAGCTTGTTATACTTCTGAAACAGCGTGTTGACAAGCTGAACCTCTTAAATGTTCATTCGCAGAGCTGCACAACTGCCGTTTAAATTACTGTCTGTGGTAATCGACAGTATTCCACACATACACACAGACACTATAGCTTGAAACACCCTTTAATATTCTAAGAGTCCTCTTATGATATCTCTGAGATCTTGAATCTCTGTGAATCTCTGTAACTATATGTGTGAATGAGTGATGAATGCCCGGGGCTGCAGGTGACCTCGCGTGACAGGTTGAGTGAAGAGGCCGGCGAGGGCCTGTCATCTCCTATTCACTCATTCAGTGTCTGACGCAGCCAGGCAGAACTCTGCACAACACCTGCTGACACCCCACTGGCCCCGTGCCTTCATGTCATACACACCGCCGTCAGGATGCACTCGTAAGGTCACACACACACCCCGCTGCCAGCACCGCTCACGACACACTTATAAAGACTCCAACCGTCTGTAATATTCATTTGCATGTATTTTCCTGTCTTTGCTTTCCACAGCCAGAAACATACTGTAAATATGCGGATGTGAATGCCTAGGGAGGGGATGATAGTTACCTTGAAAAGTTGGAGCCATTAAACCAAATACACACACATACACTGCTACACTGTTGACTTTTTATTTCCCACTTAATTTCACAGAAATGTCGCTAATTTGACTGCATCTTAAGGCGCACTTTAGTCAGTCAGTCACCTTAGCCTTGCTAAATCCGATTTTGTGCACATACATTTGGAATATACATATACGATCATATTTGTCAACAAAAATACATAAATCAATATGTCAATGTCACCTTTATTTATATAGCGCTTTAAACAAAATACATTGCGTCAAAGCAACTGAACAACATTCATTAGGAAAACAGTGTCAATAATGCAAAAATGAGAGTTAAAGGCAGTTCATCATTGGATTCAGTTATGTCATCTCTGTTCAGTTAAATAGTGTCTGTGCATTTATTTGCAATCAAGTCAACGATATCGCTGTAGATGAAGGGTCCCCAACTAAGCAAGCCAGAGGCGACAGCGGCAAGGAACCGAAACTCCATCGGTGACAGAATGGAGAAAAAAAACCTTGGGAGAAACCAGGCTCAGTTGGGGGGCCAGTTCTCCTCTGACCAGACGAAACCAGTAGTTCAATTCCAGGCTGCAGCAAAGTCAGATTGTGCAGAAGAATCATCTGTTTCCTGTGGTTTTGTCCTGGTGCTCCTCTGAGACAAGGTCTTTACAGGGGATCTGTATCTGGGGCTCTAGTTGTCCTGGTCTCCGCTGTCTTTCGGGGATGTAGAGGTCCTTTCTAGGTGCTGATCCACCATCTGGTCTGGATACGTACTGGATCCGGGTGACTGCAGTGACCCTCTGATCTGGACACAGACTGGATCTGGTGGCCACGGTGACCTCGGAACAAGAGAGAAACAGACAAATATTAGCGTAGATGCCATTCTTCTAATGATGTAGCAAGTACATAGGTTGTTATGGGAAGTGTTTCCGGTTCCGGTTTACCTAATTAATGCAGCCTAAAAATCCTTTAACGGATTTGGATAATAAAAGCATATTAGTATGTTATGTGTATGCCAGGTTAAAGAGATGGGTCTTTAATCTAGATTTAAACTGCAAGAGTGTGTCTGCCTACCGAACAATGTTAGGTAGGTTATTCCAGAGTTTGGGCGCCAAATAGGAAAAGGATCTGCCGCCTGCAGTTGGTTTTGATATTCTAGGTATTATCAAATTGCCTGAGTTTTGAGAACGTAGCGGACGTAGAGGATGAATGTAAAAGGAGCTCATTCAAATACTGAGGTGCTAAACCATTCAGGGCTTTATAAGTAATAAGCAATATTTTAAAATCTATGCGATGCTTGATAGGGAGCCAGTGCAGTGTTGACAGGACCGGGCTAATATGGTCATACTTCCTGGTTCTAGTAAGAACTCTTGCTGCTGCATTTTGGACTAGCTGTAGTTTGTTTACTAAGCGTGCAGAACAACCACCCAATAAAGCATTACAATAATCTAACCTTGAGGTCATAAATGCATGGATTAACATTTCTGCATTTGACATTGAGAGCATAGGCCGTAATTTAGATATATTTTTGAGATGGAAAAATGCAGTTTTACAAATGCTAGAAACGTGGCTTTCTAAGGAAAGATTGCGATCAAGTAGCACACCTAGGTTCCTAACTGATGATGAAGAATTGACAGAGCAACCATCAAGTCTTAGACAGTGTTCCAGGTTATTACAAGCAGAGTTTTTAGGTCCTATAATTAACACCTCTGTTTTTTCAGAATTTAGCATTAAGAAATTACTCGTCATCCAGTTTTTTATATCGACTATGCAATCCATTAGTTTTTCAAATTGGTGTGTTTCACCGGGCTGCGAAGAAATATAGAGCTGAGTATCATCAGCATAACAGTGAATGCTAACACCATGTTTCCTGATGATATCTCCCAAGGGTAACATATAAAGCGTGAAGAGTAGCAGCCCTAGTACTTAGCCTTGAGGTACTCCATACTGCACTTGTGATCGATAGGATACATCTTCATTCACTGCTACGAACTGATGGCGGTCATATAAGTACGATTTAAACCATGCTAATGCACTTCCACTGATGCCAACAAAGTATTCAAGTCTATGCAAAAGAATGTTGTGGTCAATTGTGTCAAACGCAGCACTAAGATCCAATAAAACTAATAGAGAGATACACCCACGATCAGATGATAAGAGCAGATCATTTGTAACTCTAAGAAGAGCAGTCTCAGTACTATGATACGGTCTAAATCCTGACTGGAAATCCTCACATATACCATTTTTCTCTAAGAAGGAATATAATTGTGTGGATACCACCTTTTCTAGTATCTTGGACAGAAAAGGGGGATTCGAGATTGGTCTATAATTAACTAGTTCTTTGGGGTCAAGTTGTGGTTTTTTGATGAGAGGCTTAATAACAGCCAGTTTGAAGGTTTTGGGGACATGTCCTAATGACAATGAGGAATTAATAATAGTCAGAAGAGGATCTATGACTTCTGGAAGCACCTCTTTCAGGAGCTTAGATGGTATAGGGTCTAACATACATGTTGTTGGTTTAGATGATTTAACAAGTTTATACAATTCTTCCTCTCCTATAGTAGAGAATGAGTGGAACTGTTCCTCAGGGGATCTATAGTGCACTGTCTGATGTGATACTGTAGCTGACGGCTGAATGGTTGCAATTTTATCTCTAATAGTATTGATTTTAGAAGTAAAGTAGTTCATAAAGTCATTACTGCTGTGGTGTTGGGAAATGTCAACACTTGTTGAGGCTTTATTTTTCGTTAATTTAGCCACTGTATTGAATAAATACCTGGGGTTATGTTTGTTTTCTTCTAAAAGAGAAGAAAAGTAATCGGATCTAGCAGTTTTTAATGCTTTTCTGTAGGATATGTTACTTTCCCGCCAAGCAATACGAAATACCTCTAGTTTTGTTTTCCTCCAGCTGCGCTCCATTTTTCGGGCTGCTCTCTTTAGGGTGCGAGTATGCTCATTATACCATGGTGTCAAACTGTTTTCCTTAACCTTCCTTAAGCGTAAAGGAGCAACTTTATTTAAAGTGCTAGAAAAGAGAGAGTCCATAGTTTCTGTTACATCATCAAGTTGTTCTGAGGTTTTGGATATGCTAAGGAATTTGGATACATCAGGAAGATAACTTAAAAAGCAGTCTTTTGTGTTAGAAGTGATGGTTCTTCCATACTTGTAACAAGAAGTAGAATTTACAATTTTGGCTATATGAATTTTGCAAAGAACTAAATAATGATCTGAGATATCATCACTTGGCTGAATAATTTCAACACCATCAACATCAATTCCATGTGACAGTATTAAATCTAGAGTATGATTTCGACAATGAGTAGGTCCTGAAACGTGTTGTCTAACCCCAATAGAGTTCAGAATGTCTATAAATGCTGATCCCAATGCATCGTTTTCATTATCAACATGGATATTAAAATCACCAACTATTAAAACTTTATCTGCAGCCAGAACTAACTCGGATGTAAAATCACCAAACTCTTTAATAAAGTCTGTATGGTGCCCTGGTTGCCTGTATACAGTAGCCAGTACAAACATAACAGGGGATTTATCATTAACATTTGTTTCTTTGGATAATGTTATATGAAGTACCATTACTTCAAATGAGTTATACTTGAAGCCTGCCCTCTGAGAAATCCTGAAAACGTTGTTATGAATTGAAGCAACACCTCCACATTTGCCTTTTAGATGCGGCTCATGTTTATAACAGTAATCTTGGGGGGTGGACTCATTTAAAATAATGTAATCATCAGGTTTTAGCCAGGTTTCTGTCAAACAGAGTACATCTATATTATGATCAGTGATCATATTATTTACAAAAAGTGTTTTCGTAGAAAGGGATCTGATATTCAATAAGCCAAGCTTTATCATTTGTTTATCCATATTGCTTCTGTTTTTTATTTGTTGAACCTCAATTAAATTGTTAATCTTAACTTGGTTTGGACGTTTTTTGTATTTTTTTTTAGTTCGGGGAAATAGACACAGTCTCTATAGTGTGATATCTAGGTGAAAAAGTCTCTATGTGCTGAGAATTAACTGACCTCTGTGACGGGAGGCAGCTAGCAGACGGTCGGTTTAGCCAGTCTGTCTGCTTCCTGACCTGGGCCCCAGTTAGTCAAGTATAAACACTAAGACTATTTGCCATATTTCTAGAGAGAAGAGTGGCGCCACCCCAGGAGGGATGAAGACCATCTCTTTTAAACAGGTCAGGTCTGCCCCAAAAGCTCGTCCAATTGTCTATGAAACCTATGTTATTCTGTGGGCACCACTTAGACATCCAGCCATTGAGTGATGACAATCTGCTATGCATCTCATCACCACGGTAAGCAGGGAGGGGACCAGAGCATATTACAGTGTCTGACATCGTGCTTGCAAGTTCACACACCTCTTTATTGTTATTTTTAGTGATCTCCGACTGGCGAAGTCGAACTTCATTAGCGCCGGCATGAATAACAATCTTACTGTATTTACGTTTAGCATTAGCCAGCACTTTTAAATTTGCCAAGATGTCAGGCGCTCTGGCTCCCGGTAAACATTTGACTATGGTGGCTGGTGTCTCTATATTCACGTTTCATACAATAGAATCACCAATAACTAGAGCACTTTCATCAGGTTTCTCAGTGGGTGCATCACTGAGTGGGGAGAACCTGTTTAATGTTTTGATCGGAACAGAAGAGCGGTGTTTTGACCCACGACTACGCTGCCTCACCGTCACCCAGTTGCCCTGCTGCTGGGGCTCTGTTTCCGGAACCGAACAATGTACAGGAATCCCTGAGCTAGACGCATCCAAAGCCGTATCTAGAGCCCTAACATTCTTACTGTCCTCAATTAAAGTTTGGATGCGTGTCTCTAATTCTGAAATCTTCTCTGTCAGCCTAACTATTTCCCTGCATTTATCACATGTGAATCCCTCATCAGCGACAGAGATAGATAAACTGTACATGTGGCAAGAGGTGCAAGAAACAATGATAGGAGAAGCCATTACTCACCGTGCTTGATGAAAATTCTTACTGCGGTTGTTTGATGAACTTGTGAAAAACACTTTAAAAAACAGAGAGTGATAGTAAGATAAAGATTCTAGAGAAAAAAATAAAATAAAAACAGCTACACGGAGCTACAATTTGCTACAGAAGGCCAACAGGAAGTAGAGAAAACACTGTCCAACAGCGACACCCGCAGGCAGTCAGTCAATGTCTCAATCAATAAAATCAATAATAATAATAAGATACACATAAAATATGAATTCAAGCTACGTTCAAATGTGGTTTGAAATACTCTTCAGATGCCATTTCTGCTGGTCTACACACCTCTGAGTTTTGAGGTAACGGCAGATAGACGGCAGCATGGAATAAAGTCACGCATTCCAGCTTAATACGTTTCTTCTGCTGCCTCATAAGATTTAATAATGTTGCCAACATGTTGTGAGACAACATCTGCATTGCAAACCAAGTAGCATAGTTTGGTGGAAGCTAGTGAAACTGGTAATATCATGGAATCTTTTAGGTTCTGATATACCAAGTTGCCATTGATGATTAACAGTGAATATTGGGAAATATATAGATGAATGGTCCAACTGACCAATTTTCGATTTATGACCAATTTATCCTTTTAAACGTGATCAAGTATTCTATGTAATAATGCCTGCTATAACACAGCAGTACTGACTATCCAAATAAATAAAGGTGCAGTCAAATTTACTGTTGTTCTGCAAATTTTCATGGGTAGAATCCAGTCATCTGAATAGGAATCCACATGATTGGGTCAAAAGATTTCCCCATGCAAATTTTGCAACGAGTTGTTCACATGGATTTCGACCCATCAACCAACAGAAAGCTGCTTCTAAAAAAATGTACCATGCACTTTCTCCCACTTAAGTTAGCACCTTATGGTGCACTTTGTCTGTCATTCACTTTGAGTGTTCAAATTTACATGTCGGGTTAATTTGGTGAAAATGGATAACATCACAGCATCTGTTGTGGTCTGATATACAAACCCAATTCCAAAAAGAGTAAGGACACTGTACAAATTGTGAGTAAAAAAGTAATGGAATAATTTACAAATCTCACAAACGTATATTTTATTCACAATAGAATATAGACAACATATCAAATGTTGAAAGTGAGACATTTTGAAATGTCATGCCAAATTTTGTCCCATTTTGGATTTCATGAGAGCTACACATTCCAAAAAAGTTGGGACAGATAGCAATAAGAGGCTGGAAAAGTTAAATGTACATATAAGAAACAGCTGGAGGACCAATTTGCAACTTATTAGATCAATTGGGAACATGATTGGGTATAAAAAGAGCCTCTCAGAGTGGCAGTGTCTCTCAGCAGTCAAGATGGGCAGAGGATCACCAATTCCCCCAATGCTGCGGTGAAAAATAGTGGAGCAATATCAGAAAGGAGTTTCTCAGAGAAAAATTGCAAAGAGTTTGAAGTTATCATTATCTACAGTGCATAATATCATCCAAAGATTCAGAGAATCTGGAACAATCTCTGTGCGTGAGGGTCAAGAGCGGAAAACCATACTGGATACCCGTGATCTTTGGGCCCTTAGACAGCTCTGCATCACATACAGGAATGCTACTGTAATGGAAATCACAACATGGGCTCAGGAATACTTCCAGAAAACATCGTCGGTGAACACAATCCACCGTGCCATTCGCCGTTGCCGGCTAAAACTCTATAGGTCAAAAAAGAAGACATATCTAAACATGATCCAGAAGCGCAAGCATTTTCTCTGGGCCAAAGCTCATTTAAAATGGACTGTGGCAAAGTAGAAAACTGTTCTTTGGTCTGACGAATCAAAATTTTGAAGTTCAAGTTGTTATCAGCGCTCAGTTCAGAAGCCTGCATCTCTGATGGTATGGGGTTGCATGAGTGCGTGTGTCATGGGCAGCTTACACATCTGGAAAGGCACCATCAATGCCGAAAGGTATATCCAAGTTCTAGAGCAACATATGCTCCCATCCAGACGTTGTCTCATTCAGGGAAGACCTTGCATTTTCCAACATGACAATGCCAGACCACATACTGCATCAATTACAACATCATGGCTGCGTAGAAGAAGGATCCGGGTACTGAAATGGCCAGCCTGCGTTCCAGATCTTTCACCCATAGAAAACATTTGGTGCATCATAAAGAGGAAGATGTGACAAATAAGACATAAGACAGTTGAGCAACTAGAAGCCTGTATTAGACAAGAATGGGACAACATTATTGTTCCTAAACTCGAGCAACTTGTCCCCTCAGTTGCCAGACGTTTGCAGACTGTTATAAAAAGAAGAGGGGATGTCACACAGTGGTAAACATGGCCTTGTTCCAACTTTTTTGAAATTATACATTATAAAATTATAAAATTATACATTTTCTCAGTTTAAACATTTGATATGTCGTCTATGTTGTATTCTGAATAAAATTTTGAAATTTGAAACTTCCACATCATTGCATTCTGTTTTTATTCACAATTTGAACAGTGTCCCAACTTTTTTGGAATCGGGTTTGTACCATGTTGTCATTAACGACAACAAATATTAGGAGCTATACAGCTGTATGGCGCAACTAACCATTTAGAACTGAGTGTTCTAGAGTGCAATGTTTAAAATGCCTGCAGCAGTGCAATATTTGGGCAAAATCCAATAATTTCAATAGGAATCTTTGCGATTTTCCCCTATGCACATTTTGTGATGCATTCACGTTGGTCACTTGGATTCGTCCCACTGACCAGCAGAAAGCTGCTTGATTTGAAAGTAACATGGCAACAGTATTCACAAAAGACAATGCCTGCAAAACTGAGGGGAAATTTCTCTAATGTGAAAGAGATTTCAGACTGCAATGTAGAAAATCTAACCGTGTGAGTGTATCTGCATAGATACACGCACTCTTCCTCTCAGTTGTCTGCGACTTTAAGTTCTTTAAATTTCTTTTAGATTCACATCTGATCTTTTGAAGCCAGTAGACTAGGGAGGATTATCGTGGTGACACCCACTGAGCAGGAATGGTATGGGACGTGCACCTATATCCCGCTTCCTCCTTGAAGTCCCCTTCTCAGCCGAGGGTCGAGATTAATCTGTCTTGTTGGATTTTTGCACATTAAATCACTCTTAGACAGTCAGATCCCCACAGTTCCCTGTCTTATCATATCGTTCCTCTAGTCCAAGTGCACTTCCAGATCTAAATCCTGCATATGAGCCTATAAAGCAAGTGGCCATGTTCCAGTGTGGTTTCCACATCTTAAGAACGATAAAAAAGAAACTGGGACTCAACTCGCATCCAAGCAGGAAGTATTAGTCAAAGTATTGCATGTTGCCAACCCAGAGGGAGTGAGCCCCAGCGCTCTCTCTTTGGACAGGCTCCCGTAGCCCTGAGCCAAACGTCTTTCCCTCCCTCCTTCCCTCCCTCCTCGCTTCCTCACATGCGGTGACATTGGGAGGCCACACTGTTGGCGGTGTCCCAGGTGTGAGGAGGAGACGCATTCCTGGGATGACCATCGGTTCTGCCGGGGCAGGAATGCCCAACCGCCCCCCTCTCCCACACTTCCCCGCCCCACTCAGACAAACAGTCTAAAACTATAACTTGTGTAACACAACACCAGCAAGCTGAGAGAGAGAGAGAGAGGAAGGAGGGATGAACGTAAGAATGCCAAAGAACTAGGCAATGGTGAAGGGAACATGAGGACACGTTAGGAAGGAAAAATAAAGAATGAGAATTTAACACTTGCTAGATTGCTCAAATTTCTCTTATCCCACCTTAATATGCAGAGATGACTATAGGTAATAATTTGTAGGTTGATTTCCTGAATCTGTGCACACAGTGCAGTTGTGAGGTGTTTTTGAAACATTACTCTGTTGGGGAATCTTGACCAGCTAGACAGACACTGAAAACATTAGTGAAAAATTTAAATGTAAAATATTGTAAAATGCTACTTCCCTGCATGTCACTACACATTTGATGGTATTTTGTTTAAGTAATCATGTTTTGTTTACTTCTGTTGTTTGACGAATGTTTATGACATCATTTAAGTGTTTTGTGTGTTACCATGATGGTGTTCAGTGTTTGCATGAATGACTGTGTGCACCATCTGTATACTAGTATATACTTCAGCTTGTGGAAAAGCTGCTTATAATGACCTTCTTCATTTTTCTTATTGTGGCCAGGGCCGTCGCAAATGGGGTGAAGGGTGGTGACGATTATAGGGGTCCACGGCCGAGGGGCCGAGGGGCCGATCTCAACCGTTTGGCTGAGGCCAGCCTAAAAAGACGATCAGGACAGTTAACAGGCCACTGCTGCGTGTCATCACGAAAGCTTATCATTTTCATGTGTTTTTAAGCCTGACCACTTTCCAATCTAAACATTTAAAAGATTTAAACCATTCAAACACAAGACGCGAAAAAAAGCTCAACTCGCGCGCTGTGTTCGGTGGGCACTCGGAGAGAGAGCCGCGTCTGACAGACAGCGACACTAAACCTCTCCTTTGCGAAGTTCTCCTCGAACTGCGCCAGGTCTTCAGGAAGCAGAAAAGGAAAAAAGCACCAGGCCCAGATTGTGTTACACCAGCCTGTCTGAAATCCTGTGCTGACCAGCTGGCCCCCATCTTCACAAAGATCTTCAACAGATCACTGGAGCGGTGCGAAGTCCCTTCATGCTTCAAACGCTCCACCATCATCCCCATCCCAAAGAAATCCAAAATTACAGGACTAAATGACTACAGGCCTGTGGCTCTAACGTCTGTAGTCATGAAGTCATTTGAAAAACTGGTGCTGGCCCACCTGAAGGACATCACTGGACCCTTGCTGGATCCTCTTCAGTTTGCCTACAGAGCAAACAGGTCTGTGGACGATGCAGTAAACATCGGACTGCATTATGTTCTGCAACACCTAGACAGACCGGGGACCTATGTGAGGATCCTGTTTGTGGACTTCAGCTCTGCCTTCAACACGATCATCCCAAACCTCCTCCTGCCCAAACTAACTCAGCTCTCCGTGCCCACCTCCGTCTGTCAGTGGATCAACAGCTTCCTGACAGACAGGCAGCAGCTAGTGAGGCTGGGAAAATACACATCCAGCACCCGTACAATCAGCACCGGAGCTCCCCAGGGCTGTGTTCTCTCCCCACTGCTCTTCTCCCTGTACACTAATGACTGCACATCTAAGGACCCCTCTGTCAAGCTCCTGAAGTTTGCAGATGACACCACACTCATCGGCCTCATTCAGGACGGTGATGAGTCTGCTTACAGACAGGAGGTTAAAGAGCTGGCTGTCTGGTGCAGTCTCAACAACCTGGAGCTTAACACGCTCAAAACAGTGGAGATGATCGTGGACTTCAGGAGAAACCCCCCTGCACTCCCCCCACTCACCATCATGAACAGCACTGTGACTGCAGTGGAGTCATTCAGGTTCCTGGGCACCACTATCTCTCAGGACCTGAAGTGGGACATTCACATTGACTCCATTGTGAAAAAGGCCCAGCAGAGGTTGTACTTCCTTCGCCAGCTGAGGAAGTTTAACCTGCCACAGGATCTGCTGAAACAGTTCTACTCCACCATCATCGAATCCATCCTCTGCACTTCAGTAACTGTCTGGTTCAGCTCAGCTTCTAAATCGGACCTCAGAAGACTACAGAGGGTAGTCCGGACTGCTGAGCGAATTATCGGTACAACCCTCCCATCTATTCAAGAACTGTACTTAAAATCACTCTGGACCCCTCACATCCAGCACACTCCCTCTTTGAACTGTTGCCATCTGGTCGACGCTACAGAGCACTGAGCACCAGAACGACCAGACACAGGAACAGTTTCTTCCCTCAGGCAATCCATCTTATGAACAGCTGATAATAACTGTGGGACACACTACACTATTTATATTTATATACACTACACTTTTTATCCAACACACATACTTAGCGTACACGTAAATCTTTTGCACATAATATACATGTACATACATGGAACACACTATACTACTTATATTTATATTTATATACACATACACTTATTTATCCAAACACACATACTTAGCGTACAGTTACAATTTTTCCACATAATATACATGTACATACATAAATGCTCTTTTTAATATACCTGCCATACATTGTCAATTTGTATATTGTCAATCCTTACCCACCTATTTGTATTTTTTTGTATTTTTTATTCCTTATTGTGTTTTTTGTTCTGTCGCTGTTATGTTGCACTGCGGAGCTCTGTCACGAAAACAAATTCCTCGTATGTGTGAACATACCTGGCAATAAAGCTCATTCTGATTCTGATTCTGATTCTGAACTTCCTCCTGCACCTGGACGAACAAACATAAATTGCAGTTTAAACAAACAGAAAAGGATGTGAAAAAGCCCATTTCAGCACAACGGTGTTCTGGCGTTCAGGGCTCACGCAGAGAGAGGCATCTCAAAACACTTTTTTTTTAAAACAGAATTTGCCTCTTTTTGCTCTTGTACTGACAAAAAAATACAAAATATGTCAAAATACCCGTCTTGGAAAGTATGTTGGAAAAAACTGTCGGTTATTTCTTAAGTGTAAGTAAACAGTTGAGGAAAAAAATGGGATGTGTATTATATTGGATGCTTCATCGTCTCTTAAAGTGACCGCGTCTAATTTAGCTACTAGCTGCTGTAATGTTAATCCAAGAGAATGAAAGAAATACATTTTTTTAAAGATTCAATAGTAGGTGCAGGACACTATAATTAATTTAGGTAAGAGAGTATAGCAAATTAAAGCGAGCTGTGACATATTATACCCAAAAAAATCTTTATACATTGGACTACTAGTGAAATTGATAGAAGAAAAAAATGGGTCCAAAAATTATTCAGACACTTTGACCTCATCATGTTTTGCTTACGTGTTTTTTTTCCTGAATTGCTAATGCAACCTTTTCACACCACAGACTGAACAAAATTAAGCATTGATAGTGGTGCAAATATCGTCATACTAACAGTTGTCTGAAGTTTTGGTTGATTGTAATCCATTACATATCTTTTTATCAAAGCTATCTGACATTATCAAGATGAATTTGTTCTGACAGTTCAACTCTGAGTTCTTGTCATATTTTATTACCATTTTATAAACTAGAGCAAATAAACTGTGATAATGTAATAAAAGTTGAAGGTGTCTGAATACATTTTTGGTTTGACTGTTAATTTAATTTTTACAGTGAAGACTATGCAGTGCTATTTTATATTTAATTATTTGTTTTCTGTACCTGGACACCTACAAACATGAAACAACCTAAACATTGTGCAATTAGCACAAATCAATAAATAGAATGAACATATCAATTAAACAATTTCAAACAGAGCCCACTGGTACAACCTGCACCGGGGCCCCGCAAACCCCAGCTACGGCTCTGATTGTGGCTTTCTTTTTTATTTTATTTTTTGTATCACCTGCATTGTTATGGTGGTTTTCAGTATGCTGTATGTTAATGATAGGAAACAGATTTTAGTAGCACTGTGTGTTGTTGAATTTATTGGTTGAAAATGAAATTAGCTTGTTTTGTGAGTTAGAGTTTTATACATACTTTAAATTTTACAAGTTGTTACAAATATGCATACAATTTTGCTGTATTGTTTACAAAATTTCTGTGGCAACCAGAAAAAAACCAAAGAGTCTGTCTGTATGCCTTAGTTTAAAGAGGTATCCAACATTTTAGCAAATCTGACTCATGTCCGTTTGGTGGATCACTTGTTAAGTGAACTCTAGTAAATTGGATCCGGAAACAGTATAAGATTGATTGTTTAAAATACAGTAATGCTTCAGTTGCTTATACACCTCGTGAGATCAGCAGTGAGATGTGGTAATGGACATAAGCAGAGGACACTACTCTCAGTTGTTTGTATTTGTATGAGAAGGTCTCTTGGCATCGTGCTGATGTAGATCTACCAGTTACTGACTCTGAATAAACCAGTCAAATTTCATCACAAAATAAAAAAACAGTCCAAATGATTGGATCTGAAAACTGCAGTGTCAACAACGCCTCATACATTAGTCAGGTACATCCTTCAGTGTAAATCTGTTTTTTGTTTTAGGGATCCGTAGCTCAAAATAAGCACCAAAGATCAAATCACTAATCCAGAGTATAAGCAATAGCCTCAGTAAACAGCACTAATTAAATGTACAAAAGGGAGTGTGACAGAGACACAACTAGAGGAAGAGAACAGGAAGTGGGGTTGGGAACAATGCAGTCATAAATCTAGCTGTAAATCATTTTAAACATATTTATTTGATGCCCTAGTTTTGTCTTCCTGTGCCGGACCCCTGGTTTGAGCGCAGTGTAATCTCGCTGACAGAGCTCTAATGTGAGCGCTGGAGGCCCGCCTCAAACCCAACAGCAATCGCATGTTTACTTCCTGTAATTTGCTGTCAAAAAAATTTGCGATCACCTCAGTGAGCGCATGTGTAAGTGTCAGCATTAGTGAGAAGATACAAACTAAACAGCTGAGAGGAGCAATTAAAGATGAAAGATCTGCTATGCAGTGATAGTGTGACTGCTCCTCAAAGCTCAGCTGAGTTCATTCATTCACAGATTTGTGTATTCACACACAGACGAAACTTACTAGAGAAGTGTGACATATTATACCGCTGTACATAAATACAATGTAAATTCATGTCTTGCGCACTTTAATGCCCTTTAAATGGAACATATACGCTCTCTTTGAACTGGAATCATGGCAGAATATCCAGTGATGTCCACTTCGCAGGGCCCTTACAAAATGAGCAGAGCAGTGGTACGTGAGGACTGGGATTGAGAACCACTGAGCTAAATGATTGCGTAAGGAGGAGGGGTTTGTAGATCTTTGTGAATGATGTTCCTTCTCTGTGGAACGCTGCATGTGGAGCTTTCTGTGGAATCTGCAGGTGGGCCGTCTAATAAGCTTAGATCAATGTAGTGAGACAGGATCAAGTCTAAGCTTCTTTACCACAGGGAAAAAGGAGTTTAACGTTTAAGCAGCGAAATCACAATTACAAATAAATCTGCGAAGGTGGGTCACATTAGATTAGCCATATTAGCCAATAGCATCAGCTACGAAAACTGTCTGTCAGTCAGGCGTGTTGATGTTTTCCAGAAATGTTCCAGAGTCAGGGTGCAAACTAAGGGTGCATCAGTCATGAGCTACACAACTTTCAACAACCTCTCTATAATTTCACATTTCAAGGTCTTCTGGAGACTCCTCTCCACACTAGGAACTTGAAATCTTTGGGGTATGTGGCACTTTTACTTTGGGCTTGACTTGCCAGAGCCTGTACTAACCACTAGACCACAGCTCTAACAGAGCTTTGACTTTTATAGTGGAGACTAGAGCTTTATACTCCAGTCAGTGTTTTTATTTGGGAAAATCAAGTTCTGTATGAAATATATATTAAAGTCTACACTGTTAAACCATTGAACCACTGTTATTGGCCTTTTCTTTTCTCTTTTGTGACAAAAGTTTGGGGCATGTTGTCACACTTTACTGGGTACATGGGAACACAAAGTAACCTGCCAATTAAAAATAAAACAGTACAAGCAAACAAACAAATAAATAAATATATAGACATGTTAAATGTAATATGAAAAAGAAAAATTGACAGTTTGCCCGACTTGACATTTATGAAATTAGCCATTATCAGTTTTTTTATATATTGATATCTTGATTATATAATTGGCTGACCTACTGAATGTATGTTACTGTACTTTTATTGTGTTTACTTGCTTTATGGTTACACAACCGCAATAAAAATATGATACTGATATTTTGTGTCGGTGGATAGAATTCTCACAAATTAATTATAATTAAAGATGTTTTGAAACCTTCATACAAAACCACATCTATAGTGAAAACTCACATTTGAGTAACTGGACAGTGTCATTAAATCTTAGATCTTGTGACAACTTGCCCCGGTCTCCTCAAAATCCCAGCACAGGGTCTTATGTATTTGCTCTGGGCTCTCACAGCGAAGACGAATACACCATTAAATGTGTTCAGCTGGCTCAAGCTCAGTGTTTTCATTCCGTACTGTAGGAGTCACACCACATTCCTGTTACGACTTCATTGTGGCGCATAAAAATCTCCTTTCCAAAACCACAGGCCCATGTGTTGTGAATTAAACCTCTGTTCGTTCTCATTTACAGCATTTCTCTCTCTTATCCCTGTCTTCCTCTGCATGTACGTCTCGCTCTCCCTCTCTTTTCCACATGTTGTGTTGTAAAAGCAACATTTAATCACGATGAAAGCATTCCACTACAGAGCACTGGAGGATGAGGTTGCCATTGACGACCAGCTGTCAATGGTCCACCGTTACGTCACCGTTGGGGGATTTTCCACCCGAGAAGGGGGTTACGACTTTTATACAAGCAGATTGTTACCGCCCACCTGTGCCACGGGACAGCCAATGAGCGCAGAGCATGTCCGCGAGCCCCGCCCTCCTGTCAGGTTCAATAGGCTGACGGCGTGGGCGGAATCCCCTCGGTCAATTTATCAGCGAGTCACACACACACTCACCCGCGTCCAGCCCACCGCACTTGTTCACAGACAAGAGAACCGCTTGCCATTGCCAAGAGCCTTCGTTTCCAAAAGAAGCGCACCCCTCCTCATCCGAAGCACGCTCGGCAGAATGTTTTTGGCGCTGCAGTGTCTCTCATGGATGATATGATGTCGGGGTGGCGATTATCTACTGACATACATCCATGAATAGATGCTCTCGAGCACTTTTAACTGTCATCACGTGGGCAGTAAAGCCGTGTTAAACGCATGTATGTCGGGGATTTCACGCGCTCTGCTTAAATCCCTCCGCCTCACAACGCAACAGGTTGCATTGCATTTCCGAATACGAACGCTGACGAATTCTATTATAAATAAATTCATTGCAAATTCTGGAAATATATAGCAAGCTGCTTGGACATTAATTCCATTCAAGTTTATGTGTATAGCGCTTTTTACAATATAAATCATTGCAAAGCAACTTTACAGAAAAATACATTATTCCACACAAAACAATATGATTGGTATCTTTTGAAGTTTCACTACTTATTAACTGGATACTACTTATTGCTATCTAATATGTATTCAATATGTCATAAGTAATAATTGCTCAGATATAGGCCTTGCAATTAGCTTATCTCTTGCTATTATGCACCATCTATTGTTAAATCTATTTTTTTGCTATTAATACACTTTATACAGATCCCCATATGTATTCCAGCTGATTGTATTTATTAATTTAAATACAGACTGTTGCAGTTGATTGAACCTATAGTATACAGATTGTAAAAATGAACCACTACCAGGCTATATGTTCCTAACTATTCAGTTGTATATATTTCAGTGTTCCTAGTGCTAACTGAACAGACACTGTACAGACTACACTGTAAAAAATGATTGTGATTTTAACAGTAAAAGACTGTAAAAATGCTACAGTAAAAACCTGTTAATTGGTTATCAGTAAGTTTCCATACTATACACGGTGAATAACTGTGATTACATATAATGTAATTTTACAGTAAAATACTGTTAAAATCACGGTTTTTGGAAGTGAAAAAGAAAAAAGTGAAAAAACGTAAATTGACACTCCCAGAATTCCCTGCATGACACTTAATATATGTTTTTTCGTTGAAATAACATGTTTCTTATTGTTTTTTTTATCGTCTCTGTTGTGTACATTAGGGTTTTATCTTACATCTAAAGTTGTTAAATTAATGTTTAAGCATTATTTCAATTTCATGTGTGTTACCATGATGGTGTTTAGTGTTTTTGTGAATACCACTGTGCACCTATATATATACATATACATATATATATACATATACATATATACATACATATATATACATATATATATATACATATATACATACATATATATATACATATATACATATATATATATACATATATATATATACATATATACATATACATATATACAGATATTAGTACTTTGGTTTATTAACATTACATAAGTTAATTAAATATGTTTTTTTTATTGTGAATTTAAGTTAAGTCTGTAAAACCTAAAATGCTGCTATAATATTTTCAACGGTGAAGTTCTGGCAACCACAGCTGCCGGTATTTTACCGTAAATGTCACAGTTTTTTTTTTTACAGAGTACATTACAATAGACACCAACTTATTCTGTTTGGAAATAACAACTTTTAATGTTCATCTCATTTATTTATTTTTTAATTGAATTATATTAGACCTAAATTGGATTCAGTTCAAGAATAGTGCATACGGATAGTGAAACTGAAAGTTATAAGTGCTTGTTAAAGTAGGATTACTTAGTACCCTAATTGAAAAAAAGTAACCTAAGTACAATAAAGAAACAATTTTCACATTGAAACATCTAGTAAATGTCACAGGTAATTACAAAGAAACAAGTAACACATTAAAATAAATGTGAAAATTGTATGTAGAAAAAATGAGATAGTTATCAAAAACATGCTGCAATAATATTTGTTTTATCTACTACTTCGAAAATATCTGTTACTGTGTACTCAGAATAAATGCTAAAAGACCTGCCATTAGAGATGGACGTGCAAGGAAATTCTGCACATGTAAATCTTTCTAAAGAGGCAGGAATGTTGTGTGGAAGATGCGCGTCCCCCGGATAAACCTGCTCTGGAGGGAGTGACTTGATTCAAGCGCCGTCCAATTATCTGATAGCAGCATTTATCCACCGCTACAGCCCCGTCTAGTCATCCGCAAACAGGCGTGAACCGATGTGGAAGGAATGCTCGTCTGAATATTTTATCTAACGCAGAGAAAAGGGAAAAAAATAGAAAAATAAAACGCATGGGGAAATTCAGAATCGGGAGAAGACTCGGCTGACTTGTGCGGCTCCATTAACGCGACCCTATTTTTAGGGCGCTCGCGCCGTGTCTAGCCTACTATCAGTAATAGTGGCTGTGCTCGCGTGAGAGACCGCTTACAAATCTACGGAGGAAAAAAAAAAGAAAGGGACGGGAGAGCTCCAGACAAACGGAAACTGTGGCCAGACTCCAGAGGAAGTCAATTGATTTCGCCCTTCTTGATGTGATAGATTTACAAGCTTTGCACAGCGTGTCTGTCAGACCGTCTGTCAAAGCAATCAACAGTTGGTGCGAGCGCGCGATTAAAGGGACTTCGCATGCACGAGACGCTTCAGTGATGGGTGTGTGATTTCAGCACCTCAGCCCTATGGACACCCGCTTGCGTGTGACTGAATTGTTCAGTAATATGGAAGACAGACTGTTGCACATCGTGATGCATTGGATGCTTTTGCGTGTTTAGTAGCCTACATTACAGCAGACTAGAGACGAGAATGAGCAGTCTCTTCACGGCTCCCAGTGCTTTTGTTTTTATCCACGTTTTGCATTTGGTGTAAAAAAAAGACTACAGACAGAGAGAATCCCACACACTCCATCCTTGCTGGATTTAAGGGCGCATTGTTGTTTTTCCCTTGACCTTGCCTTGTGACGCTCAAAAGCAGCATGTTAATGATGGAGAGCAGCGGCGTAGACGCGCATCAGGTTGAACTGGACGCCGACTATGAGCCGCACTGCCGCCCGAGGTCGTGCACCTGGCCGCTGCCGTGCCCGGAGGAGGAGAGCCGCGCGCTGCCGGTGAAAGTGGAGCCGCGCAACGTGCCGGCGTGCCGGAGCGGAGGGGCGCCGACGGAGTTCAAGCATCCAGCCGGCGCCCCTGCCCCTATCGCGGCCGCCCCAGCGTGCATGTCCGGCGCCGCGCTGGATGTGGCCGGCCAGCTGCGCAAATCCAAGTCGTCGCGACGGAACGCGTGGGGCAACCAGTCGTACGCGGATCTGATCACGCGTGCCATAGAGAGCACCCCCGAGAAAAGGCTCACCTTATCACAAATCTACGACTGGATGGTGCGATTTGTGCCCTATTTCAAGGATAAAGGAGACAGCAATAGCTCAGCCGGCTGGAAGGTACGGTTACCACCTGATCGTCTATGTTAGAATTGCATGTTCTGCGCTCGGCATGTAGGTATCTCGCATTTCACAAAAGGCTGTTCTTCGCTCGTGCCAGATACCTACATGCTTTTGACACGTTGTGGTGAAGGCTGTTCCCTAAATCATTCATTTGAAAGGTTTCCACAGGGAGGAGAGCAGACGGGCTAGAGTTCAGTGAGTTCATTGCTCTTACAATGTTTTAAACCTACAGTATTGACCGTCTATGACGCAACAATGGCGTTTATGACGCATTGAGCTTGATCATAACGCCGTCAATGAGATGAGCTGGAGTGCGCTGGCCGTGCTCGTAAGGCAGGTCACCTGGGGGACACGCACGGGTCCGGTCAGCTTCCCCGCACGCACGCACGCCTGTCTGTCTGCTCTGAGATCTCCAGAACGCACCCTCCTCCTCCTCTAATCCCTCCCTCTCTCTGCCGTCTCATATTCAGTCCTGAGATGCATCCAAAAGACTATGGGAAATAAAATAGCCGGTGTAAAATTGTAATTAAAACATTACATAATCGAAGAAGGTTATTTAGTGAAGCAAATGCAACTGCATAGTTGCACCACATTGGTTGGCAAAAGAATAAACCACGCTGAATGTTTCAGCTGTTCATTTTTTTGTGTGTCATATGGTTCAAAGGTTTTAATTAGATCAGATTTGATGTTTTGAACTGTATGCACATGCTCTCACAGGCTTCATGGAGAACCCAAGATACCTCTGTCTGTCTGTCTCTCCCGGTTCCCTCAGCACAAACATCTAAGTTAGACACTTATAGTCAGACACTGAATTTGAATTCTATTTCTCTCTGTGGTTTGTGGCTTTCTGGCAAGCATTTAAGATCACCGAGATCACATCACAAAACATCCAGAATGACAAACAATTATGAAGTGTCTTTTTTCAGCTGACTGCAGATATTAGATAAAATACAAAACCTTACAGAATAAAAAGCCAGACAAACATATATATATATATATATATATAAATATAATAATATGTAATAGAATAGAATAACAGAATAAATATTCTAGAATAATTACATTGTTACAACATCAAGATTAATTAATAATATCAATACTAATAAAAATACATAAAAATAATCTATTGCTGCATTTATTCTTGATTAAAGATTATGGTGTGCTCTTGTTTAGATTCATCTTGTCTCACAGAATGTTTTTGTTTTTCATGTGTGTGCAATAGTTGATACACACATGCCTTTTATTACATCATCAAAACAACAGGAGTTTTTAATGTTTCTAAATGGGATATATACCTCATGCTATCCTTGTTTTCTCATTGGATAGAGAGGACAAAGAGATGGACTAAACTAATCATAAGCCTGTAGTTTTGAACTGAAATTAAATCTGGTTTAATTCCTTTCACGACTTGTTTGTGCTGCCCAGGGATGCACAGCTGTATGTCGCTCATATGTTCCCATAAGTCCAGGGATTTGATTGGCCGGCAGGGGGAAAAATGGAGAAAAACAACTTGATTCAATCAAAATAAGGTTGTGGAAAACAGACCAAGCTCACACATGTTGGCCACATAACATTTGGCGGCAGATTTTTAATGCGCATTTAATTCTGACACATGCAGGCCTGTGTGCTACACACAAAAACACACAAACATATTTACTTAGGACTGTGTAGAACCTCCTCAGCACTCTTATACAAGATAGATAGATAGATAGATAGATAGATAGATAGATAGATAGATAGATGGATCTGAAGGTGGTTTGGAGCAGACAGAGATCACATACAGTCAGTGCCATTGAAAGCACTCTTTAATAGCTGTTGTGTAATCCTGTCCGAGAGCGACTTCTCTGAACGGTGGCAGCCGGTTTCGTGTCTCTCGGCTGGCCTGACTTGTCTTTGGCATCAATTAGCTGCTGTTAATGTGGCGGCTGGGGTTATGGCTGTTTACGGTGGGCAGGAGGGCAGAGAAGAACACGCATGGCTCATTCAAATGACCAATGCTCACGGTTCACGGTGGGATGCCATGTTGGAGGGTTTGGCTTTCATGTTCGCATTCTTTTAAAGTGTCTCTACGCATCTGTGGTGTAACATGAGGTTTTCAGATGAGCCCACTGATGTGAGGCATCTCGTTTTAATTGTACACCAAGAGTGTGTCACATCCTGTTAGCGGCTGTTGAGACGTATGAAATCACTAATCAGATTCCCTCAAGCCTTCCAAGGATTTACTGCATTTATCTGTGATTTAAAAATAAGTCATGGGATGGGGCTTACTGTTAATGCATGTGTGTCCACTGTGGTTTTGCAGAGAATATATACTGGAGCTTTACCTATAGCCAAAGTTGAATTCTACAGCTCAGAGGTTGCTTTTTCAAAGAACTTAATGGAGATCTCAGTCATGTGTTATTTAAATATCTATGTTTCAGATATTTTTCCTTACAGAGAAATAGAATACACTCAAATGATAAAGTTGCTGAGATAAAGTAAGAGTTTAGAGCTGTAAAATGAATGTGGATGGAAGAGCTCTAAACATCCAGTCTGGAAAGAGATCGATGAGAATCTTGATAATCAGATGAGACGTTGTTGTTGTTGTTGTTGTTGTTGTTTTCAGGAGAAATATCTCAGATCAGTAAACTTCAGCAAAAGTCTTAATTTGATCTAATCTTGTTCCTTTATTGGATAATCAATTGAAATTTTAAGAAGGTCTCATTTGTGTTTGTTGATACTTATATGCATATGTAGGATACCTATAGAGCTTCATTTCTGAGTTAACAACACTTTCTTTCCTTTTATCTTCATTGTTGTAACTCTAGAACGTGTCTTGAGTGTTGATGTGAGAGGAATAGGCACAAAACTGTAGAAGAGGTATGAACACACATAGTATTGAAAGAGTGAGAAATAGACAGAGATACATGAGAAACAGTGGCAGTAATTTTGTGGCAGCGCTGGCCGGCCTGGACATTGAGGCAGATCTCAGTGCCAGGATATTTGGCCAGAGCAGAGGTTCAGTTGGATGCCTTCAGCTCTGGAGAAACACTTTGTCATTGTTACTCCCTCAAAGAAGTGACTGCAACACAGTCGGCCGTACTGGCAACCAGAGGATGATTTGAAGAGCGCTGAATAGTGAAAACTCTGCATTTACAGCGTGGAAGCTGGATTTCCTTTCAAACTAGATAATAATGACAAATATGCACACATTAATATGACATAGAAATAAATGATATGAGGTTTACGGAGATGAGGTCAGTGGTGAAGATATATGAAAGGAAAAATCATGAAGGCTAGTCTTATTCACATTAGTCTATGACCCATCTGATGCATGTTGTACACAAAAATGGCAAAGTCCATTGGGATTGGCTGTAGAGATGTCATTATACCAGCATTAACAATAACCATGATATGTAAAAAATGAAATATCGGTATAATATTCGAGCTACATTAGTAACTTGGTAGCAGAAACTGCATCTGGTTGATTCTCCAACATAGTAGGTGGCAGTATTTCAGTTAAAAATGCTGTTGTTCCCCATCATAAAACTGAAAAAAAGAAGATACAATGTACTAATACTGCCACACGAAATTATGTCGGAGTAGATGACAGATGAAAGCTAATTAAGACAGATGAATGTTACTAAGAGCATCATATATTTATTTCATTTCTACAGATATCGTGACAATATCGTTATCATGAACTCCTTAGTAGTAAAAACCTGTTTCTCTCCAGTCTTTTATTGTGGTGACACGAATTCCATCAAATTCACACAGTTCTATACGTCACACCCACATCTGTGGAGGGTTGTTTTACATGCCGGTTTTAGCCAGAATAAGCATGTAAAATATACAAGAATGTGTCCTGATCCACTGGCAAAAATGCTAAACGTTGGTTGCTCTGTTGGTTTGACATCATTTATTTGCTAGTTATTTACTCCTACTTTGAGCAGATCATCCATATTTAAAATGTACATTTCGCTTCCAGGAAAATGGACAAAACATCCGGGAGTGTATAGAAATCTTTGTCCAGTAACATACTCTATAGGATGAGAATGTCTGTTTTTTAAAGTCAGCATGAAATTAAAATTCATCCTATCTATTTTGTAGATGCAGGATATATTCTTATTGTGTGTGGTGCATCTATGCATCATTAAAACAAACAAACAACAACAACAACAACAAAAAACCTGACCTCCTGATTTTGAATCAGAATGTTAGAACTGGATCTTCTCGTAGAACAACAGACTCCTCTCTCCAATCATTTAGTCCGTTTAAACTCCGCCCCTCCAAATATACATTCGTTTTTTTTTTTTTTTTGAGTGCAGCAACCACATTTCAAAATCCAATCAACAACCGATGGTTGGAACCAAGTCCCTGTCCTACTTGTTTTCTTTTTTTTAATAATCCCATCATACTCAAATGTACAGTACGTCACAATATGGGAGAAAAGATCTTTTGTTATTCTGTTTTATTGTGACTTTAATACTGCCTCTCCCTGAACTGCAACAGGGACCAGATCATTTGTCTTGCCCAAATATTCTGTTTCAAAAGAAAATAGGAAATACACACAATTTAATACATCGTATTGCCTCATCAATACAATTTATTGGGTCTGTATGGGCTGTGATGCACTGACTGTTACAATACTACCAGTGAACATTGTTCCCTAAGACCATAACTATAAAAACAACAACATAATTGTACAAGAAGAAGTAAAAACTCGAACTGTTTGTCATTCTATACATATATATACATTGACGTGTTGCATCACAGTGCTATTGTTTAATTGGATACTATTTGTGCATTATTAATTGCATGTTCTGGAATTGTTTGTTTGCGTGTGAGAGACGGGATTTCACGTCCAGGGAGGTGCAGTTCTCGTTAATAATTCAGATGAGGCTCGTTATCACGGCAGCAAAGATCCTGCTCTGATTCCACCTTAATTAAAACTCTACTCACACACACACACACACACACACACACACACACACACACACACACACACACACACACACACACACACACTCACACACACTCACAATCCAGGCCTCCGCACGCTCAGTGTCACACGCCCGCTTGCACCTTTTTCCGTTCCTGTGCTTTCAGAAAAATGCTACAGTAATGTTGCCACAGACTATGAGTTAGTTTCAGACTCCTTGGTGTGATTTTTCACCTGGTGTTGTTTCCCAAAGCAGTTCAGCATCAGAATCAAGTCAGTTAGATGAAACGACAGACGCCTCTGTGACCTCTGACCCCGACCAAAGATACTTGCTAGAGCCTGTATGCGTTAAAGACAATTGACTCTGAAGCCTAGCATGTGCTGCTATTATCAGGTGCTTACATATTTAATCAGATCTTCATAAGACCCCCCCCCCCAGCAGAGCTCTGGGCAAACTGAGATTGATGAGCTGTAATGGGCGAGAGGAGAGCAGCCATGATTAATGCATGCGCAGAGGAAAGCCTGGCAGTGCGGCTCGCTGCTGCGCTCCAGATCCACCGTACGACTGACCCTGGTCTTACAGCAGACTCTGACTGGACACACTGAGTCTGGTCCACTCTGTAGATTACTCCGGCTCAAAACACCAGCCTAGACGGGAAAAGAAAAGAGAGTGTGACATTTAAAGTGAACTTTTGGCTTTATGTGCTGGATTCATTTCAATTGATTTTACCACAATTATTAACTTTAGATCAGGCAGACTTTACGTTTTATTTGGCGCAAATGTAAATAAGGTCATGAGGTGTTTACAAACTGTTGTGCAGAAAACAGTGCAGAAATTTATGCATTTATTCAGCATTGATACATTCAACTGATCAAAAGTGACCGTAAAAGCATAATGTTACAAAAAGATTTGCGTTCCAATATTTATACAAATATTATGCAGCATCTATTTTCAATAATGATAATAATCAGAAATGCATCTGGAGCAAAAAAAATCTACATTATTTCCGAAGGATCATGTGACTGAAGACTGATGTTGAAAATTCAGCTTTTCATCTCAGGAATCAATTACATTTGAACATATATTCAAATAGAAAAAAAAAAAAAGTTTTCAATTGTAATAATATTTCACAATATTACTGTTTTTATTGTATTTTTATTAAAACAAATGCAGTCTTAGTGACCCCAAATGTGTGAATGATAGTGTCTGTGGGATCTGTTATCGCCCGTCAGGTTAAAATCTCATACTGAGCTACATAATATGAGATATAATAGCTCAAGAAGCAGATGACAAAATGATTTTAAAAAATGAGCAGAGTTGATCAAATAATCTCAGTTGCGTCATTCCCAGTGCTCAGTCTGACTTTATCTACAGAATTACAGTGTCTTTCAGAATAATATCGAATAGTCTTATTTCTCTTCACGTGAGGCAGTTTCTCACAGGTATTTCTTGTCATGGAAAGAAAATGCAAACTGTTTCTCTCTCCACATATTTCATTCTGAAAACACTGTACTTAAATAATCACTTTCTGGTTTGTATATTTTATTTGCATTACTAAATGGGAGATACAGTAAGCGTGTGTGTCCGTGTGCTGATGTGCCTGTGTTTGGTGAAGTATTTTGTGGATTTTGTTTGTCAGTTTGATGAAAATGGGTCAGGATGCAGTGTTTAATATGCTGCCCGTGTCACTGCTAACTCTCAGAAAACGACATAGCCTGGATTGAACCCTCGTAGCAAGTCTCGCTCGCCGCTCTCATTCTCTCACAGCTTCTCTCTCTGGATTTTATGCTTTCTCGTTTTTATGATTTATATTATACACAGATCTATTCATATTTTCCGTCCGCTTTTTTTCTGAAAGCTCCTAAAGGATCGTATAGATCATTTCTTTTGGATTTGGAACCAGTCCTAAAGGATTCTATTGAAATCAAAGGAGAATTCTGTAAGAATCCAAGATGATGAACTGAGAATTCCAATTGTTGTTTTTATTTATTTCACCTTTTATTTTCCATTATTATAATTATCTTAGATTTTCTGTTTGTCCACACTGTGATAACTGGTGTGATTTTGATGTCTGATGTCATATTTCTGTACGCGTGGAATACCCAGATGAATGTACAACAGAGCTCAGTGTGTGCCACAGTGTATCCCACAATGCAGTGTTCTTCAACTGACCTTTTATTTCCAGTGTGACCGACACATCCACTTGGTTTTTTTTATCAAGAGTAAGGATGTTTTTATTGGATGTTGGTTGTCAGTTGTGACGAAAGTCTTTTGTAATCCATATAGTCTGACATAAACGACAGTTGCACTGTGACCCTAACATCTGATACTGATAAGCAACAGTTGTAAATGACACAGTCAATTCCGCTTATAATACGCGACTCTGGGCTTCTTTCATTGAGTTGCATGAAAATATCCAGGGTCACAGATTGTGCTTTTTTTAGGCATATTTGAAAAAAATATGGTTGCTTGTTAGGAAAAGTGTAGTTTCTTTACACTTATGTTTGCCGTATTTTCCAGTGCATTGATTGACACCCTGTCTGCTCACAGTAGCCAATCAGTGCAATACTATACACTCTACCCCCTCACTGGAGAAAAATCATGAAGGCGCTTGACGATAATCCAAGCAATGATAGCAGGAGTGGGGTGACTTTCATTTATAGAGTACAGTTTTAATTTTTACAATGTCTATGTAATGTATTAATTATCACGCGCTTCAGTTAAAAAACAAAACAAAAAGTAGGTATATACTCATCTTGAGCGTATTCCTTAAAGGGACAGTTACTATAACAGTATATGTGTTAGTATTGGCTCAAATATATTTTATGCTATATACATTTGGCTGTGTTACAGCTCCCACTTTAAGCTCTTGTCTTTTTCTCCTTTTCCATCTCTCCAATCTTATTCTGCTCACAGGTGATGAGTGGATAGCGAACGCCTCCCGCTTTCTTCGCATATTTTTCTTAAATAACTTCTGTTTTTGCTTTTCAAATAATAGTGATTTCAGTTTAATATGGTGTAGGCTCATCTATTGCTGATAAATAATTGATAATGAATAATATTGATGATAATAAATAATCAAATAACATTGGGCTTGTTTTTGAAGCTGCGGTGGCTTATTTGTCTCGCAAGAGTTGGCAAGCGTGTGCACAGTATGACCCTGACTTTAGAGGATTCTTTAGGATTAGTTTAGAATTATTATAGAAAATCCATTAGGAATCTTGAGCATATTCCTTAAAGGGCCAGTTCACCCAAAAATGACAACTCTGTCCTCATTTACTCACCTTCACGTTGTTCCAAAACTGCATGGATTTCTCTTTTCTGTTGAACACAAAAGAAGATATTTTGAATAATTTTGAGAGATTTGGTGCCCACTGACTTCCATTGTACAGAAATAGACATTTGACTAAATATATTTTTATGTTTCAGTCATGCCATTTTGGAATGACCTCTTGTCATCTTGCCTCTTGGTGAACAATGATACAATTCACTGTCTTTTTTTTATCTCTTTAAGGATTTTAAGATGTCTTTAAGAATCTAGTGTTAATTATATTTCTATTGCTCTAACATACACTTTTATTTTTAATTTGTTGAGTTATCATCTCTATTGATTTATAGTTTCATCAAATCCTGGATTCCATTAAGCATCTTTATTGTCTTTGATGGCTTGCCATCGGACTCCATCAGTGTGTTAATAGTGACATTAATCTGCATAGTGCCAAGGAAAGAGGGATGGAAAAGAAAACCATGAGGGAATTAAAAAAGAGGAAAAAGACTGTTGGAAGAGGGGTGGTAGAGTTGAAATGAGACAGACACGTCCCTTTTACAGTTTGAAATGATTTAAATACTATCATTCCATTCAATAACCTCAAATTATGACTTTTTTCCACAACAAAATATAATTATCAAATATTATCATAAAAAATAAACAACAGCTGCTTTAGCTATGCATTCTGGTACCATAGTCAGATAATCTGAATCTACAGCTCCACATTATTTATATTAATAATATAATATACCCTCATGTTTTTTGTTGTTGTCGTTTGACCAGTGTAGTCCAGTTCACAAATGTATAACTCTTTTCTTATTTCTTTATTTATAATAAATGGTAAAGTGACTGTTGTAATATAATAAAATATAATATAATATAATACTGCCATACTGATTAGTGCATACTGCGCAGTGAACACTCTTTGCCTACTATTTTTTTTAAATAAATATTAAATTAAACTGTTGTTGTTATACAATGATAAATGCTTGTGTGTAGTGTCCACTTATTTTATTGGGGAAAAAAAATATTTTTTTGCAAATTTGTATAAAAATATCTACTTAAAGCAGGCCAGTTAAAATAATGAGTCAAATTAAAGATGTTAAACCTGTGAGTGCAGTTCATTTTTTAATGGAAGCTCAGGTCAAGTGCGTTGCATTGAGGAACACAGTATTTCAAGCCTCCTCTGCTCACTAAGGCTGCATTTATTTGATCAAAAATACAGTACAACTGTAAAATATTATTCCAATTTAAAATTCTATTTTAACTATTTTAATATATTACATAAAATGTAATTTATTTCAGGCACACAAAGCTAAATTTTAAGCATCATTTCTCCAGTCTTCAGTGTCACATGATCCTTCAGAAATCATTCTAATAAGATGATTTGCTGCTCAGGAATCATTTCTTATTATTGTCAATGTGTATCAAGTAGGGGTGTAACGGTTCACAAAATTCACGGTTCGGTTCGATACGATACACTGGTGTCACGGTTCGGTTCGGTACGTTTTAGATACAGCAAAAAGAAAAAATTGGCAGATAAATTTCCTTTATTTTTCAAAAATTAACAAAGTATGTTTTTTTTTACATTGAACAATGATGGAGCTATTCTTTACCCATCTTCTATGGTGTTTTCTTAGCAGCATACTGTATTAAACAAAAATAGCTCCTTATAAAAAAAAATAAAAAATGTTATATTGTAGTAGTTATGAACAAATACAACGATTTAACTTTTTATATAGAACTCTATAACTCTTTATATTGAGTGTGTTTTTACTCAATTGGTTCTCTATTTGGGATTATGTTTTTTGGAACAAAGCAGGAATGAAATGGCTGAAATGGGGTCGTGAAGGAATATTGTAACGGGGCTCAATTACATTAAGCATGTTCTTAAAACCTGCGTTTTCCACTACAGAGTAAAAGGTCTCATATCCGCGGCTATAGCGTAAATGTACCAATCGCCGCGGTGATGTCTTTTGCCCTGTTTGAATCCGTTGTAAAATGTCTGTCTAAATGCTGCGGGGATAGTGTGTTGCATGTTTGTTTCTCCTTTTTTTTCGTCTTGTCCCAGATACTGACACACTAAGGTGATGTCGGCGTAAATGAGTTGACATGTTTCAAGTATTCCCACTGGTGTACCCTATTGTCATGTAGCAGATGCGACATACCGTTGTTTTTTTATCCACCACTCTCTTGCCATCACCATTATAGCTTACAGGGAATCCAAAGTGCACCCAAAAACCAGATCTGTTGGTTATTGGAGGATCTTCTATTTCTGGTCTGTTAAACGCATTGGCCATTTTTCAATGAACCTTCAGCGTGTATTACTGAGTGAGCGAGCGCCTGACTGAGTAGCCTAACATAAACATATAAGTTGGTGTTTTTTTCTTCTTCGTGGGTGTCAGGGGCGTTGCCTGTTACGTCGTTTGAGTTATTGGGCTACCTTGTTGAATGCATAACATTATATTTCACACACTTTTTTTATTTTCCAAATGTAATTAATTAGTCCAACGAACCGTTCGGTACATAATGCGTACCGCGTACCGAACCGAAAGCCTCGTACCGAATGGTTCAATACGAATAAGCGTATCGTTACACCCCTAGTATCAATCAATTTGTAGCAGTGTGTGTCTTTACTGTCATCTTTGTCAATGTCAATGTCAATGTCACCTTTATTTATATAGCGCTTTAAACAAAATACATTGCGTCAAAGCAACTGAACAACATTCATTAGGAAAACAGTGTCAATAATGCAAAAATGATAGTTAAAGGCAGTTCATCATTGGTTTCAGTTATGTCATCTCTGTTCAGTTAAATAGTGTCTGTGCATTTATTTGCAATCAAGTCAACGATATCGCTGTAGATGAAGTGTCCCCAACTAAGCAAGCCAGAGGCAACAGCGGCAAGGAACCGAAACTCCATCGGTGACAGAATGGAGAAAAAAACCTTGGGAGAAACCAGGCTCAGTTGGGGGGCCAGTTCTCCTCTGACCAGACGAAACCAGTAGTTCAATTCCAGGCTGCAGCAAAGTCAGATTGTGCAGAAGAATCATCTGTTTCCTATGGTCTTGTCCTGGTGCTCCTCTGAGACAAGGTCTTTACAGGGGATCTGTATCTGGGGCTCTAGTTGTCCTGGTCGCCGCTGTCTTTCAGGGATGTAGAGGTCCTTTCTAGGTGCTGATCCAGCATCTGGTCTGGATACGTACTGGATCCGGGTGACTGCAGTGACCCTCTGATCTGGACACAGACTGGATCTGGTGGCCACGGTGACCTCGGAACAAGAGAGAAACAGACTAATATTAGCGTAGATGCCATTCTTCTAATGATGTAGCAAGTACATAAGTTGTTATGGGAAGTGTTTCCGGTTCCGGTTTACCTAATTAATGCAGCCTAAAAATCCTTTAACGGATTTGGATAATAA
Source organism: Carassius carassius (assembly GCF_963082965.1). Taxonomy (NCBI): domain Eukaryota; kingdom Metazoa; phylum Chordata; class Actinopteri; order Cypriniformes; family Cyprinidae; genus Carassius; species Carassius carassius. The sequence goes on from NC_081779.1 coordinate 27,504,560, forward strand.
AAGCATATTAGTATGTTATGTGTAAGCCAGGTTAAAGAGATGGGTCTTTAATCTAGATTTAAACTGCAAGAGTGTGTCTGCCTCCCGAACAATGTTAGGTAGGTTATTCCAGAGTTTAGGAGCCAAATAGGAAAAGGATCTGCCGCCTGCAGTTGATTTTGATATTCTAGGTATTATCAAATTGCCTGAGTTTTGAGAACGTAGCGGACGTAGAGGATTATAATGTAAAAGGAGCTCATTCAAATACTGAGGTGCTAAACCATTCAGGGCTTTATAAGTAATAAGCCATATTTTAAAATCTATGCGATGCTTGATAGGGAGCCAGTGCAGTGTTGACAGGACCGGGCTAATATGGTCATACTTCCTGGTTCTAGTAAGAACTCTTGCTGCTGCATTTTGGACTAGCTGTAGTTTGTTTACTAAGCGTGCAGAACAACCACCCAATAAAGCATTACAATAATCTAACCTTGAGGTCATAAATGCATGGATTAACATTTCTGCATTTGACATTGAGAGCATAGGCCGTAATTTAGATATATTTTTGAGATGGAAAAATGCAGTTTTACAAATGCTAGAAACGTGGCTTTCTAAGGAAAGATTGCGATCAAATAGCACACCTAGGTTCCTAACTGATGATGAAGAATTGACAGAGCAGCCATCAAGTCTTAGACAGTGTTCTAGTTTATTACAAGCAGAGTTTTTAGGTCCTATAATTAACACCTCTGTTTTCTCAGAATTTAGCAGTAAGAAATTACTCGTCATCCAGTTTTTTATATCGACTATGCATTCCATTAGTTTTTCAAATTGGTGTGTTTCACCGGGCTGCGAAGAAATATAGAGCTGAGTATCATCAGCATAACAGTGAAAGCTAACACCATGTTTCCTGATGATATCTTTGATCAATTCAGTGTGTCCTTACTGAATAGAAGAATGAATAAATAACTGAATATGCATACTGCAGAAATAATAAGAGTAGTATGTTAGTATGCTATTCTGAATGTAGACCGCGAGAGAGGAAAAAAACATTAAACTCTTAATAACCGTGATTAGGAGACACTCAAAGACATAAATTGAGATGAGTTTAAGAATTGGAGGGATATGTGGAGAGACGGATGTAGTTGTGAGTCGGCCAGCCTGCGTTCTTCTCCTCTCAAACAGATAATGAGAAGACCAAAGCCAGTGGCTGTGTCCAGAATGACATACTACGACTACTCCTACTATTTCTGTATTATATATACTAAGCACAGTATGCAAAATGATGTATGCACAGAACATCCGGATGACCTACTTCGTTTGCCAAAATGTGCAAGACATAAATATGTATCCCACAATGCAATGGGGTGCCTGATGTGTTCCAGTGAACCAGAAGTAATACAACATCTGTGATTTTTAACTTAGCTGACTTATTATTTTTTATCATAATACAAATGTTAGTATTTTAACACAAAGCTAATTCAAAGAGCTTTATAATGTCTATCATTGCGTGGTGTTTCATATACTTCATAAAAATAATATTCATTATATATGCACGCGTTCCATTCTGAACAAAGCCAATCTCTCTCTCTCTCTCTCTCTCTCTCCTCCCGTCTCTGTTAATGATCCTCTAGGCCTGCCGAGCTGAATCTGAGCGATGCCCACCGACAGCACCACCCAGGCAGAAAGACACACACACTCACACACAGACATATAGAAGAGAGGAAGATTGCAGACCAACATTTATCCAGAGTATATGAACAAACCCACACTGACACACAGTCTCTCCATGCATCACAAGTGCAGAAGCTAGAAAACACACACAAAAAGCCACACATAGAGTACAGAAAGCAATGTGAAGCAGTAGCACAGTGATAACCTACATTGACTCTTTATGTTATTTTACATGCTCCTTAGTGTTCTCAATGAAATGTATGACAGGGGTCAAAAGTGGGGTCAGATTTTTTTCAGAATTTTTAACTAAAGAGTTTTCTATAGTGTAGGTGGTATGTGTAAAGTATTCATTATGTATACATATATGTGTATATATGCCAACTCTGAGTTTATAAAACCACAATATCATACACTGTTTTGAAAAAAATATTTTCGATAGGTCTTTAGGAGTCTGTCCAGTCATAGATGTATATTAAGTTATATGCGAATGTGTATGTGTGTGAGGCTCTTGAATATTCGCACTATGTGTGTGTGTGTATAGACTTCAGCTTTTTAATGAAGTTCTCTGTTAAGTCTCCCAAAGACTTTGCATTCCTCATACACCCCCCCCCCCCATACGCACCCCCGAGCGTACACACACACACACACACACACACACACAACCAAATGACCCCTCCCCCCATTGCAACACACACGCTCCTGCACACAAACACTTAAAACACACATTCCAAGCATCCTCATTAGCAATTCATGAGCTGAGTCTCATTAGACACTAAGTTTTAGCGCGGGCCTCTGAAGTCGATGGCTAAAGATGTTATTAATATTTCATATGTCTTCCCATTGAGGAGCTAAAAAAAAAAAGATAAGTTGCTTCGCTTTGGCTACAAAGTCACTCGAGCTCTCGTCTTTTACCCCTCTTTCTATATTTCCCTTCTTTCTTTCCCCCCTTCGTTAGACTGCTTTTATGGACTGCCTCGCTCCATCTCTCCACCCCTCTCTCTGGCACACAGACCCTAACTCAAACTGACTTAATTGGGCTGTCTTTGTTCGAAGAAATGTGGACCTACCTTACGTTTTCCCATAGATTCAGAGCAAAGATTGAGATGGAACCCATAGGAAAGAAAAAAACAAAAAACAAAAAAACTAACAAATGAGATCTCTTTAATATCTAAAAAAAAAGTCATCTAAGATGTGTTTCCTCCAGCGTATCAGAAAAGAGCTCTAAAATGTCTCAAAATGTTTGGCAAGATACCAAAGTCTACAATCAAAAGTCATTAGAGATCTAAAATGAACATTTGTCATCAGATGAACTGAGCTGCTATCCACATTCATTATATTCGGTTGTTGAATCTGATCTGCCCAGAGTGCGCTTTTAAATCCCAGAAGAAATTTACAAATTGTGCTAATATACACTCACTGCTGAAAAATCTTGATCCTAACCTTTATCTCCATACTGAAATCTCAAGTGGCTAGACAGTGATTCATCTATTCCGAATCATTAAAATATTGGTATATGGGACGCCACTAGCTACTATAACTCTAAACTTTTGATAGGTTAGTTTAAATGAAAAGTGCTTGTGAACGACTAGTAGTATAGGTTTGGACCTGGAAAAAGTATGCATTATGTCATACCTTAACAAGTGGATAGCTCTATGCTCTATGTCTTGTATGTGCCTGCATTTCTTAAAAGGAACTTTATGAGAAACGTTGGAGACAATTTGTAAATGTCTGAAAACTGTTTTCGGGAAAATTCTTACTTGTATTCCAGCCTAATGTGCAGTGACAATGTTAAACAAGCCATTGAAACAAAGTTGATTTTCCCCAAAAAATCTCACTGGTTCATTCAAAACATTGCTCTTATTGTTTGAGAATCTTGATCAGGTCTGAGTTTCCCGAAAACATTGCAAGCAAAAAGTAGATTGTTGAAACCATTGGCTAGTAATGCAGTAGTCTCAACAATCAGCCTAGACTTACAATGCTTTGGGAGATGAAGCCAGCTCAAAAATGGAGCGAGTTTGGGGCTGGTCTGTCTGCTGACGGGAGCATATTTGAAAATAATAATTATTTTTGCAGTTCCATTGCATTCGGAAGAATGAATGAAGGTGGAATAACAGGACTCTATTGGGACAAAGTCAATGGCAGACACAGAGCAGAGAAGCATTCATGTTGAATTAGAGAGATTCAGCTAATGTGGGAGAATCCCAAGTGAACCCTATAACCCCTGTAAAGAGGTTGGGGGGAACAGAGGGGCTCGGCAGACACGCTGTGCTCTGGAAATAAACACATGCATGAATAAGTCAATAGTGGTCATGTCTCGAAATGTGTGCATAAACAAATGAGCGAATATGTGCGTGTGTGTCCATGTGGAAGGCCAGACTCGCATTCTCGACAGACACCACATTCTCTGTGAATGAGAAACAGACCCGGACAGAGAGACAGATAGATGTCTTTAACAGCTTGATTTCGAGTCTGTGTGCAGCTGAGGAAAGAATTCTGAGAGCCCCCTCCTTCCCAAACCAACTTCATTCCCACTTTATCTGTGGGAGAATATGTGCCAGTGCTCCTCTGTCTCTCATTTAAACAGTTCTGTCATAAGAGCCATAATCAAACCGAAAAACCTCACAAAGGCAGAAGAGCAAGGCAGTATGGAACCAATTGTGATCTAACGGCGGCCAAAAAACCCATTTACATCTGAGACAGAAGATTCACTGGGTTTCTCTCCTTATTTGACCCTCTTCTCCTGAGCATGATCAATATCATCTCTTTGTCTCTTCATCTTCCCACATTTTCGGTTGTCGTCTTGTTTCAGGATGTTTCTTCCATAGCAGCACCGCTGCATTTTGCAGGGGTGTTGATTTGTTGCGATGTTGTTTCTTGCGTCTCTCCTGAATTTGTGTTTAATGAATCTTTTGCGCAGTGCCGCATAATTAATTTGTATTCTGTCACGTCTTTTATCAGACACACCTGTTATGACACGTCGCTTATATCAGGTGTAGATTTGATAAATGGGAGCTGTGATGTGCTGTAGCACTTAATGAGGAAGCACGGAATCCAGTGTGAGAAACTTCCCAAAAGCCAGGCGAGTTTTAGGGTACTTTAACGAGCGGGGCCGGGTCGCTTTGTGACACAGTGCATGCTGGGAGGTGGCGCTCTGTGCGCTTGAGTGTTCGCTTGGAACAATTAGAGGTAGTTTGCGGCCATCTTGTGCAGTCGCTGGCGGACTAGCACAAAAGGACGCGGCGCGGTAAGCCAGCGAGTTGTTTCATGGGAAAGAGCGCCTGAAAATGGTGCTCCGGAAGGCGCCCTCTCTCAGTCTCTTTACAAGTGCCTCTTTTATTTTTCCTCTTTCGAACTCTATCAATTTTCCCTGCACATTCTCTCCCCTGGTTTTGTGGTTTGTCTGCCACCCCTCCTCCATCGCTACCCCGCTTGCTGTGTTCTTTATAAAGTCTTTCTCTTTCAACATCATACCCATAACCCCTCTTACACCCCCAACACACCCTCACACACACTCTGACTCTCCTACATTCAATTCCCTGTCTTCCTTTCTTTCTTTCTGTCTTTCTCTGCCTACTATGGTCAGGTCTCATGGGGAAAGACAGTTGGCAGGAAGCAGGCTTGCTGCCATAGCAACAGGATCACTCCCTCTCCCACAGGTCTCCTTAGCAACCGGTAGCTTGGCATTGTTGTAATGAGCGGACCCTATGTGCCAGGCTAACAGAGCACAAGTGTGTGTGTGTGTGTGCATGTAACCGAGCACATATTTATATGCTATGACTTATTGTGAAAATGTGCAGTGAGATCCAAGGCATTTTTGTGTTTGTTTTGTGTATTCAAATCATATATTTCATCAACTTGCATATTAAAGGATACATCTTAAACACATTAATGTAGCAGGTTTTAATTAACAATCATGTGACCAGGTGCTTCCCAATCTGTTTGGGGTTTGATTAAAGCGATCAGCTCATTCCACGCCCTGCAACCGAAATAATTGATGCGTGACTTAATTAATGATTTACTAATTAATTGTGCATGCTCTGCCTAGAACAGAGGATGACTTTGTGCTCGATGATAAAGTCAGTCATAGCTGTGCAAACTCGTGTTTTTGCTTGCAGAGAGAGCAAAAACGCTAAATACTAAAGAAATTCCATTTGTTTGTTGTGAATCAGTAGGCTACATTGTTTTCCACACATTTTCTCACTTTTATTTATTCACTTCAAAGTTGAAAATTTAGTCAATTTTTGAATTATTCAAATGTAATACGATTACTCTTACATCAAAAATAATTGTATTCATTTGTATTTTTGTCTTATTAGCCGGGTTTCCATCCAAAGGTGCAAATTTAACTTATGCGCAAAATTGGAATATCGAACAAAACATTTGCGAACAAGCAACAAGTTTCCATCCAACGAATCAAAGAGAACAAAACCAACACTTCCTGATAAACTGGCACTATACATCACTAAGAAAGGAAGGAGAAGCTACTGAATATAATAATTTTCCTATATAATATATTCCTTGCACCTCAGAATGAGCAGATGAAACACAATGAATGCAGTTATTGCTTTCGGAGGTGGATGCTTGCTGTTCGGGAACGCAGTCGTTTAACAGTTCTGGGAGACGATTATACAGAAATACTTTGAAGACAGACTTTGCTCAGGCATTTCCGTATGATCATATAACAACATTTCAGATGCTGTGGAACAGGATCGGCCTACTGGTTAGTCAGGATTTACCGTCCCATTGCACAAAGTCACATTACTTTTTTGAAGCCCTTGGAGGAATTTAATCACAAAATGCATTTCCATCTCCCATTATACACATTAACACTTTTTCTCACAAGTCAAAAACCACCTCAAGCGAGTGTAAAAACTTTTTTGCGAATTAAGGCATTTTTAATTGAAATTCAGCGTTTCATCACTCAATTCTGATGCAATACTTCAAAATGCGCATAAAAGCAGGGGGATGGAAATAATGTTTCAGTAAAAAAATTCAAACAATCTTAGATAAAGATAAATAGTAACACTTTATCTTAAAATTCTCAATATTAATTAGCATGCATAACATATTGGCAGTTTATTAGGGCTTTTAAAGCACATATTAATGCCTTATTCTGCATGCTAATATTCTAGACCCCTTAACCCTACTTACTTAACAACTTACCAACTACCTTAAAAAACAGCAACTTAGGCATAGTTAATAGTAAGTTAATAGTGAGAATTGGACTTTAAAATAAAGTGTGACCAAATTTTTCAGACCATTTTAAAGTATTTTTCATACTTTCATACTTGGTTATATTTGTACTTAACACAAGAAGAAAAACATGGCCAGTGGGGTAAGCAAAATAAGTTTTCATACAGTTTCTTATGCAATTTTGCTTCTCATGTGAATTTTATCTTGGTTTGAGGGTATTCAGATTGGTTTAATAGGGAAAACAAAAAACAAAACAAAACAAATACTTATTAATATATGTAAAACTGTGTACAATTATTTAATATTATTGTATGTTGTTTTATCACAGCAAGGAGGTGTGCATCTGTGGATAGGACACAGGTGTAAGACAGTCTTCTGAGTCTGGGCGATCTCCCACAGGTGTCTGTACTCTCCACCTGTTGTGTGAAAGCTTAGCTAGGGATTGTCATCATTTCAGGCTGATGCTGCTCTTAGCACTGCCCCAGTCTGGGCTGGGTGCCATGCGACGCATATGCCAGGGGGCGGCTGTGCTATGCCATGCCCTGCGAAGAACTGGCTTTTATGCCCTGAAGGTCTGGTCAGCTCTGGCATGCAGGGTGGATTTTCCGATCCCCTGCACCGCTCTCAGATGTTCCTTAATCTGCCTGCTCTATTTTTAAACCTCCCTCCCCTCTTTTTGCTCTATCCGTCCATCCTTCACTTCCTCCCACTCTCCCTCCCTCCCTCCTTCAGGCTCTCCCCGTTCCCAGGGAACTTGGCCCAGCTCGCCCAGCAGCTCCAATTAGAGCTCGGTACAAGGGGATGGAGCGCACTAGCTGGCTGCTCCCACCTACAGGTCCCCAGGGGCCCCGGCTTCTTTTCTGTGCCCATTCTACCTCTCTCAGGTTAGGATAAAGCTCCAGACGCCGCCCCTCCCTTCCGCCTTGGTCCCTCTGGTGGGTGGGCATTCCTCAGGGAAGAGAGCGGAGAGAGAGAGAGCCTTCTGTCGCCAAAGCATTGGCTGTAATGATGGCACTGCTCTGTTTTTAGAATATGAATGATGGGCCTCCATCATTAACAATGTCTAATTTGAAGACAAAACATGAAAGGTTCAGCCAAAAATGTTTATTCAATTATTTACTCTCCCTATGTTATCCTAAACTCAAATGCTCTTATTTTTTTCCCCAAGAATCACCAAAGCAGAATTTTCAAGATATTGTTATAAAGCTCTTTTCCATATCTCATTTTATGGGAAACAGTGACCATGATGGAAAAACTCCACAACAGCTTTCACACAGCATTTTTCATTCCACATTTTCAAACTGGCACACCATGTTCAGTTATAACATGCAACTACCAGTAGTGATTTGGGAGTACTGTAATGATGTCAGACTTTGTGTGACAGGTCAGATTGGCATTTTAGTTGAAGATTATGAAAAACGATAAATAATGACTTAAATTTCAGTATGTTCCCCATACAAATCTATCGTATGACTTAAGAAGACACTGAATGTAGCATTTTAAAGGGATCATTTGATGCTCTTTTGAAGACAATTATTTTGTGTTTTTGGTGAAACAGAATATGTTGACATGCTTTAATGTTCAAAAAACACATTCAAATACTGTACATTATTGTAGGTCCTCTATTCCCCGCCTCTCTCAAACAAATTGTTTTCTACAAAGTCCCAAAAGCAAGCTGATCTGATTGGCCAACTGACCCAGTGCATTGTGATTGGCCGAACACCGCAAGCACTCGTCAGTAATGTTACGCCCCTTTCCATAATCACAAGCTTCATCTTTCAAAATAAATATAAAGACAGTTATGGCATTAGTTCAAGCCAGAAAAGGGAACAGAGTCGTGTGACAGAGACAGCGATAAAGCTCGTATGTGTTTGCAGCACAAGCCACGGACGATTAAGACCCTGTTTCTCTCTCTCTCACACACACACACACACACACACACACGCTCATGCACACACATGATGCACAAAACTCCACATTTGAACAGTCAATAGCAAATACTTAAACTATTAACAAGACATACTTACAGTAGCTGATTCAGAAGTGCCAGATTGTCATAGCAAAGTCAGAATTACATCTTCTCCTAAGTTCATGAAACGGTCGTCCATAAAATGCGTTGCTGTTCTGTTGTAAGTAATCGTAAAGATTCCTAAATGCATCTACTTTCACCAAATAAAGTGCTTATGCTTTCTCTTAGATACACACAGCATCTCCCTGACATGGCTGCTTCAACACTGACTGTGTTTACTGAAACCACACCTTCTTTCTTTGCGTGAACATTTGGGTAGCATTACACATTATTTCCACATAGTGATGTAGACATGTGGGGGCGTGTTTAAACAAGCCGTGTTAGGGGGCGTGGCAGAGTCTTAACTTTGCTAAAGAATATCTCTTTGGATTTGAGACTTTAGTCTTTGCAACTTTACAGATCTTCTTCATGCACAGAGAGCTTGAAACACTCCAAAGAGAAAGGAAAAATTTAAATATGACCCTTGTAAGGCTGGGATACACTGAACAGATTTCAAAGTCCCACTGAAGTGCCTTGAAACACTTCAGTATGTTGCTGTAATTTCCATTGAAATGGGAATTTATGTCTCATTCCTTGATTTTTAGCCAGTAGTGTTTGGTTTATATCGCAGCCCAGCAAAGCAGCACTTGACAACTTGTGACAGACACAGTGAAAAAAAAAAAAGACTAATAGATTCCCCCTTTAGCCGAGCCGAGCCGAGTCGAGTCGAGCTGGTACTCGTAATGGAAAAGCACCATTAGATTTAATATAGAATTGTTACTACTAGAAAAAAAATAATAGTCATAAATTCAGTAATGCAGTTTGAATAACATGTAGGCCTAATATACAGTATGGTAGTGCATGGCACCGGTGTTATCCTCATCATTGCTGTTTATAATGCTCCGTCATGGTTTAAAATACAACATTCTGTGTAGAATTCAATTGAGTTTGAGATGGTTTTTTTTTGGTCCGTCCCCTTTTGCACGTGGAGGTTCACCTGACAAATCTGAAGCTGAGTGCAGAATGATGTCGTCAAAATCGTTGATCCATATTGGTTGAAGTGAAAGTATGTAATGATTATATCTTCTAAATGCAAACTTTGTCAATGTTTTGGAGCACAGAGGCTTACTGACATTATTGAGGCATTTAACATATTCATACTATAAAGCAAGAAAAAATAAAAAAATAAAACGTTAAATAAAAACCTTCAATTTAGATTTTTTATTGGAACTTTAAAACACTAGGTATTATACACTTGTCCAATTTGTAAATAGTTACAGAAGCAAAACTTGGCATCATACTCTAAACGCAGAGGCGGACAGAGTACACAGTTTCATTACTTGAGTAAAAGTACAGACACCCCTTCCTAATTTTACTCAAGTACAAGTACTACAGGCAGATGTGTACTTAAGTAAAAGTACTGAAGTACTTGTTTTTAAAAGTACTTGAGTATCAAGAGTACATGAGTACATTTTCTAAATATTACATTACTACTGCCACAGTGCTTACGTTTATATACAGAAACATCCTACATGGAGTTATGAAAAATGTTAATGTTAATACCTTGTAGAATGTAAAAGGAATTGAAAGTAAAATCAAGTCATTTTCATCTTTTTATCATGTTGCTTTATTTAACATTTCTCACTTGCCCACAAGGCAATAGCACAATGGCAACGCTCTGACAAACCTCTGTTAGAGATTTAATGGATTTTTTGCATCCACATTTGAATCTGACTATGTTAAATACACACCGCATACTCAAGAACATCAAAGAAAATGCTCAGCTTACATTAATGTGTAATATCAGAAAGAAAATTCAGCTAACAATTGTGTGTACATGTGAGTTTCTATGCAATAAAATCAATAAACCTAAATCAGCAAAGAAGGCAATATAGCAATGTTCTGACACACCTCTGAACCTGACCGTGTTATACACGCAGCATAGAAGAGAAAATAATAATGATTAAAGAAAATCAGCTAATCAGCTGTGTTTAGGTCAGCGGTCAAAGAAGGAAAAATTAAATTCAGCTCTTTTGAGTGACAGTATTAAGCCCCTTCCTCTCACACTGACATACAGGCAGGAGAAAATACTTTCAGCTGAATAACAACATTCTTACACACACAATATATGTGTGACAACTCTCTCTGTGCATGTACTGCACTTCAATTCAAATGTCATGAAGTCTTTGGCGGAAAGCTGAATGTGATTGCTGATAGGCTGTCCCAATCAGTGGCGCCTGCACAATCCAATCACGTTTGAGAGGGACACAACATATTGAGGGTTTCTGCGATTTTTCCATCCACACGGAGACGCGTTTCTGTGAATACGCACACATTTTTTTTATCGGATAGGCGTTTCGTCCACACGGAATCCGGCGTTTTGGAAGAGTGAAACCGGTGTTTTTTGAAATTGGGTCCCAGAGTGGATAAATTTGAGAACGCCGCCTTTGTGTTTTCATCTGGACGGTGAATCCGTATATTTTCTAGGGATGTCCCGATACCACTTTTTCACTTACGATACTGATTCTGATTCAGCAGCTTTGGCTATTTGCCGATTTTGATATCAATCTGATATTTTTATTTTATTCTTTTACTAATACTACTACTACTAATAATAATAATAATAAAATAAATGGAAGCACTTTGCTCAATTAGCCACCTATAAACAAAAAATCTTTGTCATTATTTTATCTCTGTTATTAAAAAATAGATCAAAGATACACATTACAAATACACATAATACACAAATAAAAATAAACAGTGTTTTGCAGGTACAATAGTATTTAGCAGCAGCATTCAAAAAATTGAATTAACAAGTAAAAATAAAACAATTATTATTTACAAATTACAATTGTACCTAGACAGTTGCCCATGCCTATGATTTTACTAATACAGTTGTCTGATTAATTGTATAGCTTCAAGCACTCAGAAATGACACACAAATGTAACTTCAATAAAACCAAGGATTAGTTTTTGTAAGGGTTGTGATGTCCACATGTTTTTGTTGAAGAAATTATAGAGGCTAGCATTTATATCGCAAAAAGGTGGCCAAAAATATTTGACTTGTATTACTTAAACGGAACATTGAAACTCTATGAGCATATTAAAGCAGATGCGACATTAAAACATGTTATTAACAATGTTATCAAAATCCAAAAAAGATTGACAGGATTATAAAAGTGATGCACGGGCCTCATCTTGGGCTTTTTCCTTATCTCGGCGCCGGACTACTGGTGTCTTTTCCCGGGTATAGTTGTCCATACCTATACCAGGGTATAGTTGTCTGATCATTTGCAGACAAGCAAACATGAGGGGAAAGCGAGCGCGCCCGCGGCTGCGGGAATGACGCGTCACGTGTGCTTCATCTGTCTACCCTTCCCTCAGAAGAAATCGCAGACCGAGGGCAGACCGGAGTGCAAGTGCACTGTAACTCTCATACTCATGCGACACTGGATACTACTGTTATCACGTGACAGGCTGCATGCTGAACTGGACGTTGCAGCAAGGGAAATGCTAATATTCAAGTATTTAGGCTATGGCTTAAGCTAGATTTTCCCATGGTTTGTGTTGTATAGGTATCGGATCATATTTTTTTTCTTCCCTCCGATCTCCGATCTAGCGTTCTGGGCCAGTATCTGAACGTCGTTGGAGTCGGGACAGCCCTAATATTTTCTGAAACGATGACGTCATCAGCCCACGTCTCTCCCCTAGTCAGAAACCGATACGTCACGTAACAGCAACGAAAACATGAACAAACACTGAACGATTGTCTTTTTATTAACTAACATTAACACAGATTAATAAATTTATTGTTCATGATCGTTTGTGTACCACGCGCAAGGTTTATGAGCAAAGTCCATGTCTTCTTCTCCATTTTATCTGTATCTCTGTGGCAGAATTACAGCGCCACATGCTGGTCTGGCATGTATACTACAGATATTTCTTGAGACGAGGGAAAAAAGATCGGATTGGAGTAAACTCCGTCTCCGTGTGGACGGGGCCAAAGAAGTAACGGGTACTTACGGTTATGGATAGAAATGTAGCGGAGTAAAGAGTACAATATTTGCCTCTAAAATGTTCTTGAGTAAAGTCATGAGTACTCCCCAAAAATGATACTCGAGTAAAGTACAGATCCCTCAAAATTGTACTTAAGTAGCTACTGTACTCAAGTAAATGTACTCTGTTACTGTCCGGCTCTGACTAAATGACTGAGGATCACTTACATACTACCGGATTTCATTTTATTTCAATTACAAGAAACTCATGCAGAAACACATGACTTGTTGCTAGGAGACACATGACAAATGAAAACAACATGTGTTTTTAAAATCGGCTCAAAATAGCAAACATGTTTGATATCCTCTGATCAAGAAGCTAAAAAATGGACTCTGTGCCCATCATACACCATGTGATTTTCCAGGAAACCTGTCAACTCAAATCTGCAGACTGGTTCTGACTTTCAGTAACTGGCATAATTTTGTCCAGACTGTAAACAGGGATAAAATCTGGGCAAATGTTGTGTAGTGTATTCCAGTCTTTAGTCGTATGGAGTGTTTTGTAACAGACGTGGCTGGAACAACATGGGTGCCTAATAAAGACTCAAATTTTTGAGTCAACTGAGAGAACAACACAAACTCGGATAATGTTTTACTTAACAAATTAATCCATAAAACACATTCAGTATTAACCAGAAATAATGTTGTTAGCAAACATCTGTTAGCATCATTATCAGGATTGTTCGATCCTATTACTGCATTTCATATTGCTCCATCCGTCATATAGCCCACACCTCTATCTGCTCTCCACCATTCCCATTAATCCCGGTGAGTTCTTTCTTTTCCCCCAAACAGCCAAGCACCGCCCGTGACATCACTCACAGGAAGTGCATCTTTAGCGTTGGCTAATTTCCATCGATTGCCTCCAGACAGGCTTAGCAGACGCGCCCTGTTCCCACACAGAACTCTCATTTTAAGTCTCCTCGCCTGCAGGAGTCCTCTCTCACTCTTTCCCTCTCGCACAATGAATGCAGTCAGCGCTTTTATCTCCTACCCCACTTGTGCTTATTATCAAATAAATGCGAGGCAGAGAGATACCCATTGACAGTAGCATGCATAATGACTGCTGGCTGTGTGAAATGGATTAATAAATAATGGGTGAACGCGGCTGAAAACAGCTTTTCCAGTCCTGCGAGCGCGCAAGAATGCTCGACAGAACAATCCCCCAACACACGAGCCGTGCGTTCCGGACCGCATTAAATGGAACACTGGGCAGAATGTAAAACAGAACGTTCCCCTGAATACTCGGAGGAGTCTGCTCAGTAAATTAGAATGCTCTTTAAAATGAGAAACAGATCGCTTGGCAAATGCTACCCGGAATAGTTCGCTAAAACTTCGAGGTAGATAGCATCTTATACTGTGTCTTTTATTTCCACTGCTGTAGCTATGGGCTTTTGTGCTGGTCAGAAACAGAATGAAATCTAAGGTACTTAGGGATTTACATACCTTGCATTAAAAAAACGAGCCGTGATCTTTCCAAATCACATTCATTGCTCATTGTGAAGTTGATCCAAGGGCTCTAATCCAAGGCCTACATCAATGAATAGTAGACTGAAACACTGTACCAGAGCATCATTTGATTAAAGCTTCTTTCTGGATCCACTTTGAACGGATCATATTTTGGGTATTCATCAATAGGTGCTTTAGGAAAAAGATTATCTGACAAGGGAGCTAATCAGGGAAAAGGCCACATCTGTCTTTTTCAGATATGTTTGATAGTATGACATCTTTGTAAACCCTTTCAATATGTTTAACTCTCTGGATACAATCACAGATTCTCCCTGACTTTAAAACAAAGTGTTTTTAATAAACCACTCTGTTAATGTAAGTGTTGTAGGCCTTGCTTTTTTACTGTATGATATTTTGTTTTTAGTGTGTCAGAGCAATTGTTAAGGCGGAACTTTCCATGTAAAAGGAGCCTTTTTTTATGACTTGTCATGGGCAGATGTGCCTAACACGAAAACAAGAGGGCGGAGGAGACCATTGGCGCCAGGCGGTCAAATTCATAGGTAATGATCTTGGTTCATAAACCTCAATTTGACAAAATGTACCAAGCCACATATTAGCATAAAATTATAAAAGATAGTAAAATTGAGAACAATGTCATTTAGTTACTCCTTTACCACAAAAAGGGTACAAAATAAGACTTGAAAGTATTAAAATTCTGTCAGTTGTTTTATTATTTTCTGCCAGAACGACCACAGCATTGCAAGTAACAAGGTTCAAATTTAGCCTATACAGTAAGATGCTAAATGTTGGTTTGTAGTTATTAATGAAAAAAAGTTTATCTGTGGAATGTGCCACTTCTTTAACGAAGCATTAGTACTGCAGTCTATTTAGTTATGTAATGAAATTTCCATATTTTTCATCTTGATTTCAATGCTGATTATTACGCCGTCATCACTCTTCCTCTACACACCTCCTGCCTGGCCAACATCCCTTCAATCCCTGTTACTTTGTGCTACTTTGTGTTCCAGGGGTTATAGTCAGCTAAGAAGCCGCCAGATTTAACCAGGAATAGCCCTTGATTTCTCTGGATTATGCAGGCTGGAGTGGGATTAAACATGATTGCCAGATTTGTTCTGGTTTGCTGAGCATATTTGAACGTGTCTGTCTATTTAGATTTACATTTAGTCATTTTGCAGATGCTTTATCCAAAGTGACTTACAATTGGGGAATACATAAAGCGATACTTCTTAAAGAGGCAAACAGACACAGGAAGTGCATGTAATACCAAGTTTCAGGTATCATTCAAATTAGTACAAACTAGAAAGAGAAGGAATAAATAAAGAGAAATAAGTTTTTATTTTTATTTATTTTGGATGAAGTAGTGTCGAAAAAGATGAGTTTTCAGAAAAACCATTTGAAGTTTGTCGCTTGAAAATTGTCAGGATATCAGCATTATGTATAAGGGTGGGAAGACCATTCCACCAGCCTGGAATGGTAAACGAGAATGTTCTGGAAAGTTATTTTGAGCCTTTCTGTGATAGTACCATGACACTAGCGATCTCAGACTTCTGGAGGAGATCTAGATTCATACTAGTAAGTGGAAGTAGGTGGGTGCTGAGCCTGTGGCTGTTCTATATGCAAGCATCAATGTCTTGAACTTAATGCGAGCCGCAACTGGTAAAGAGAAGTGTAACATGGGCTCTTTTGGTCGTGCCACTGCATTCTTAATCATTTGTAATGGTTTGATTGTGCTTGATGGAAGTCCAGCCAGAAGAGCATTGCAGTAGTCCAGCCTAGAAATTACAAGGGTCTGGGCAAGAAGTTGTGCAGCATGCTCCGTTAGAAAGTGCCTAATCTAAGGTATATCAGGTTGTGTTTGAATGTAGAGTGAGTTTGTGTGTTTAAATGTTTTCTCCATTGAGCATACTGTATTTGGAAGCTCAGCCTTCAAGTGTGACTAGTAGGGTGTTTTTAAATGCTTGTGATTTAAATGCTAACTGTTTGGCCACTAGTAGACATTACTCAACTGCAGTATCCATCTGTATCAGGTGGCAGTAAGCTTCACTTCATTGTTTGCCGTTGCACTGCCAAAATGCTGTTGCTTACTTTATATTGCCAACTATGTTTGGCAATGAATCCAAGTTTTACTGTCATTGCAAATGACTGTCAGATGGTAAATCAAGAAGTTGTAATTTCAAAATGCCATGCGTCTGATGACTCTACATCTCATCGTTGCAGAAGACAAAAATCATTCACTGGTGAAACATCTATTATAATAAATAATAATCTTTTGTGTTAGAATCCACCAACAATGTTGACCAAATAATTGTGTAGCTGCAGCATCTACCAGCAAGGTCTAACTGCAGACACTAAACCGCTAATACTGTTATACCTCATATTCCGTAGAGAGGTCATCATTACTGCAGCTTTACACTTGGACTTTATGTAAGCTTTGATATTAGAGTATCAGTTAATAGGTTCAGAGAGTGTGTTTGGGTGTGTCAGAGAGAGCCAAAGCAGGTCATAAGCAGACGGCTACATGGTTGGCCAGTGAATGACTCAGAAGGCAGAACAGCTTGAAGGTGTCTGGGTAAAATTCCTAACCACAGGCCAACTATTTATAACACTCACCACAGGCCACACTACCACAGCAATTGTGACTTCATGAATAATTTGCTTTCATCAAACACCCAGTGCTCTACCTCCCCCATCTTAATGGAGACACTAAGGGCAAAGAGCGGATGTTATCAATGACTAAACGACGACTTGTGGCCTTTCAGGTCTGAGAGTTGTCATGTTTTAAAAATGCAAGTTTTCTACAACAAGCTCATGTGTGAGCTCGGTGAACTGATCCACAGAGTGGTGGGGTGCTGGTAGCTACTGTGAAGTCATGCAGCCTATAGTTGACTTGCTAATCACTGTTCCTCTGAGACAACTCGAGCGACGGTGTGACTGCCGATGATTGAAGCTCTCTTGTGAGTTGGGCGAGTCATCTGACTGTCAGAGATGAAAGGATGTTTGCAGTTTACCTGCAGCATCAAACAGCATCTGCCTTTCTCTTTCCCCCTGCTTATCGCACGAACCTCCTCATTCCCCGTTTCCACAGTAGTCATGGTTACCCCTGCATCAGAGCGCTTGCCGTAGCTGTCAGGGCGTCATGCTCAGATCACCTCGTGCAGGTCGTTTCGGCACGCAGTTCCCACTCGTGACAACGCGCTTCAATTTAGCTTTGATTAAGTCAGCCCAGGAAGCATCTGGCTCTTTCAGCAGCACGGGGGCTCGTGTAATTTGGCAGAATAACCGAAGGAGAATAAAACCCATTCCTGGGGGGTAAGGGGACGCAGATACATCTTGCTTATCCAATTTCTCACCGCTCTGAATGGGAGCGGAGCAAAATGCAGCAAATTTGCCACTGGTGTTGGGGGAAGAATTAGCCCCCCAGGTGTGAGGTGACACTGAAACAGCATGCTCTCCGAGATTAGTCTGCTTTACAATCGATATCCAGCTGTAGTGTAAATTTTGCCAAGGTAATTGGCTCTTTTCACTGACTGATATCTGACCACTCATGTGAGCGGTAATGGTTCTCAGAATCACTACGGAAAACAAGAGGCTGCTTTCCGTAAGGGGGAGCAATGGAGGATTATAGCGTGTAGATGGGCTGATAGACGCACTTGAAGTGTAATTGTATTGTGGATGATTGAGGGGCAGGAAGTAGATTTGTTTTGTCTTATTTGCATTTTTTCTTCAGTCAGAACAGGTGAATGAAATTAGTAGTGTGATTTGTGGAGGGATGGAGAATGAAAAGAGAGTTATAAACAGATGCGGGACACAGGGAAAGAGATGAATGAGTGTAAGAATGAGGGAATCTGAGTGAAGGAAGATGTGAAGAGGCTATGCAGCTTTGAGATTGAAAGATGGTGTGTAATTGTAAGGAGTGGGGCTTGAACTACATTAATGGTGCCATGTACACATGTCAATCCATAATATGGATTGTTGGTAATGTTGAACATTTGATGGACTGATGATTTTCCTGCTGGATAAAGAGAAACAGAGAGGGAAATGGAGGTCAGAATGGTCCAGAATGGACAACTAGGAGCATTGTCCTTGGCCGTGTGATGAGGGCTATTTATGATATAGCCTATTCATTGCATCTGAGAGAGAGGGGACCAAGCATACATATTTTGTCCTAGGCCCCATGAATTTTAGGCATGACCATGTGAGCACCACCTTCCTGTTGAAAGAGCATGCAACAGGGAGAAGCAGTTTGAGGGATTTGGCCCTTTTTTTTTTTCTTTTTTTTTAGGGATGGTTAGGAACATGCTGTCCTATTCTGTTCTGAGTATCAAAACTGTACTGTCTCAGACTAGTTGGCCTCATTCTTTTTATTTATCTTTCTTATGATATCTTGTAAGCCTAGCATATCATTCTCCAGCTAATCAACATCAGGAAAGGAATTCATTTCAACCTCAGTAGATTTTTGAATGTTTTCTGCTATATATGTGTGGAGGTACTGAATAAATACTTTAAACATGATATTGAGAGTACAACCTTTACACTGAAAAAAAGTATGCTATAAGGTATAGGAGACCCTGCAATTGTGTGAAATATAAAGTTCATTAATAGACAAGATGCACAAAAGAATGTTTTGAAAAGCTTGTGCTGTGACTTTATTTACTATATAGCCTTTAACATTTATAATAAAAAAAAAATAAGTCACATTATTTAATTTAATTAAAATCATATTTATTAAATCCTGAAAACTTATTATTATCAAAACAAATAATTTTGATTGATAGTGGGCCTCTGTAATTTCTGTGCAGTAATATACACATAACTACTGTATGTGAACAGGTTTTTTGTGTCATAGTTGCTATATTGCACTGCTGGATTCACAACAGAGACTGTAACTATCATTAACCATTTGAACTCTATTGTTGTTGCACAGCAAAGAAAGAAATGCTTTTGTACCACTGAAGCATTTCCCTCTCTCTCTCTCTCATTCTCTCTCTCTTTCTCTCTCTCTCTCTGGTTTCCTTTTTCTGGTGCTCCTTCAGAATCGCTAGTTTGCCAAAATCACGCCTCGCTCTCGCTTTCTTGTCTCACTCTCTGGCTTTTCCTCATATTTCCCCAAGACTGCAATCGATAGAGGCGTCTGTGATCAGGTTGCCACGTGTGATTCATTTGGGTAACCTTGACTACGGTTTGATGTGCGTGTGGACTTGGCTTGGCTAGCTGCAGCGTGAGTCAGAGAAAGTGTGTGCCGTGCAGGAGCTTACAGTATTGATTTGCCTGAGCAGCCAAGAGGGGTTTCACCTCTTCCTGCAATGAGTGCCCCAAACTGCTTTTGAGTTGTTATAAGAACTTGAATAATTCTTGTGAGATTAAAACACTGAATGGTCTTATTTTGAACATCTGTTGATTTGCATGGTACTTGCTTAATATACAAATATTAATTCTTCAAAATTCTGCTTTTCTGAAAATTTTCATAACTTGAAAATGTATGAGAATAATCCTTTTAATGTACCACAGTTCAGGGTTTTTCAGCAGAGGGTGTCCATCTATTAGTGTTTGATTTGAAAAAAAGGAACAAAAAAGTGTGTTAAACAATGATTCTCTACATCATTAATGATTATTTTGGCTCTGTAATGTATTTATCATAATAAAGTATGAAAATATATTAACATGGTTCTGTAAGTATAATATTATAGATCAGGCCTAATGTAATGCTCAGTTTTACAGAATGTATAATAGGGGACCCTGCCCAGTTTCTCTTATCTGCCAGGGGGCCTTGGCCTGAAAAAAGGGTGTATAAATATCTTAATTTTGAACATACTAAGTTTAAGACAAACAATATAAATAAACATCAATTCAAAATCACTAATGCCTCTATCTTATTTCTCCCTGTTCCCCTTATTTCTCCTTTCCACAGAACTCCATCAGACACAACCTCTCCCTACATACCCGCTTCATCCGTGTTCAAAATGAGGGAACAGGAAAAAGTTCCTGGTGGATGCTTAACCCAGAGGGTGGAAAGATGGGCAAAGGGCCCCGAAGACGAGCTGTATCCATGGACAATGGCACCAAATACCTTAAGAGCCGAGGCCGAGTTAGCCGGAAGAGAGCAGGAGCTGTGGGAGTGGGCCGAGAGCTTAGAGGACCCGGAATACAGGGATCGCCAGAACACGGAAGCCCAGCTGGGAAGGGAGTAATGGGAGTTGGAGGTGAAGAGTTTGATGCCTGGACAGACCTCCACTCCAGAACAAGCTCCTCTGCATCAACGTTAAGTGGATGTTTGTCTCCTATTCTGGCTGAGACAGAACCTGATGAACCAGAGGAAGGAGGACTTTCCTGCTCAGCCTCCCCAAGACTCTACCCTAGCCCCACCAGCACAAGATCTCCAGCCCTGGGAACAGGGGGACACTGTCCATCTGTCGAGCTCCCGCACCTAGCTGATCTAACTGGAGCCATCAGCTTGGAAGAAGGCTACTCCCAGCCTCTACCACTTAAGCGCAATGGATATCACTATGGCCCTGGACCCAAAGGAGAGACCTCCTACTGTGGAACGGTCTATGGCCAACCATCCATGGGCATGCTTAGGCATCATACGCCTATGCAGACAATTCAGGAAAACAAGCCTACCAGCTTCCAGCGTGCTCTTAGGGCATACTCCGAGAACAGTGCCCTTGAAAGTCTGCTTGCTGGAGGATTACAATTCTGTGGTAAGGACATGGTTGTGGCTCAAGGAGCAGCATCCCATTCCCTTATGTCACAATCTAACAGTGCCGTACAATCTCATGGCCACAATCAGAGCAACAATCACAGCCAGAATCACGATCATAACCCAGAGCATAGCCACAATCGCAATTCCAGTCATAGTCTTCACAACGGCCATGGAGTAACCCATGAGCAAAACCCAAGCCATCATCACAATCCCAATCAAGCTCATAATAAGCTTCATCCAGGTCTTGAATACAATCACCACAAACACCACCATGGCCATGAATATGTTCAATCTCATGACCACAAACTCAATGCTAGTGCCAATCCCAACCACATGCACAATCATCTGCCACTCAACAACTCCAGACAACCAGACCTTGCTCCCAGGGTAAACAATGATATGCTGCAACCCTACAACCACAAATCACCCAGCCTTTATGGCTCACGTGCTCACCTTCCTTCTACTGCCCTGCCTCCTAATCCTGCCAGTGTCTTGGATGTACCCCAAGACCCATGTCGTCTGGCTTCAGCCCCCCACCCTCGCCATCAGTCCTACCCAGGTTCCCACCTCCACCAGGGCATGACAGAACCCTGGCAAGGCTATTACCACCACACATCACAGAACTCTAATTACCATGGCAACCACCAAGCTAACCATCACCAGGATCCTCACAACCGGTTGCAGTCTGAGATGGAAATGGATGTGCACCAGAGCACTCTGGATTGTGATGTGGAATCCATCCTCCTGAACGACTTCATGGACTCAACAGAGGGAATGGACTTTAACTTTGACGGGTCACTATCACAGGGTGTTGGCATGGGAATAGGTTTGGGAATGGGAATGGGGGTTTTTGCAGGGCCTCAGCAATCACATAACAGCCAGAGTTGGGTGCCTGGGTGAACTGGGGCATTGAGGACCTACATTTAGGCAAAACTTTCAACCATACAGCCTTCTGAATGGCAGCAGGTCAAGTCGGGAATTCAAATGAACAAATTGACCAAGATTCCCTTTAGCTGATGTCATATTTTGGACTCAGAGTTATCCCTTGCTCCATTTCCTTAAAATCCCCCCTCCTGTCTTCTATTCAATTTTCACTCCTGTGGAATAATGTCATAGCGCCCTAATAATCCTTTCTGTGGTTCATGTCCTTCAGTTTGTGCTCAATTCATCACCTCCATGTCTTTCTGGGCAAATGCTCTGAAGCACTTTACATCACCATCTATTCCAATGCTGTAATGACCACCCTGCGACCTGGGAGGAATCACATTGTCCGCTGGCCTGGGTTTAATGTATGCAAACGACTTTGTTATCCTTCCTGATAAAAAAAAAAGTTAATAATTAAGTGTTGGTGTTGTTTTACTAAACATGAGTACAGGATTGAGCAGTTGCTATAGCTGTCTTAGTGTCTGTGCTGTCATTTGTGTATCTGTCAGTGTGTGCGGGTGTCAGAGTGTGGATCTGCTTTCTTTGGTAAATGTGTGCACCTCTTCCCAAGTAGGTCTATTGGATGTCCCTTTATTGTGGGCCAGGACAGTCATCCATCAGACACACTCTATTGATATTCAGCATATCCTTTTTAATCTCCAAAGTAATGCACCAGCTATGCATCACTGTTGCAAATAGAATGTGATGCTTGGAGTGTGCAGGGCTGTTTTTCCCCCGGACACACAACGGCTTAATGTGTTTTGGCGAAAGTGATGATTAAAGTCACTCTGCAGTAAGTATGTGTGTGTGTGTGTGTGTGTGGGTGGGGGGGGGGGGTGGTGGGGGGTAAGGGGGTGGTATTAGAAGGAGGTAGAGAGGGCAGAGATAGATAGATAGAGGGGGAAAAGGAGAAATGCAAATATTATCACTATGCCCCCTTCCTCTCCATTCTGTGAATATATAAAGCTTTCCCTGTAATGAAATAAGGAACGATCCAACACTACCGCACATCCTGTGCAGGGCTTTCTCCTGGTTCACCTCAGCCTAGCTTCTCCGTGGCAGCCTTCCTCTGTCTCCAACCAATGCACTGGCTTTATTCTGGCTACATTCTCATTATTCATCCCATGCAGTTTCCCTAGGTAATCAATTATGATTGATCAAATTTGAAGCTGTCAACCCTTATTAACTGTATGTTAATGTAATACAAAGCTGGAATTGTATCCTTAATGAGTCACATCTTGACTAACCTGACTAACTATTTGATGGTAGTGCTACTTAAAGGTTGCAAAAGGGAAGGTGTCTAATATCTGGTTTTCCCCAATTTTTCAGAGCCTTTGTGTCCTACACTAGTGAACTGTATGCAGATTAATTCAGTCAGCAAGCAAAAAAAAAAAAAGGGTGCTATCTTCTCTTTGCAGACATCCCCTATCATGTTGCCCTTATCCAGTGATCTCCTAGACTCAAGTAATTTATATTTTCTCATTCTGAGTGTAAGATAACACCAAGGATCCAAACAGAAAGACTCCTCTAATTATGACATGGTTTGGTGAGGTTAGAGGAAACATATGGGGTACATTTATGCACACATTGCAGATCCCAGTTGTCTTATCCTATTATGGCCACTAGATAGGGGTGGATAAGGTAATGAAAAGTTTGTCATGGGAAACAGGATCAAAAATAACGATAGCATATGCCAAACATAGTAAATATTAATTGGCAAAGACAAACAGAAGTCGGAAGTGCTCTCTGACAATCGAAAACACACAAAGCATCAAAAGCTGAAGGCTATGTGAATCAGTACTTCTCTGACCAAGTCTTTACAGAAGGCATTTTCTAGCATCAGATGATAAAAGCACTGTTCACTTCTGATGTTCCATAATGACAGGATTATAATGTCTCCATGCATACTATTGAACAAATTCAAGAGTAATTTCATGGCTGCCAGGATAAAGTCACCTTCCATGGCCAACCACCAAATCAGAACATCTTTGAATTTTTATGTAAATTTCTGTAGTACAAAGATTCCACACCCTTCATTACTAAAAAAAAAATTGAGAGGTCTGTTCCTTAAGCATTGCAACAAGTACTTGTTGTGAAGGAACTCTTATCATTTCCTTGATATTTATATACTGTTTTGGTGTTTCAGGTTATTTTGTCCACTCTTTGTATCTTGTATTTGCTTTTGTCTACCATAACTGATGTTCCATATAGTGCATACACACACAAACACACACACAGTTTTTTATTTTATTTTACTTTTATATGCTGCCAGGTGCTTTCTCAGAGGCTGAAACTGTCCGCAGATACATGACTTGGAAGCAGCTTTTTGTTCTGCTTAAATTTTGATGAGAAAGAACGTACATGGAGAGAGAAATAGAGAGCGCAGATAAAAAAGATAAAGGAAGCTGACACAGAGTGAGTTGAAAAGGATGGCACTAGGTTGCTTGAAAGAAAAAAAAACCTTCATAGGTAGAGATGGTGTGTGTGTGTGTGTGTGCATTAGAGAGAGAATCTGTCAGAGTAGCGTCCCTCAGCAGAGCTGTTTGAATCAGGCCAAATGTCAAGTGGCTCTCTACAGTGTTTCTTACACAGCCAGATCAGATAGCCATCCCTCTTTCTCACTGTCTCTCTATCTTGCCAAGGACAATGAGCCCTGTCTTCATCCGCTTTCATTCCCTTCTTTATGTTCGAGGTGGCCAGGAATCTGTTGTTATCCAACTGTGATTTTGATTGTTGGCCTATGCCTGCTTCAGTGCTCAGCTTCATGTGTGTGTGAGTGTGTATGTGTGTGTCTGTGTGTGTGTGTGTGTGTGTGTGTGTGTGTGTGTGTGTGTGTGTGTGTGTGTGTAGCACAGTGACGTAACTGAAATTTTATTAAAATGAACTGAAATTGTGCCCTGGTATTTACTATGCCTGGCTATCAATAATATAATATACACAGTTTATATTTATTGGGTATAAAGATGGGCTTGTGGATGACAGTTTGGAGCTCCTGTATCCCATTCTTCTATATTGCAAGATCATGATTCTATTACAGTTCATTTCTGTCACAATGTTGTACAAAAAAATCTGTATTGAGAAAATTGTATAATATTTTTTGACAAGCAAATATCAGTTTTATTTCTTTTTTAAATGATGTATCTGCTCATCTTGTGGCCTGTAAAATAAAACAAAAGAGAACTTGAACATTTTGAAAGTCTCTTTCTGACAATATGTGTAACAAATCACAAATGATGTATTTTTAATGCTTCAACTGGTTTGGTTTAGACAACAATGCACTTACTTCAGAATTTTGAAGTATTTTTTGAAGAATGAGAAAAAAAAGAGAGGGCCGGGGTTGATTTTAGTGCACTTCCTTGCTATCTCTAGCTTGCAAGAATATGGTGGTTGAAGGGGAGTAGTTAAGGATGTTGTGGCTAAGCTGTAAAACTGACATCAGAGAAGGAAAATCAAGTCATCTTTATTTATATAGCGCTTTAAACAAAAAAGATTGTGTCAAAGCAACTGAAAGTGAAAGTCGTGACATTTGAAAAGTATGGTAACCCATACTCGGAATTGGTGCTCTGCATTTAACCCATCCAAGTGCACACACATAAGAGTAAGAAGTGAACACACCGTGAACACACACCCGGAGCAGTGGGCAGCTATAGATCCAGCGCCCGCGGAGCAACTGGAGGTTCAGTGCCTTGCTCAAGGGTACTCCAGTCATGGGTATTGAGGGTGGAAGAGAGCACTGTTCATTAACCCTCTCCCACCTACAATTCCTGCCAGCACCGAGATAATGCAAAATGACAGTTAAAGGCAGTTCATCATTGAATTCAGTGATGTCATCATTCAGCTCAGTTCAGTTAAATAGTATCTGTGCAATCATTTGCAATCATGTCAACGATATCGCTGTAAATGAAGTGTCCCCAACTAAGCAAGCCAGAGGCGACAGCGGCAAGAAACCGAAACTCCATCAGTGACAGAAAGTCATTCCAGAAGGGAAGTAAATGTTCACATTTTGACTAAAGATTACAATATATAGCCAATATGTTTACCGTGAGAGTAAATTTAGTAGAAAAGAAACATCTGAGACAATCTAAATATTCAACCATAAATTAGAATTCTGTTAAGTCTCCTGAAATATGAAAGCATGACCCCTGAGCAATAAATGTTTCCTTTGGGATACCACATAGGTCAATGAAAATAATACTCATTATGTGTGTTTCCATGGGAGTTTCATATGAAAACAACAGGAAATACAGTTCATATTGAGAATCAGCATTCAAAGATCTAGTCAGCTGCTTGTTTACTGTCAAGGCAGCTGCCTTCTAAGGTGGCATGACTGATTTGAAATGCTTTACATAGTCAGCAACTCCTCACACAAATCTCATTTCAGTTGATTTTAGTAGAGTTTGACAATAGCATGTTGCTAAGCTAACGATACTATTCTATACTTTACATAAAAATACATAAAAATCTTATGTACACATATAGTTTTCAGTACCGAATAAAATAATTTATTTAGAATTTACATTGTTCACAACTCTGCTATAACACAATTTTGTAATTCATTCTAAGATTGCCTTTTCTAGGAAGGACACATGCAATGCTGTCTTAGATTTTGACTAAAGTTATATAGTTATGCTGCCTACCTTTCTGGACAACCTTCATATTGGAAGCATATTTGTGATGTGGGCGGTTCACTAGGTTTTGGAACAGAATGTGTATGCGCTCATGTAGAAAGTGCATCAGTTACTATGAGTGTGTGTGTGTGTGTGTGTGTGAAAGAAAGAGATAAGGCTCGTTAACACCCCTGATGCTGTTCCACAGCTGTCCTCGTCCCTATGGAAGTGGTCTCACTGAGGGAATGCCGGCATCTGCAGTGCCATACTGTTCCACATATTTCTCTGAGATTCACGCACATGCACACACAGTCCAGTCTAATTGACTACGCTCATCTCTGGCTCTGCCTCGCCTCCACAGGCGACTGTTTGAGAGCAAGAAACGGACAACTGAGTCGTGAGAGAAAAAAGAAAGAGGGAAACGTACTGGAAACACATGCTCACTCCGAACATGACTCCTCCCCTTGGGAAAACATATCCATAATGAAAATTCTGTCATCATTTACTTACATCAGCAACCTCTTGTTGTTCCAAACCTGTTTAACTTCTCTTCACACAAAAGCTCCACAAACTGTCTGTCAAGCTCCAAAAATATAAAACCAACATCAGAACCACTATACTGTAGCAGTTAGTCTAGATAGCTTGTGCACTATATTCTTCCAGTGTTCTTAAATCATGCTATATCTATGTGTGAGAAGCAGACTGGAGCTCTTGGAGGCGTGCTGTGGGCGGAGCTACAGAGTCACAAGCACACAAAGCTTTTGTGTAGCGACTGTCTGCAAGCTGTGACATCGACATGAAACAGGACCAAAACTTTACTGACTTAAAAGAACTATGGCGAAAAATCAATCATATCGCAATGAATTCCGTAACTTGAATGTAGCACGTTGATGGGCTGCTCTTGCTCTCGCTCTTAAGGGAGAAGTGCTTGTACAAGGAATTCCACCCTCTTATGACATCATTCAGATCCAAACTCGAGAGAAAAACAAACAAACAAATAAATAAACTTCCCAACCCTGTAGGTGTGTCTTTGGCACAGAAATAATCATAATGTCATGTGTCCAACTCATTTTTTGAGACTCCAACTCTTTGAGCAGTGAAAAAAGTCAGAATGCATGTAAGAGTATTAGACCTCACCTTTAAAGCTGGGGTTTTTTAAATATTTTTTTATTAGTTTATTTTTTTATTTATTTTTTATATGTCTATATATTTGGGTTAATTCTTAGGACTTACTATATGTTAAAATTAAATAAGAAATGTTGCCTCTTAAATTAAATTAAATTAAATTAAATTAAATTAAATTAAATTAAATTAAATTAAATTAAATTAAATTAAATTAAATTAAATTAAATTAAATTAAATTAAATTAAATTAAATTAAGGTATAATAACCCTGATCTCCACACTCAGAACATTATACACAATCCATATAGACTACTTTTACAATGCTTCATGTTTTTTAAGAGATTCAAACATGTTGGTCAAATGAGCTGTTGTAATTATTTACATTTATGCATTTAGCAGAGAGTTCAAATCATCAGAGTCAACAATTGTTTTAGTACAAAGTGCCAGTATTGCTATTAAAAAGAACTATGTTAAGATTCTTCAAAAATTCTTGGAAAATAATTTTTTTGGAACAAGACAGGGTAAGTAAAAATTGACAGATTTTTTTCATTTTAAATAAACTGATCCTTTAAACCTGTGTCCCTGTAAGATAAGCTGTCTGGACAACGGATGGATTTATGATCTTTACCATTCCAAATATCAGGTAAATTTAACATCTGAATATCAAGTAAGAATAAAATCAACATTGTGTCCAATCTCACACGTGAGGCGCTATTACAGACCTCTGTCTCCACGTGCTCTCAAAGTATCAAGCGTACTCATTAACATCAGACAATAGAAGCTTCCGGATTCATGGCCCTTTTCATCCCTGAGAGCAGGATTTGTCAAAACAGCATGTGTTATTGAACCCGGGTTTCTCACCGTGCTCAATGCAAATGAGAGCAGCCTGATTTATCCCCAGTGTCTGATGGATTTATTCTGACAGAGGAAGTGACAGCGCTGTGACAGCCAAGCCCCCCCAACCTTTTCTATTTCAATTCTTATTCTATAATGCATTCTATTCTGAACTTCTTTCTCAGCTCTCAGGGCTTTTTCTCAGCATCGTGGTGTAGAAAGGGCTGCATTATTCATGATCACATATTCATTGTCATTTCATATACCACCTCTTGCATTCAGCTCCATTCCCGTACTCTCTAATAACAGCGGATACTTTGTAAATTCTGTGAAGAATGGGCTGATATGTATTTTCAATGACTTAATTTGTGGTTCATGATGTACACACCATGAAGGTATATGGACTTATTGAAATAGGGTTTAATTTGACGTGGCACATGAGCCTTGAATTCCATTTGACTGAGAGGAGGGGTGTTTTAATACTGAAATGTCATTCACAACAGCAGTGATTTGCTGTGGCAAAACAACCAGAAGTGATTCATTTTAAATGATTCGGGGTGACTAGCGACCGTTGCAGATGCAACAAAGTTCAGCAGTTAAACTTTATGTAAATGAGCAGTAATGTAGGTAAGCATAAAGTACAATGACGTATTTATGCTGAGAAACCCATAACAAGCAACTGGAAGTCATTCTATTCCAAAGAGAGTTGGTTACATGACATTACAATCGACAGAGATTGCTGTTGATGCAACTTTGTCTCCCATAAATATGCATGCGAATGAAGGAGACTGAAGCGCAAAAACATTTAGCATTTCACAGCTTACAAAACTTATACAGTCATATGACATATGATGTGACCAAAAGATCTAAACACCATTGCATAGCCCTTATTCAGCCTGAGGATTCCAAAGCAACACTGTTAAAAATTGACCCGTTAAAAACAGTCATAAATTGGCAGCATGGTTTCCAGCAAGTTACTGTTAAATGAACGTTGTCTTGCTGTTGCTGAAATGTTCAGTTGGTTACTGTTTTTTGCGAATACTGTATAAAGCTGTTATTTTCTACATTCACCGTACAATATTGTCAAAAGCACCAACAATTAATTAATGTTGATTTGCATTTCTTCAGAAGAGCTATATTTTAAGGTTTTTCTGTAAACTACATACACAAATACATGTTATTGTATGTCTAATGAGCAACAGACTGCAATAAATAAATAAATAAATAAAGAGAGAAATAAAAATGAAAAACATTTATTTTCTTTATTACCCTTTTAATAAACTTCAACAGCAAAAGAGACATTTAAGAAAAACAACAATTCCAGCCATAAAAAAAAAAAAAGAATTATGTATGCACATGTGGTGTGAGTACGATATATGTGCAGTGTGTGTTTGGGTTCACTTATATGAAGTCCCACTCAAACTCTATCAGTTTTTAAGAAGCGTTGCGACATTAGGGTTGACATATCTTTTTGTGACGACCTTCTCTGTCCGCTTTGATAGGATCAAGATTAATCCCAATGTGTACAAATGTTTACATTCAGAATTTGTGTGGGGGGAAGTAATATAAATATAGCAATGTGTATTCTTGTATCAAGAACACTGACCTTTACTGTTCGGTGTAGGTAATGTTGCATGTAAGGTGTTAGACATTGCCACCTGTAAATCCATATTTAAACATAGTTCAGAGAAAGTAGTGGGTTCATTGAAACATGCATTTCATTTTCTATACAGATACTTTGAAACAATATGCATACAAAAAATACTCAGCTCTATATTTCTTCACGGCCTGGTGAAACACAACAATTTGAAAAACTAATGGAATGCATAGTCGATATAAAAAACTGGATGACGAGTAATTTCTTACTGCTAAATTCTGAGAAAACAGAGGTGTTAATTATAGGACCTAAAAACTCAGCTTGTAATAACCTAGAACACTGTCTAAGACTTGATGGTTGCTCTGTCAATTCTTCATCATCAGTTAGGAACCTAGGTGTGCTATTTGATCGCAATCTTTCCTTAGAAAGCCACGTTTCTAGCATTTGTAAAACTGCATTTTTCCATCTCAAAAATATATCTAAATTACGGCCTATGCTTTCAATGTCAAATGCAGAAATGTTAATCCATGCATTTATGACCTCAAGGTTAGATTATTGTAATGCTTTATTGGGTGGTTGTTCTGCACGCTTAGTAAACAAACTACAGCTAGTCCAAAATGCAGCAGCAAGAGTTCTTACTAGAACCAGGAAGTATGACCATATTAGCCCGGTCCTGTCAACACTGCACTGGCTCCCTATCAAGCATCGCATAGATTTTAAAATATGGCTTATTACTTATAAAGCCCTGAATGGTTTAGCACCTCAGTATTTGAATGAGCTCCTTTTACATTATAATCCTCCAAGTCCGCTACGTTCTCAAAACTCAGGCAATTTGATAATACCTAGAATATCAAAATCAACTGCAGGCGGCAGATCCTTTTCCTATTTGGCGCCCAAACTCTGGAATAACCTATTGTTCGGGAGGCAGACACACTCGTGCAGTTTAATTCTAGATTAAAGACCCATCTCTTTAACCTGGCTTACACATAACATACTAATATGCTTTTAATATCCAAATCCGTTAAAGGATTTTTAGGCTGCATTAATTAGGTAAACCGGAACCGGAAACACTTCCCATAACAACCTATGTACTTGCTACATCATTAGAAGAATGGCATCTACGCTAATATTTGTCTGTTTCTCTCTTATTCTGAGGTCACCGTGGCCACCAGATCCAGTCTGTATCCAGATCAGAGGGTCACTGCAGTCACCCGGATCCAGTACGTATCCAGACCAGATGGTGGATCAGCTCCTAGAAAGGACCTCTACAGCCCTGAAAGACAGCGGAGACCAGGACAACTAGAGCCCCAGATACAGATCCCCTGTAAAGACCTTGTCTCAGAGGAGCACCAGGACAAGACCACAGGAAACAGATGATTCTTCTGCACAATCTGACTTTGCTGCAGCCTGGAATTGAACTACTGGTTTCGTCTGGTCAGAGGAGAACTGGCCCCCCAACTGAGCCTGGTTTCTCCCAAGGTTTTTTTCTCCATTCTGTCACCGATGGAGTTTCGGTTCCTTGCCGCTGTCGCCTCTGGCTTGCTTAGTTGGGGACACTTCATCTACAGCGATATCGTTGACTTGATTGCAAATAAATGCACAGACACTATTTAACTGAACAGAGATGACATCAGTGAATTCAATGATGAACTGCCTTTAACTATCATTTTTGCATTATTGACACTGTTTTCCTAATGAATGTTGTTCAGTTGCTTTGACGCAATGTATTTTGTTTAAAGCACTATATAAATAAAGGGTGACTTGACTAGACTTGACAAAGAAACATGAATTGAATGTTAGCATCTAAGCATCTTACCTCTTAATTAATTCCATCATGCTTACATCCGGTTTGTACTCCATATTGAAATGGTGATAAGTACAAAGGACAGCAGCAAGCCCAGATAGAAAAGATGGCTGGAAACCCTCACAAATGATGTGCTCTTCAAGGACTTCTCCACACTAACATGTCTTTGTTTGAAAACGCATCTTTTTCTTGTCGTTTTGGCCTTCAGTCCACACTGAGACGGTGTTTTTGTCAAGGAAAATTACACTTTTTGAAAACACTCTCCAAAGTGTATAAATGTAGTGTAAATGTAATGTGGACTGTGAAAATGGAGGCTTTTGAAAACGATGACATGTTTAGTCATGTGACGCATATTGTACAAATAGACATCTGTGTTTATACAGGTATTGTGCCTGTTATGTGCTATTCTCTTTCACACTTTTGCCAAAGATGCTACTTTGTTCACTCTTTATATATTGCAGTCAAACAAAGATGACAGGATATTTATTCATATTTGCTGTCCTGTGGCAAAACATGAGGGCAGTTGTATTATACAGTATATCAAACCTGGTGAGTGAGCGTGACCTGGACGCATCAGGGAATTATATTTTCTTCAAAAAAAAAAAAATATCCGGCCAGAAGAATTGCATGAAAATGTGTCTGTTCCATCTGTATCATCTCAATGTGCTTTTATGAGGTTTTACACATGCAAATTTGACATTTTCGGATGTTTCCGTGTGGATGAGAAACATTTGGAAAACACTTGAAAATGCTAGTGTGGACGAGATCATTTTAAAACGAAAAAATATCAAATATAAATATTATTCCGGAACAGTGTTGTAAATAGAACTTAACCACTGTTTTCTAGTCGTGTCCTCTTTTGGAAGACAAAACAAAGTATTTTTGATTTTACAATGAAACACACAGCGTCTCCACTACATAGCGGCGGCAACAAGACTACAGCAAAAATCAAAGTTACTCCTTCCTCCTTTGCGTAAGCATTTGGGCGGCGTTATGCAAATCTTCCCACACAGTGATTTAGACATGTGGGGGCGTGTTTAAAAGAGGCGTTTAAGGGTGTGTTGATAACTTTTAAATAGAATATCTCTTTGGGTTTGAGACTTTGCAACTTTAAGGATCTTATGTATGCAGCAACAGCTTGTAACACTCCAAAGTGAAAGGGAAATTAGAAATTGCATCACATGACCACTTTAAGTTCCTTTTCAGAACACAAATGAAGATATTTATAATATTCTCTCATAATTTCACCCAGTGTAAGTCCAGTCAAGTCCATGGTAAATGTGTGACAGGCGAGAACAAACCTCATTTCTCACTTGTCAAGAAAGCATAGAGCTTTTTCGCTCTAAGTACAGTATGTGTGCTGATAAATGTTTATGGGAAAAATGCCAAAATTTAATTCATATGGCTTTCATTTACAATGTTTTATTAACTTTTTTGAAAATATCAAAGTTTTGTTGGACTTTCAGTGGATGGACAAAAATGATGAGAATATTAAAAATATGTTCATTTCAGTTCCAAAGACAAACACATGTTTTATAAAGACATAAGAGTATGTTCATATTCATAGTTGTGTAAACTATCAATTTTAGTGTTTTTTTAGTTTTAGTGCATTTTAGTTTGCTGAAATACAGGGAAAAAAAAAAAAACATCAAAATCCCCCCTCATAGTAGACACATATACAAATCAGAACAAATTAGAAAAAAACTAAATTTGCAAGCACAATGGCACTGAAATAGTTAACAATGCAGGTTTTGGAATTGATGAAAAGCTAGCAAGCTAATAATAGCAAGCAAACTGCAGGACATTTCATCGCACTACAGCAATGACACCAATGTCATTTCAATGAAACTGTGTTTGAAGACTTAACTTTACAGAAGAATTATGTTGGATGCAATTCACCCTGTAACTGGGAATATCCGAGATAAAAATCTAGGTCCACTTCACATGGTCGCAGTTGGAACTTGCCATATATCACTGAAAAAAAAAAATACTTACAAAAAATTTAGTTTCAATTGCAAATGCAATGTATTTGGTCTTCTGACGAGAAAAGGAAAAGGGCACTCACCTATTAACTCATAGTACAAAACAGTATGTGCTCACATACTTTTTCAGTAACACTTTATTTTAGGGTCCAATTCTCACTATTAACTAACCATTAACTATGACTTTTGCCTCAATTAACCCCTTATTTGCTGCTTATTAATAGTTTATAAGGTAGATGTTAAGTTTAAGGTATTGTGTAGGATTATGGATGCCATGCATTATTTGTACTTTATAAGCACTAATAAACAGCCAATATGTTAATAATAGACAATTCTAATAAGGAACTAGTTATTAGTGTGAATTGGACCCTATACTAAAGTGTTACCACTTTTTCTGTTCCCAAAATACTGTAAGGTACTGTTTTATTTCCTTCGAGTAATAAATACAGTATTTTATCCCGTTTACGTCATTCCACCAACAAGTAATGTACTGATTTTAAACAAAGCAGGATTATGCTGTTAAAAACTTTAACCGTAAATTAACAGCAGTTTCTAACAGTGAAGGCTGTGAGGTATAGAAGTCCACTTCCATTCACTATTATCGTGCACTGAATGGGATGTCAGTCGCTCAGCTGTCAAAACACAGAAAATGTGGGCTGTTAAAATTAGACAGAGCATAGATAGTATCTTATTTTCTGGTAAGAATATTGCATTGTTTAGAGTATATACAGGCTATACTATTAATTCTAAATTAGGATCCAACAATGCAAACTTAAGTAAATATTTTTTTCTGAGATATGTTTCACAAGATTATCGGCATAAACACTGAAGGTACTGAACCTACTTTAAGCTTTCGTATCCTAGTCAATGTTCTTGAAAAACTTACTGGGAAAAAAAATGTTTGGAACACACTTGTCCAGTCCAAAATGCAGCAGCAAGAGTTCTTACTAGAACCAGGAAGTATGACCATATTAGCCCGGTCCTGTCAACACTGCACTGGCTCCCTATCAAGCATCACATAGATTTTAAAATATTGCTTATTACTTATAAAGCCCTGAATGGTTTAGCACCTCAGTTTTTGAATGAGCTCCTTTTACATTATAATCCTCTACGTCCGCTACGTTCTCAAAACTCAGGCAATTTGATAATACCTAGAATATCAAAATCAACTGCGGGCGGCAGATCCTTTTCCTATTTGGCGCCTAAACTCTGGAATAACCTACCTAACATTGTTTGGGAGGCAGACACACTCTTGCAGTTTAAATCTAGATTAAAGACCCATCTCTTTAACCTGGCATACACATAACATACTAATATGCTTTTATTATCCAAATCCGTTAAAGGATTTTTAGGCTGCATTAATTAGGTAAACCGGAACCGGAAACACTTCCCATAAAACCCTATGTACTTGCTACATCATTAGAAGAATGGCATCTACGCTAATATTTGTCTGTTTCTCTCTTGTTCCGAGGTCACCGTGGCCACCAGATCCAGTCTGTGTCCAGATCAGAGGGTCACTGCAGTCACCCGGATCCAGTACGTATCCAGACCAGATGGTGGATCAGCACCTAGAAAGGACCTCTACATCCCTGAAAGACAGCGGAGACCAGGACAACTAGAGCCCCAGATACAGATCCCCTGTAAAGACCTTGTCTCAGAGGAGCACCAGGACAAGACCACAGGAAACAGATGATTCTTCTGCACAATCTGACTTTGCTGCAGCCTGGAATTGAACTACTGGTTTCGTCTGGTCAGAGGAGAACTGGCCCCCCAACTGAGCCTGGTTTCTCCCAAGGTTTTTTTCTCCATTCTGTCACCGATGGAGTTTCGGTTCCTTGCCGCTGTCGCCTCTGGCTTGCTTAGTTGGGGACACTTCATCTACAGCGATATCGTTGACTTGATTGCAAATAAATGCACAGACACTATTTAACTGAACAGAGATGACATCAGTGAATTCAATGATGAACTGCCTTTAACTCTCATTTTTGCATTATTGACACTGTTTTCCTAATGAATGTTGTTCAGTTGCTTTGACGCAATGTATTTTGTTTAAAGCGCTATATAAATAAAGGTGACATTGACATTGACATTGATTTGTTTTTTGCAATCTATACGAACTGTAGAAAATTAGTTGTTGCCATAAAATATCATAGTATCATAATATCTTTAAAAAAAAAAAGGTAAACATGATTACTAAGTTTGAAATGATCAGTTAGCCAAGGGGTAATATCCAGTGCTGATTTATATGGACAATGCAATTTTCCAATGTCCAATCTAATGATAACAGTCGAGGATGAAGTTCTTTATCCTGTGGAAATTTGTAAAATGGTGTATTCTCTGTTTCAATAGCTGAACGACCCACATCCCGGCACATAACATCATATGATTCACTAGCCTATGAACCCTATGAACATTATCACTTGAGACTAAGATCTCTAATGTTCAACTAACCTGCTGCCGCAGCAATAACCCCAAACAATATAATGCTTTAAAAGCTCTAAAATAAGTGATAAATATCTTCTGCATTGTTACATATAAAAATAAACATAAAGATGTTATATTAGATGTGTGTGTTTTTTTTTTTACTTACGTAACTCATGATATTTGCATTTTAACAGTGCCATTTTATGCACTTCTTACCTGCTAACAGACAGAGGTGGAAAGAGTACAAAAATATTCTACTCAAGTAAAAGTACCATTACATTAATGAAATTTTACTTAAGTACAAGTAAAAGTACCAGTCTAAAAATCTACTCAAGTAAAAGTAAAAAGTAGCTCATTTAAAATTTACTCAGAGTAAAAATTACTTAGTTACATTTTAACAGTGGGAGGGAGTCAAAAATGGGACAGGCCAAGGGTGTCAAACTCAGTTCCTGGAGGGCCACAGTCCTGCACAGTTTAGATTTAACCCTAATTAAACACACCTGATCCAGCTAATCTAATCATTTAGGTTTATTTGAAAACTACATGATATGTGTGCTGGAGCAGGGTTAGAACTAAACTCTGCAGGGCTACGGCCCTCCAGGAACTGAGTTTGACACCCCTGGGATAGGTCTATTAATCTCAAACTACAACCCGAATTCCGGAAAAGTTGGGACGTTTTTTAAATTGTAATAAAATGAAAACTAAAGGAATTTCAAATCACATGAGCCAATATTTTATTCACAATAGAACATAGATAACGTAGCAAATGTTTAAACTGAGAAATTTTACACTTTTATCCACTTAATTAGCTCATTTAAAATGTAATGCCTGCTACAGGTCTCAAAAAAGTTGGCACGGGGGCAACAAATGGCTAAAAAAGCAAGCAGTTTTGAAAAGATTCAGCTGGGAGAACATCTAGTGATTAATTAAGTTAATTGATATCAGGTCTGTAACATGATTAGCTATAAAAGCTTTGTCTTAGAGAAGCAGAGTCTCTCAGAAGTAAAGATGGGCAGAGGCTCTCCAATCTGTGAAAGACTGCGTAAAAAAATTGTGGAAAACTTTAAAAACAATGTTCCTCAACGTCAAATTGCAAAGGCTTTGCAAATCTCATCATCTACAGTGCATAACATCATCAAAAGATTCAGAGAAACTGGAGAAATCTCTGTGCGTAAGGGACAAGGCCGGAGACCTTTATTGGATGCCCGTGGTCTTCGGGCTCTCAGACGACACTGCATCACTCATCGGCATGATTGTGTCAATGACATTACTAAATGGGCCCAGGAATACTTTCAGAAACCACTGTCGGTAAACACAATCCGCCGTGCCATCAGCAGATGCCAACTAAAGCTCTATCATGCAAAAAGGAAGCCATATGTGAACATGGTCCAGAAGCGCCGTCGTGTCCTGTGGGCCAAGGCTCATTTAAAATGGACTATTTCAAAGTGGAATAGTGTTTTATGGTCAGACGAGTCCAAATTTGACATTCTTGTTGGAAATCACGGACGCCGTGTCCTCCGGGCTAAAGAGGAGGGAGACCTTCCAGCATGTTATCAGCGTTCAGTTCAAAAGCCAGCATCTCTGATGGTATGGGGGTGCATAAGTGCATACGGTATGGGCAGCTTGCATGTTTTGGAAGGCTCTGTGAATGCTGAAAGGTATATAAAGGTTTTAGAGCAACATATGCTTCCTCCAAACAATGTCTATTTCAGGGAAGGCCTTGTTTATTTCAGCAGGACAATGCAAAACCACATACTGCAGCTATAACAACAGCATGGCTTCGTCGTAGAAGAGTCCGGGTGCTAACCTGGCCTGCCTGCAGTCCAGATCTTTCACCTATAGAGAACATTTGGCTCATCATTAAACGAAAAATACGTCAAAGACGACCACGAACTCTTCAGCAGCTGGAAATCTATATAAGGCAAGAATGGGACCAAATTCCAACAGCAAAACTCCAGCAACTCATAGGGTCCGTGTATCTTTTGGTCATTTGATTTTCTATTTAAAAATAAATAAAGATAAATGAGAAACGGTTTGATTTTCGTTTTTTCGTTTTATTTAAGAAACGCAAAACGAAAATGTAGCTGGATTTTTCGTATTTTTGTTTGTGGGTAAAAAATGAGATTATGCTTTAATATTTGTTTGAATGTGTGGGCGGCGCTGAAACGCCCCTTTCATCCCTTCTGTACTGCACCGACAAGCGGCAACCGCAAGCTCTGTTCATTTTCACCAGGAGAGAAGCGGCAGACAGCAGAGCATATTAATCCCGCGGATTCTTTGCTAGTGGTGCTTGCAAGATAAAATAATAATAATAATAATAATAATAATAATAATAATAATAATAATAATAATAATAATAATAATAATTAATTAATTAATTAATTAATTAATTAATTAAATTAATAATAAAATAAAAAATAATATTATAATTTTCCAGCTGCTGCATGTTATTGACAAAGCAGACTTGACAACTTTATTATTTTAATTATTTTAATTTTTATTTATTTTATTCTAGGCCATTCATAAAAAAAATAAAATGGGAAAAACCCAACCCCACATTTATAATAAAATTTATATTAAAATAAGTTAAGTTTTCCCCCATATTTAGTCTACTTTAAATGTTTTAATTATAGGCTATAGGCTACTTAGAATTATGAACTGAATTCACGAATTCTGTAGATGACAGTATGAATATAGTGATGGTGTGACATCATTACAGATAATGAGTTCAGACGGGAAACACTGCACCTCTAGTTGGTTTCATTTGAATTACATAGGCCTAAATATGAAATTATTATTATTATTTTTCTATTTAAATGGATTATTTTAAAAGTAGACATGTCCAGCTAGACATGGTTCGTCTGATGCATGAGCCTGGTTCATTTCTGACGTTTCAGAAAGAAGTTACTGTAGACCGAGATGGCAGAAAGCACATCGTGTTGAGTTTTGTAAGGTTTTCGTGTTATTTAGGGTGTTTTACGATCCAAACTGACGGAGCTGAAGCTCTTTCCCCTGTTTTCGGGATGGAAGGTGTGGATCGGGATCCGCCGATCAGAGAAGTGCAGCAGACTACACTACAAGATAAAGCTTCAGTTGCTGTTGTTTGTAATAGCAAATGAAAACATAGGCTACTTGTGAGGTTTTTCTTAAATAGGTATAGAATAAAATTAGTAGGCTAAAAATCCGCATATTTCATGTCATTGTAGATCATATAGGCCTACAGTAAAATTCAAATGTCATTGAATAAATTAATTTCTGTTTGGTCAAAAAATGTATATATATATGCCGCTTGTCGGTGCAGTACAAAAGGATGAAAGGGGCGTTTCAGCGCCGCCCACACATTCAAACAAATATTAAAGCATAATCTAATTTTTTACCCACAAACAAAAATACGAAAAATGCAGCTAAATTTTCGTTTTCCGTTTCTTAAACAAAACAAAAAAACGAAAATCAAACCGTTTCTCATTTATCTTTATTTATTTTTAAATAGAAAATCAAATGACCAAAATATACACGGACTTCATAGCCTCAATGCCCAGACGTCTTCAAACTGTTTTGAAAAGAAAAGGAGATGCTACACCATGGTAAACATGCCCCGTCCCAACTATTTTGAGACCTGTAGCAGAAATCAAAATTGAAATGAGCTCATTTTGTGCATAAAATTGTAAACTTTCTCAGTTTAAACATTTGCTATGTTATCTATGTTCTATTGTGAATAAAATATTGGCTCATGTGATTTGAAAGTCTTTTAGTTTTCATTTTATTAAAATTTAAAAAACGTCCCAACTTTTCGGGTTGTAGTTGTTTTTAATTAAAGGAATCATTTATTTAGAATAATAAAACATTTGGGCTGTTGCCAGGGAAATCAGTATCAACAAACTCATCTTTTAATGCAGAGGAAATGCAGAAGATTCATTGGAAGTGGCATTTAGATGTATTACACTGTTTAGTGCTAGACAAGAATGCATTTAACCTGCAGTTACAAATGCATGAATAATGTTTTGATATACAAGACATAAAATGTTGAATACTCATTTGAAATGATAAGAAATTAATTATTTAAAAAAATCAAAAGATAGCCTACTTTAAATGTGAATTTAAAATGGCCATATGTGTCAGCAAGTCACTGTTAATAAGTGAGTCATTGCGATTGAACCGAATCATTTAAACGTTTGATTCATTCAGGAACGAAACACTGTCACGTTGCTCAGAGACGCAAAACTGTGCTTTGGTGGCTGTGTTTGGAATTATTTTCTGTTGTAGAAATAGAGCTAAAAAGGCAATATGGTGTCTAAAACGCAAGTCTCTTAATTAACTTGTTTACTGAACTGTTATATATATGTATGTATATATTCATGATGATTTTTGGAGGAAAAGATGGCATTCTTTGTGTGATTTTGATTTAATATATGAAATTATATAAATATGTGAATTTTCTGCCCCTATATCTTCAATTTTGTGATAATTCTAAATGCATTTTAGGAGACTGAATCACACAGTGAAAGAACGCACTATAAATGCGCGCGCACATCATTAAAACAAAAATAGCACACTCCTCACCACGGTCTTTTTGGATAATTTGTGCAAAACCTCTTGCTAAAATGTCAAAGCTTCATTTTAACCACCAATGCAACGATGCAATTATTTAGCTTACCTCTACATTCTTGCGAAGGGTTGATGTCTTGTCGAGATTTTATAAGCTGCTAGTTTGGTCTTCCTAGGCAAGTACAGCTTACACTGCATAATAGAGCATACATATGGCCAGGGGTTCACTTCATTTCCTTCGAGTTCAACTTCAGAATATGACGGGGTTTCGTTTTCAGCGGTGTCTGCACCACTAACGCCTGTTTTGTCCGTCTGCATCTTTCTCGTGATTTTAGCGCCAGTTTGCCCTCCTGCCCATTTACTGCCGTAGTTTCCAGGGAGCGATTTATTTTATTTATTATTTATTTATTTTTACTCAGTAATTAATGTGTTTTAA
This sequence comes from Carassius carassius, assembly GCF_963082965.1. Classification (NCBI taxonomy): domain Eukaryota; kingdom Metazoa; phylum Chordata; class Actinopteri; order Cypriniformes; family Cyprinidae; genus Carassius; species Carassius carassius. The sequence goes on from NC_081779.1 coordinate 27,545,910, forward strand.
AATGTAGCGAAGTACAATACTTCAATCAAAATATATTTAAGTAAAAGTAAAATTACAAATTTAAAAAATTACTTTAAAAAGTATTAGTACACAAAAAAGCTACTCAATTACAGTAACGCGAGTAAATGTAATTTGTTACTTTCCACCTCTGCTGACAGACACATATAAACACTGATGAATGGACATACTTAAAGTAGAGCACATCAAATATTGTAATCAGAAGAACAAACACAAGACACCCAAGAACAAACTTCACTGGTTCTTTGCAGAAGCGCAAGCGTATGTGCATAAACATGTGAGAACAATCTCTTTGCTTTGTCGCCGCATATGTGATACTGTGTTTGCTTGATCATCTGAATAACAATCAATGATTGATTATCTGAATAACAATCAATGTAGAATTTCAAAGTCCTGACTAATGGCTCTATCAGCTTTTTAATAAAACAGACCAGATGAGTAGCAGTAAAAGCTCCACTATCCTCTGACGAAGCAAATACACCTATCCTCAGGCCTGCAGAGCACAGTAATGCTGAACTTCTGCTCCTGCTGTAGGCCGCTGGACTGTCTGCTATGATAATGATGATGATGATGATGGGTTGAAGGTGATAATAGCTGCCGTCTGCGTTAATCCTCCAGGGTCGTGCTATGATGGATAACATCGGAGATGTTTCGTAACATGCCGGACGTGGGTGGAGGTCATCCCTGCTGCACTGATATAGCTAGGCAGGATCAAAAAATATTATGCGGTTGCCTTAACTAGTCTGTAATGAATATGTTTTTTGTTGTTGTTGTTGTTTAGTCTTTTTTTTGGATCAGTTTGGCTATTCAGAATAGCAGTTGTGAGGGGTGTGTGGTCCCCCGCTGGCTGGGGTCCTGGCTGTTTGAAGCACGTCGGCTGATCAAAACCAGCGCTGGATCTGCGAGATCAGAAAGTGGATCAGGAGCTCCCAGGGGAGTGTCATTTACACCTGCCTCCTACTGAGGAGAGAACAAGCAATTATACATTTGTTGAGATGCTAATGTGTATCGTTGCCCCTCCTGACACACACTCACTCACTCACAAAGGCCAAGTTGTTTTGGCCCACATTTCACTTTAAATGAGTATTATGGGCTAAACTTGCAGTATTGGATTTAACATCAGAAACACTAACCCACCCAGTCTGTGCAAAGATAAATCCAGTCTATCAACTCGAGCTAAGAAAATAAGCTCAGCACTTGTGAGGAAGAGGTCTGAAAATGAATCATGGTGAAGGCTAATTGGATAATTACTGTAAAGTACATTTTAATGTAACATTTCTTAGTATACATGATAAAATATTAAAACATTGTATTAGTATAGTAATAGTTTTATTAACTATTACTACAATTAGTAATAACTATTACCCCCCCCCCACACACACACACACACACACAATTTCACAAAGTAATATTTTAAAACATCTCACAATTTTTTTTTCTTCATTTGCCATCATCTAAATAATAATAATAATAATAATAAGTCCTGGTGTGTTGTTATTTTTTCAATTAATTAAAATGATATCATTTTTAAATTATAGACAATTTATAGGGTTTTATTTATTTGCAATTTATTTGCATCCTCCATATCACTTTCCATCTTGTTTTTCTTTTTTGTTTTATATTCTTTTAACAAACATAAGCTAGTTCCTCAGTGACATCATACTCCAAGAAGTAACATCATTTTTGATGGAATAACAACAGCTCATACATTCAGTATTATGATGTATTATAATGGATTCTGTGATGTGTTTTGCTATTGGCTGGTTTGTGTCACTCTAAAACATTCCTTCCTGGTTTGATAAAATTACAGATATCGTTATGATATCAAAATTGAGTTACACCCTCATGTACGTTGTCTTCTCATTGTGTAAATACAGTAATCAAGCTATATTTGTGTTTGAATGTCTTACAGCACTTGAGCAGAACATATTTCTGTTATAAGTACACTGTAAGTCTTTTATATAGAGATTTTCTTCCCCTTAAACTACAACCTAAGCAAAAGTTACAGATTTTAAAAGGTACTGCAATGAATTCTCACAAAAAATATATCTGATCTTATTGAAGAAGAATAGAGATAAATACCACAAATACTAATTTGTCTGATTCATAAGCTACAGACGAAAACAAAACAACATCCCCCCTCATTCTCTGTGGCTCACTAATGAATTAACCTTGCTCTTCATTTTGTTGTACATCTAAAAAAGTTTTGTCTTTAGTTGTCAAGAAAGACATATGAAGTTCATCCACACAAAAAGTCCCACCTCAAAAGATTTAAAGCCTAAATAACGGACATAATATGAGCTTCTGCTTTTAAACCTTGTGCTACAAATCTTTTGTACAAACTGAGCAACAAGACAAAATGATTGTCTGTGGTGATGGATAGAATGCCAGTAGTGCTGAACCCCCCAGTAATATGTCTTTTCAACCCGTCTGATTTTCATAGATATTCTCCAGATATATAACACAGCCTCCAAACAGACACACATCCACTCTCAGCGGCTGATAATGAGCTCTAATGGAAGCCTGATGCACTGCAGCTCATTAGATCACTGCTGCTGTTCACAGGCCGAGCTCAGAAATGAGTCAGATGATCTGTCAATCACTGATCATGTGACTGCTGACTGACTGCCCATTAGTGTCCGTCACTGTGTCTGCATGTGCTTATCACATCAGTAATTGTGTGTCTTACTCTGTCCATATGTGTGAATGTGTGAGCTTGCTTGAACTGATAGTGTTATTAATGATTTACATTTTAACACTCCCATCAATCACAGCGTGTGAAGCCATGTGTGAAAGTGCAAGTCACACCCTCCGTTTTTTCATGCATGTCTGTCCGTGCACTTGAGAATTTTCCTGTAGATGCAGTCCTCTTTTCATCGCCATTGTTCATTACCTTGCAGATATTAACATTTGGCTAAACCTTAGGAAACATTTGTGCGTGCAATTTTAGGAGTTCAAACACATTAATAACAATTATTAATAAAAACAGCATCAGCACTATTATTAATGTTTTAAATCAGCACAGGAACCACCATAAGAAGATGTATCCCCTAATATTAAGATTAATGGTCAAAAGGCATTTTTAAACTATTACTGCCAAGCCTATATGAGCAATATCACACTCATAGCCACGTGGCATGGTTTGTGTGACTATGGCTGTGATAGGTAATCACAGTCTTGCCGATATAAAGCAAGAAAATATTACAGATATTGCAGTTGTACAACAGTTCAACGGCACAAGTGTATAAATAAATAAGAAACATCCATGGAGTGTCTTAAAAAACAAATTTGAAAATGTCACTTTAGATTTAGTAATGAAAGAATGTTGAGTGGCTTAATTAAAAGCTTATTGCATCACTGTATTAAAAGTTTGCTGTATTATTAGAGAGATGGACTGAATGTGATGACACACATCTGATACAGCATTCATTCTTTGGCTTAATCTCATATTCACAATAAAACGTTAGTTTGTATGTTCATGGAGGAAAGCCATATATCTTTGTCGTACTAGCTTTCATCCTTTAGGGGGATTTCCCATGACCACACTGGGCAATGCATTTGTTGGTTTCACAAAGTGTCGTTGAAAGTAAGAAATAATGTCCTTGTTTATAATCTTGTTTTGGTCCCTTTCAATATAAAGGTGACTCACTCATAAAGGCAGTCTCTCGTAATGACTGTTACCAAATACCATTATTAAATACTACTATTTATATAAAATATTATTTACTGCATTATTTATTATTTACTGACTGATCGGCCTGTGCAGCGCTGATTAGAGTCAAACACACCTGAAGTCAACTGACAGTAGGCAGTCCTGGCAAGGACATGTCTGGGGAAAAGAGGAAGTATGCTCACCCTAATATAAAAAATGTGTTACAGGTGCCTTTTCATTCTCAACTGTTTATGTTCACTTAAGACAAAAATCTGCTATGTTTACGAGGATATACTCACTCAGTTATGAGCACATTGGTCACAAGATGTGAAAGAGAAATCAGTTCCGGCCAGGATCTTCCTTTTCTGCAGTAGAAATGCACTGAATGGTTCAAGAACGGACACAAGCTGGGAACCTGCACTGGGACCGTGGTTTCATCTGTGTGCGTGAAACAGTGTGCAAATTATTTCCCTTCTTGCACTTAAATGGCTTAAAATCACATTAAATTAAATGTGAACACGAATCATTAAACAGATTTGAAATGCACGTGTCTTATTGAATACCCGGTTCTTGAATATTTGGAACCCGTTCTAAAATGGAACCGGTTCTCAATACCCATCCTTAGTTATGATATAACCAAATGTTAGATATATCCAAAACTAATAATGTCTCATGTTTAACCACTATAAAGACATCAGAGCCAGTGGCAAATTACAGAAGATCTAACCGAGGTGAGGCTGCTTTCAGCAGATTCATGAGCCCCTACACTTTACGAGAAACCCCATGGGATTTTTAATGACCACAGAGAGTCAAGACCTCAGTTTAACGTCTTACCTGAAGGATGGTGCTTTTTGACAGTATAGTGTCCCCATCACTATACCCACACAGACCACAGGGTGAGCACCCCCTGCAGGCCTCACTAACACCTCTTCCAGGTACTGACCAGCTCAGCCCTGCTTAGCTTCAGAGGGCCACCAGTCTTGGGCTGCAGGGTGATATGGCTGTGGCATGGTTTCTTTGTTCAAGAAACCAGTTTGGGACTGCTTAAATTAGCCATCACTAGATGGGTATACTGTGGTCTTAAAGGGATGGAGATGGTCAGCAAAAGTACTCAGGTAGGCTGTGGCATAGAAACAATGCTCAATTGGTAAAAAGTGTAAAGAAAATACAAAATGTGATGCACTGTATGTTCTGACACCTATCTATTGTGGCCAGCAATACATTTTTCTGAAATCTGAGCTACAGCAGCTCTTCTGAATGATCAAATGAAAAGGGCTAGCCTTCGCTCTCCACTTGTATCAATGAGCCTTGCATGCCCGAGACCCTGACACCTGTTCACTGTTCTCCTTGTAGCACTTTTGGTAGATACTGACCACTGAATACAGGGAACAGCCCAAGGTTTGGCATTTTTGAAGATGTTCTGACCCAGTGATCCATCCATCATGATCTGGTCCTTTATTTTTGCTTGCCCATTTCTCTGCTTCCTATACACTGAATTCAAGAACAGATTGCTTACTTGCTGCTTAAAATATCACATCCCTTAACAGGTGCCATTTTAGCAGTATAATCAATGCTATTTACTTCATCTCTCAGTGGTTTTAATGTTGTGGCTGACATAAGTCCATAACAAATAATGTGTTAACTAACACTAATGATTTGAACCTTATTGGAAAAACTGCTATCAAGAGAGCATTTTTTTTATTTTTTATTTTATATATATATATATATATATATAAAAGCAGCCCAAGACTATATATATATATATATATATATATATATATATATATATTGAATTCACTAGGACAGTTTTCATTTTATGAGACACCAGCTCTGGTAGCGCCGTCACTGTGCCTTTATCACTTCAAAAAGCTTTCTAATGTTTTGTGGTGGAGGGAATGAGATTTTCATAGAAGGGAATCAATCATGCCATAATCAGCTGTTAACCAAGTCTTTCTTCTTCCTTTCTCATTTTTTATCGGTATCTTGCTATTCCCGAGTTCGCAGCATTATCATATCACTGCCAGATTTCATTCATGGTTCAACTCACTGAGAGAGAGAGAGAGAGAGAGAGAGAGAGAGAGAGATGTCTTAGACATCTCATTACATTTTCATGTGCCACTAACTGCCCCATATCCAGCAGCTGGTCACGTGGAAAGAGGCGTAGTATCATCCATGATTTAGGCAACTGTTCTGCCACAGGCAGACGCCCGTGCTCATGCTCCTGAACGTTAATTAATTTCCCGCTCGTCACTTCACACTTCCCTCCCTGCAGCCATCTTCCTCTGCTCTGTTCCAGGTAGCATCTTGAGTGTCTGGGATTGTTTAAGGGTGCTTTTATATTGACAAGTCAGATCCAACAAAAGTCTAGAGGCTCTTATTTGCCTTGTTAGGACATCAGGAAGCTAGTCTAAAGATGAGAAAGTAATCCCCGGCCACAGCAAGTCACAGGCTCATACTTAGATATAGAGTCAAAGTCAAAGTCACCTTTATTTATATAGCGCTTTAAACAAAATACATTGCGTCAAAGCAACTGAACAACATTCATTAGGAAAACAGTGTCAATAATGCAAAAATGATAGTTAAAGGCAGTTCATCATTGGATTCAGTTATGTCATCTCTGTTCAGTTAAATAGTGTCTGTGCATTTATTTGCAATCAAGTCAACGATATCGCTGTAGATGAAGTGTCTCCAACTAAGCAAGCCAGAGGCGACAGCGGCAAGAAACCGAAACTCCATCGGTGACAGAATGGAGAAAAAAACCTTGGGAGAAACCAGGCTCAGTTGGGGGGCCAGTTCTCCTCTGACCAGACGAAACCAGTAGTTCAATTCCAGGCTGCAGCAAAGTCAGATTGTGCAGAAGAATCATCTGTTTCCTGTGGTCTTGTCCTGGTGCTCCTTTGAGACAAGGTCTTTACAGGGGATCTGTATCTGGGGCTCTAGTTGTCCTGGTCTCCACTGTCTTTCAGAGCTGTAGAGGTCCTTTCTAGGTGCTGATCCACCATCTGGGCTGGATACGTACTGGATCCGGGTGACTGCAGTGACCCTCTGATCTGGATACAGACTGGATCTGGTGGCTACGGTGACCTCGGAATAAAAGAGAGAAACAGACAAATATTAGCATAGATGCCATTCTTCTAATGATTTAGCAAGTACATAGGGTGTTATGGGAAATGTTCCCGGTTCCGGTTTACCTAATTAATGCAGCCTAAAAATCCTTTAACGGATTTGGATATTAAAAGCATATTAGTATGTTATGTGTAAGCCAGGTTAAAGAGATGGGTCTTTAATCTAGATTTAAACTGCAAGAGTGTGTCTGCCTCTCGAACAATGTTAGGTAGGTTATTCCAGAATTTAGGCGCCAAATAGGAAAAGGATCTGCCGCCCACAGTTGATTTTGATATTCTAGGTATTATCAAATTGCCCGAGTTTTGAGTACGTAGCGGACATAAAGGATTATAATGTAAAAGGAGCTCATTCAAATACTGAGGTGCTAAACCATTCAGGGCTTTATAAGTAATAAGCCATATTTTAAAATCTATACGATGCTTGATAGGGAGCCAGTGCAGTGTTGACAGGACCGGGCTAATATGGTCATTCTTCCTGGTTCTAGTAAGAACTCTTGCTGCTGCATTTTGGACTAGCTGTAGTTTGTTTACTAAGCGTGCAGAACAACCACCCAATAAAGCATTACAATAATCTAACCTTGAGGTCATAAATGCATGGATTAACATTTCTGCATTTGACATTGAGAGCATAGGCCGTAATTTAGATATATTTTTGAGATGGAAAAATGCAGTTATACAAATGCTAGAAACGTGGCTTTCTAAGGAAAGATTGCGATCCAATAGCACACCTAGGTTCCTAACTGATGACGAAGAATTGACAGAGCAGCCATCAAGTCTTAGACAGTGTTCTAGGTTATTACAAGCAGAGTTTTTAGGTCCTATAATTAACACCTCTGTTTTTTCAGAATTTAGAAGTAAGAAATTACTCGTCATCCAGTTTTTTACTGTATATCGACTATGCATTCCATTCGTTTTTCAAATTGGTGTGTTTCACCGGACCGCTAAGAAATATAGAGCTGAGTATCATCAGCATAACAGTGACTACTAACACCATGTTTCCTGATGATATCTCCCAAGGGTAACATATAAAGCGTGAAGAGTAGCGGCCCTAGTACTGAGCCTTGAGGTACTCCATACTGCACTTGTGATCGATATGATACATCTTCATTCACTGCTACGAACTGATGGCGGTCATATAAGTACGATTTAAACCATGCTAATGCACTTCCATTAATGCAAACAAAGTGTTCAAGTCTATGCAAAAGAATGTTGTGGTCAATTGTGTCAAACGCAGCACTAAGATCCAATAAAACTAATAGAGAGATACACCCACGATCAGATGATAAGAGCAGGTCATTTGTAACTCTAAGGAGAGCAGTCTCAGTACTATGATATGGTCTAAATCCTGACTGGAAATCATCACTTATACCATTTTTCTCTAAGAAGGAATATAATTGTGAGGATACCACCTTTTCTAGTATCTTGGACAGAAAAGGGAGATTCGAGATCAGTCTATAATTAACTAGTTCTTTGGGGTCAAGTTGTGTTTTTTTGATGAGAGGCTTAATAACAGCCAGTTTGAAGGTTTTGGGGACATATCCTAATGACAATGAGCAATTAATAATAGTCAGAAGAGGATCTATGACTTCTGGAAGCACCTCTTTTAGGAGCTTAGATGGTATAGGGTCTAACATACATGTTGTTGGTTTAGATGATTTAACAAGTTTATACAATTCTTCCTCTCCTCTGGTAGAGAACGAGTGGAACTGTTCCTTATGGGGTTTATAGTGCACTGTCTGATGCGATACTGTAGCTGATGGCTGAAAGGTTGCAATTTTATCTCTAATAGTACCGATTTTAGAAGTAAAGTAGTTCATAAAGTCATTACTGCTGTGGTGTTGGGAAATGTCAACACTTGTTGAGGCTTTATTTTTCGTTAATTTAGCCACTGTATTGAATAAATACCTGGGGTTATGTTTGTTTTCTTCTTAAAGAGAAGAAAAGTAATAGGATCTAGCAGTTTTTAATGCTTTTCTGTAGGATAGGTTACTTTCCCGCCAAGCAATACGAAATACCTCTAGTTTTGTTTTCCTCAAGCTGCGCTCCATTTTTCGGGCTGCTCTCTTTAGGGTGCTAGTATGCTCATTATACCATGGTGTCAAACTGTTTTCCTGAACCTTCCTTAAGCGTAAAGGAGCAACTGTATTTAAAGTGTTAGAAAAGAGAGAGTCCATAGTTTCTGTTACATCATCAAGTTGTTCTGAGGTTTTGGATATGCTAAGGAATTTGGATACATCAGGAAGATAACTTAAAAAGCAGTCTTTTGTGGTAGAAGTGATGGTTCTTCCATACTTGTAACAAGAAGTTGAATTTACAATTTTGGCTATATGAAGTTTGCACAAAACTAAATAATGATCTGAGATATCATCACTTAACTGCATAATTTCAACACTATCAACATCAATTCCATGTGACAGTATTAAATCTAGAGTATGATTTCAACATTGAGTAGGTCCTGAAACGTGTTGTCTAACCCCAATAGAGTTCAGAATGTCTATAAATGCTGATCCCAATGCATCTTTTTCATTATCAACATGGATATTAAAATCACCATCTATTAAAACTTTATCTGCAGCCAGAACTAACTCGGATGTAAAATCACCAAACTCTTTAATAAAGTCTGTATGGTGCCCTGGTGGCCTGTATACAGTAGCCAGTACAAACATAACATACAAACATAGGGGATTTATCATTAACATTTGTTTCTCTGGACAATGTTATATGAAGCTCCATTACTTCAAACGAGTTATACTTGAAGCCTGTCCTCTGAGAAATCCTGAAAACGTTGTTATAAATTGAAGCAACACCTCCCGCTTTGCCTTTTAGATGCGGCTCATGTTTATAACAGTAATCTTGGGGGATGCGCTCATTTAAAATAATGTAATCATCAGGTTTTAGCCAGGTTTCTGTCAAACAGAGTACATCTATATTATGATCAGTTATCATATTATTTACAAAAAGTGTTTTCGTAGAAAAGGATCTGATATTCAATAAGCCAAGCTTTATCATTTGTTTATCCATATTGCATCTGTTTTTTATTTGTTGAACCTCAATTAAATTGTTAATCTTAACTTGGTTTGGACGTTTTTTGTATTTTCTAGTTCGGGGAACAGACACAGTCTCTATAGTGTGATATCTAGGTGAAAGAGTCTCTATGTGCTGAGAATTAGCTGACCTCTGTGACGTGAGGCAGCTAGCAGATGGTCGGTTTAGCCAGTCTGTCTGCTTCCTGACCTGGGCCCCAGTTAGTCAAGTATAAACACTAAGACTATTTGCCATATTTCTAGAGAGAAGAGTGGCACCACCCCAGGAAGGATGAAGACCATCTCTTTTAAACAGGTCAGGTCTGCCCCAAAAGCTCGTCCAATTGTCTATGAAACATATGTTACTCTGTGGGCACCACTTAGACATCCAGCCATTGAGCGGTGAAAATCTGCTATGCATCTCGTCACCACGGTAAGCAGGGATGGGACCAGAACATATTACAGTGTCTGACATCGTGCTTGCAAGTTCACACACCTCTTTAATGTTATTTTTAGTGATCTCCGACTGGCGAAGTCGAACATCATCAGCGCCGGCATGAATAACAATCTTACTGTATTTACGTTTAGCCTTAGCCAGCACTTTCAAATTTGCCAAGATGTCAGGCGCTCTGGCTCCCGGTAAACATTTGACTATGGTGGCTGGTGTCTCTATATTCACGTTCGGTACAATAGAATCACCAATAACTAGAGCACTTTCATCAGGTTTCTCAGTGGGTGCATCACTGAGTGGGGAGAACCTGTTTAATGTTTTGATCAGAACAGAAGAGCGGTGTTTTGACCCACGACTACGCTGCCTCACCGTCACCCAGTTGCCCTGCTGCAGGGGCTCTGTTTCCGGAACCGAACAATGTACAGGAATCCCTGAGCTAGACGCATCCAAAGCCGTATCTAGAGCCCTAACATTCTTACTGTCCTCAATTAAAGTTTGGATGCGTGTCTCTAATTCTGAAATCTTCTCTGTCAGCCTAACTATTTCCCTGCATTTATCACATGTGAATCCCTCATCAGTGACAGAGATAGATAAACTGTACATGTGGCAAGAGGTGCAAATAACAATAACAGGAGAAGCCTTTACTCACCGTGCTTGATGAAATATTCTTACTGCGTTTGTTTGATGAACTTGTGAAAAACTGGAGCGAGGGAGAGGAGAAAAAAAAACAGCGATAGGTTCGAATGAAAACGCTAATGACAAGCTAACGAGTGCTAACGCTTTGCAGGTGTACTGCACTCACGAATATAAAATAAAAGTGAATGATCAAAATTAATCTGATAAGATTGATCGATAATATCAGAAATATGGTGTGAATTAAGTTATATTTTATCACTTTAAAAAAACAGAGAGTGATAGTAAGATAAAGATTCTAGAGAAAAAATAAAAATAAAATAAAAACAGCTACACGGAGCTACGATTAGCTACAGAAAGCCAACAGGAAGTAGAGAAAACACTGTCCAACAGCCTTTTTCAGATTATCGATCAATAAAGTCTTGCTTTCACACGGTTCCTTGCACAAAACTATTTTATGACCTCAGTTTACTTTGTTATATTGTAGGATTTGTAAACTAATACATTTAGATGTTTGTAGCCCATCATCCACTCTATATGTGTGGCTTTTTCTGACGTAAACTTGCTTGGTAGTGCATTCTGGAACATGACTTGAGATGCAGAGCCCTTGAATAGGAGTCCTGGGAATCACAATAACACTATTTGAAGACTTGTAATAGCAAACTAACATGGCTTGGTTGTTTCAGGAAATGCATTTTTATCTCTTGTTTGCTGTTGTCAACACTATCAGTTTAGTGTTTAGTGTAGGTGGTTCATTCATTTTCAAACTCAATAGAGCATTAACCTTTTAGCACCTTAAAGTTCATTTTCAAATCACTGCGATGCATACAACGGCCAGCAAAATAAAATATTACAGGACGTTTATCCGTTTCAGATACACCTGAATGCACTTTTAGCACCGCTCACTGTACATTTCCCTTTGAAAGTGCAGCAAAACATCCAGAGCATTTTTTCCAGGTATAAACCTTCACCTTCAGTATAATAACTCTCACAACTCCTTTGAACTTCTGCGTGTTCAGACTTGCTGTTCCTGATGGGTCACATGACAAATGAGAACCAGTGTTGTTTGTTATCACTGACACATTTATGATCTTTATGAAAAGTATTTGAATTACAATGGTATTATTTGCTAATTGTAGTCCATAACTAATTACAAATTAAATTACTAAAGTTGTATTTAGTCGCAATCTATTTGATTACTAATTTTAGGTAATGTATTTTGACTTTTAGATAACTTTTGACCAAACTTGCTTATCACAAAGATCTGAATAGGATTATTCATGCTGTAGAAGTTATGAAATGCATTAAACATTGCATTGTACCGAGTTTTCCCAAACTGGTGTTAATGAAAGAACCGCAGGGGGTTTGCGAGTTAATAAAAACTAATGATTAATTAAATCATACAATTGTAAAATTAAACTGCATAAATTATATGAAAATGAAACCAATAGATATAAAACAACAGAATACCGAAAATAGAGTTGTTGTTTTTTTTGTTTACCTGGATGTCGATGTGAACATTAACCAACATGAAAACGTGTTGTTAAATTATTGTAATAATAATTTAAAATGTCAGGGGTCTACAAAGTGAATATATTAGAACAAACATGAAAACAGTTAAAAAAAGATGTCACCGTGAAATAAAAATGGACCTTATTTACTTTCTTAAAACATTTTTAAGGTTTTATTGTGAACAATGCATTGTTGCAAAGAAAAAAAATGTCTTGGTGTTCTTTCCTCAAAATGTAATAACTTGTTCCAGCTCTGAAGCAACATTCCTGTTTGGCTTCCTAACTCCCAATTTCACAATCCAATCCTTTCTGACTAGATAAAATCAAACCACAGCCTGCATTTTTCTCATTGACTATTTTGCTTGTAGATATATCGCATTATGGAAGTAAATACTTTATGTTGACTCAAAAGTCTCAATCTGCTCTCCAAGATTTAAACGAGAAATGTTTGAGCTATTAAAGAGATAATTTGTAATCTTGCTCTCCGATGCGGAAGTGCTTACCATTCACCATGCATTGGAAAGTAAAAGCTGACTTTCATGTGCAACATTTCACGGAGACATGAACAGACACGCACAAGCGGAGCCCTGCGGGAGGTTTGAGGAGATGCGAGAATCAGACCCCTACTTGCTGGAGGGTTTGGGGTGTAACCACACCTCCACTCACCTGCCACACTACAGCAGTTACTCAGGCTGTACATCCCCACAATATCAGCAAATTCAGCTTATGGACGGACTACACACACATACGTTAGCATTCTATAACATTCTTAAAGTGCATATTGCAGGTTGGAGACCAAGTGAGTCAATATATAGAATTTTTATATTTTTTTTAAATTAAAATTATTATTAATTGTAAAATTAATGAATTAAAAAACTGTCATAGTAATCCATATTATCTGTATTAGGCATAATATGCGATAACAGATTTAATAGGCAACTATAAGTCATTCATAAATTGATATCAGAAGTTTAAATATTGTCTTTATGCAGTGCTTAACACTGCCTTTCAAAAGTTTGGGGCTGTTTAGATTTTCTTTTTTATGTTTTGGAAAGAAGTCTTTTATGTTCAGTGGATGCATTTAACTAAAATGAAAATTATTTCTACTGTAATATGTTTTGTGTTTGTGAATGAGGATTTATGGAGTGTTGTGTGGTGAGATTTGTGTGTGTAAGAGTGTGTGAAGAGAGCTGGGGTTTCAGGCCTCCTCTGAATTCACACACACCGCATACAAATACGTTCAATTAAAGGCAGTCTATGAATGCTGAATCTGAAAGGAAGCTGACTTTTAATTATCCTGTCGTTTATCTGTGTGAGTGTGTGTGTGTGTGTCAGAGTCTGTGTTGTCTCTGTGGTGTGTACTCTCTTCTGGAGCTGTGATCGCCTCTGATGAGCTCTGGGCTGAATAATTGATTGGCGGCTCTGAAAGTTTGATGCTTTTGCCTGCAGGCGGGATTAACCTGCAGTCTGTCTGTCACACACACACACACACACACACACACAGCAGATGTGGCCGGGTCGTATCATCACAGTCTTGGTGCTCATCCACAGAAGCTATATCTACACCCTGTGGCCCTCATTGAGAATGCACCTGCTGTTCACAAACCCATGCTTTTATCATTTATTTACACATTTTCATACAGGTTCACGAATGAATGTCATTTATGATGCTATTGTTCAGTCAAATTAATTTGTTTTAGTTGGCCTTCAGATTCGTACAAAGAGCTTTTCTCAGAACTAACTTCACTTCTCCGAGCCATTTTTCCAATGGCTTTTGATGTTTTGGAGATTTTTAGTGGAAGTACAATATGAAGTAAGTTCTTCTAAGAACCCAAATGTACAATTCTGCTTAAATTATATCAATTGATAGTTACACTCTAAAAAAGAAATTAATAGAAAAATTGGAATTTTCTGCCAGGACATTTTTCGTCAAGTTTAATAACATTTTGGTCACTTTAGTCACCAAATCTCACTATTAACACGATAAACTCTTAATTTGCTGCTTAGTAATAGTTAGGAAGTTGTTAAATTTAGGTATGGAGTGGATTAGGGGATGTAAAAATGATCATGTAGAATAAGGCAGTAATATGTGCTTTATAAATACTAATAAACAGCTGACATTTCGTTTAACGCTAAAACACAACACAATGAAATATGCTAAAAAAATCCGTGAAAAATCTATATGAGAAATTTCTTCTTATTAACACCATACATTGGCCACTATTTTAACAGACTTTTCTTAAAGTGTTTATTTAAAACGATGATGCCTCTTCATAGATCAAGTCATTTCTGTGCCGCTAATTGCACAAATAATAACTGTTAATAATCTACTAGGACTCTCAATCACTCCGCCCATCTGCCATTGGCTGGACAAACAGATAGTCCCGCCCCAAACTCACGCCATTGGTTGAGTCATTGCTGCTGTGTTGGTCTGGTCAGATACTCAGGTAATTAAACGACAAGCACCACATTGTTCACAACCTGTAGGGAATCATTCTTAGTTATGGATGGAAGAAAGTATTAAAAAAAAAATACTCATGTAACAAAGTTACACTTTAAGTATATTCAAGGTCAGTAGTCTATAGTGTACTTAACTAGACCACGTTATCAGAAGTGTGGCTTGACTGAACTAATTTTAAATTAAGAGCAGACTGACAAACAAAAGTTTCAAATGACTTTCTCCAACATTGTTGTGAACACCTTTTTTTTTTTTTTTTCACACGCATACATAGTCATTGTAACTGTCCTTGAAAAATGTCTGTCTTATGGTATTCTTTTCCCATTGCAATGCTTCCTGGTTTTCTCTCTGTCTCTCTCTCTTCTTACTTTTGTCCTTTCCTCTCGTCTCCCCATCCTGACCTCATTCTGTCCATCGACCTTTCTGCTGCTTTAACTGCCCTCACTGTAACATTTGCCAGGGGTTTTGAAAAGTCTCTCTCTCATTCTGTGTATTTGTCACTTCGCTGATATACGTCTGCTGATTTATTCATGTTATGACACTTAATATTATTCACCATGAGAGGAGTCTGCATTCCAGAGTATCCTCTGGGCTGTGAGTGTGTGTTGTGTTGTGTTGTGTGTGTGTGTGTGTGTGTGTGTGTGTGTGAGAGAGAGAGAAATGTAAAACAATCTAAGGAAAACACAGAAAAATGTAATGACACGGAGCATGAATAGTTTTTTACATTAAACAACATTTTTGATCAGTTTAAGTTGAAGTACTATACTAAAATAACTAAAGTTAATTAAACTAAACTTGATAATAAAATTTATAAACATTATATAGATCAAATTAAATAAATAAAAACAGAAAAATGACGAAATACAAAAGACAAAAACGCATCACACTTACTAAAACTTGAACTAAAATGAAAGTGGATTAAAAATAAAATCTAATTAAAAATTATTAATTATTATTAATAATGATTATTAAGAAAAGCTATGCGGAAATGTTATATATGATGTATATTGCCCTATCAAGGGTGATATTGCCATATGTTACCTATAAAGTGATACATTTTCAAATACGTACATCATCTCTGGGTCGATGAAAATATGTTTATTACATATATCAAATATGTATATGTACATATGTCAATAATATCTATATGATGATTTTTTTATGGTATTATATGTAGCAACCATACTTTATGTCAACAATATGCAACTTTAGTAAAACAACATATATACTAAAATGGGTATATATGTTTGAATATTTTATACTTATGGGATATTCTGACAGGTTTAAGGATAGCTATACATGAACATGTCATACATGCCCAAAAATATATTACACATATACAACCATATATATTTGTATGGGTATATGTTAACATATTAAATCATCCCAAAGTTTATATGTTTTTACTACATTTGATGATATATTTCAATTTAATGTGCATATTACTTTTGTGTATGGGGTGTAGTATATCAGTGATACTAAAATAACACTGATCTGTACTGAATAATGAATGAAAAGAAGGCAATGCATGTCAAACATAAGTCCTTCAATATTGTTCAGTTTGGTTATTACTAAAGAATAAGCTGGTTTGAACAAACCATTGACTGGTAGTGCATCTATAGTTGCATCTAGATACATTCTCACTACAACCAGTAATAATAATAATAATAATAATAATAATAATGCATTAGTGCATTAAACCCAAAACATAGGAAGCTTATAATAAACAAATACTCATATCTTATCAAAACACACATATGTTAGTACTTTACAGATATGTGTGACACGCATGAAGGAAAACATCTGTGGTGTGTCACTGAACCACTCATGACTGTTAGCATGTTTAATGGGATGAGTGTTTGTATGTGGGTTTGTATGTGATTTTAAGACGACCTGTGTGGGAGGATGGGTGCTTTTCTGAAGGGTTCTTGTGTTTAATTGAGCGGGCACTAAATGCAGCATTGATGTGCATGTGACAGTGTGTGTGAGCTTACATGTGCATATGCATGGAGAGATGCTGTTTGTGTGGGTGAAACAGTTAGTGTGAGTTAGCGTGACCCCCATATATTGATTATGATGTCATGCTAAGACAACACACCAGCCAATCAGAGCCATCTGTGCGTTCATATTTTAACTATTTGTTCTCTTGTTTTTTCTCGAGTTGGCAGGAAACAGAAATTGTGATCAGCTTTTCCTCCACATCGTGGCATGAACTTCTTAAATGAGAACGAATGTAGAGCTGGACATGACTTTACATTTTGGCCATGTTTGTACACCCCCCCCCCCCCCCCATTTCTGTTTAGTTAAATATTAGCCATTTCCAATTCATGGTCGTGGTAATATCTTCTTGTGTTTCCTCCCATGTCATCTCCAAACTAAAGCAGATGAGGCTGTCACAGTGTAAACAAAAACATAATGTAGTCCACAAGATTCATACAGGTATGCATTATATTCCAGGTCTTCTGAAGCCTTAAGAGAGGAAAAAGACAAAAAAAATTAGTCATTATTCACTGAAAATCTTCCCCTCCACTGTGATTGCAGGGTCCAAAATTAACTAATGTATTTATGTATGTGTTTTGGAGCTTGGCAATCCCTGGTCAGTGTACAGTATGCTTTCATTGTATTGAAAAGAGCATTTTGGAGTTTCCTTCACATTCCTTGATAGAGAAGATGTCATATGCGTTTGGAATGACATAAGGGTGAGTAAATTTGGATCTTATCCAAAACTGTATTTGAACTCGTTGTCTGCTACACTTCCATTCCATGGATTAACAGTCGAATTCAATCGAATATTTAGACAATTTCGGGATCCAGAATAAGAAAGATCAGTCGTTATTGGTTGAGGCATCTGTCACGGCCTCATCATCAATCATGCCACTGAACTGGCATGTGTTAACAATTTAAACCTTTGAGGAATCTGGTCAAACAATTACACATTCAGAGCCTCGTAGCCTCTTAAGTCACTTTTCTGCAGTCAAAAGGATGGAGTGGGACGAAATGAAACGAGAGAAGACAAGACAGGACTGCAGGGTCAGAGGAAGCTAAAACCAGAGACTTGTGTGTGCGTGTGTGTGTATCAGAAGAAGTTTGAGAAGGACTAAGAGTGTGTTGGTGTGATGAGACGCGAGACTTCGCCCTCTGTGTGTGTTTTGATGTTCATGTTGAGCATGCACAGAGAAAGAGTGAGAGAAACGCTTGCCTTTTAATGTTATGCAACTTTGAAGGTTGCACGTTTGAAGTTATGCATGAATTGGACTCATTTCCAGCCCTTCCTGATTTTTTCCCCCTTTTTTGTTTTGTTTCTCGTTCCTTCGATTTCTTTCAGGGTCCTTTTACTGAGCATCATAATTACAGCGTTTGAAGTGTAGCCGTTTTTCAAGGATATCTGCCGATGTGCCTGATCCCTGTTCATAACTTAATTGTGTCTCATAACTTTTTTTATTGTATTCTTTTTCACACATCCAGTGTTTTATAGCTTTCTTTTTCATGCTTTTTTCCAGGTCCAGTGGTTTATAAATTCATATGTTTGCAGTCTTTAAAGCTAGCGTGTCTCATTTTTTTCAATATTAAAATATGTTCTCTTTTTACAGTTTAATTTGCTGAGACAACTATAACTAAAACAGTGGTGGCTTGTGCCACTGTGGCCCTTTTAAAACACTGCTGTGGATCTACTCAACACTGACTTCATCAATGGCTCTGAATTTGCTGTGGTACTGTCTGTTTGTCCAAAGTTCATTCAAGAAATATGTTTGAAAGCACCAAAAAAATGCCACAGGTTTTCAAAGGAAGGGGCCCTATACATGTCTAGGGATCAGAATGTAATAGGTATTCACAGTAATTTACACTCAACTATATTTACTAATTTGTGTAATTTTCAAATTGTCCTGTTAATGCAACAGGAGTGACTGTCTATATGAATGAATAACTGAAGTCAAGCTCCTTTAATATCATCATTATATATTTCCATATCGCCCAGTCCTGAAACATGCTCTATATTTAAAGGAACAGTTCAACTAAAACATTTAATTTGCTGCAAATTTGAAGTCATTTTAGCATTATATCACTTGCTCACCAATGGATCCTCTGCAATGAATAGGCATCATCAGAATGAGAGTCCAAACAGATGATAAACAGCTGGCTTACTTCTGGCTAAAATACGAATCCATAACAATGCTTTCTCCAGTCGAAAAATACTGTCGTCAATGACATGTTTTAGCCAAAGAACAACCTAGAAATGTCCTATCACTGTGCCAGAGAGTTTGAGCCACGCTTCAAATTCGCTTCATAAAATTGAGTTATTATGTAGTCCCGTGGTGCCGTTTGTGAATTGCACACTTTACCTTTGCTATTTGATATTAACATATATGCAATATTTGCTTTGATATCCACCGACGATGTTCAACTTCTGCACACCACCTTCAAGACTCCTTATTACGTGTTCCCTTATGTTCTGGTCCTCTGAAGTTGTGTATGCACATGTGTGTGTGTCAAGTTGGGAGAGGCTCTATATGTGATATGCAAGTTTAATGAGCCCTATTAAATCAAGTGGCAGTTCACCACAAGATAAAAAAAGAGAGTTGCTTAGTATTTAATAGTTCCACCACAAGCTTACATAAGCCTTTTAATTTCGCCGCGTTCTTGCACTCATTTTTCTGGGCAGTAACAGGAGAGAAGTTTCCCTCATTTCACGGGAGAGGCACGCAACAGCAATTAGCGGCTCTCTGGAGTCTTAATTAGTCGACCCAGAGATGCGGGCAATCGAGGACCACGCTCACGTTGGTCAACAGCCAAACAAAAATAGATAAAGAAAAGAGTAGCGCCTCCAATTAATGGGCAACTTCCAATGATCTGTTGGAGAATGTGTGAAGGACTTGACGTGTGAACCTGATGGGTGATATCAGAGCAACAGCAACATGACAGTCACTATGGCTAATGTAGCCACAAAGATCCAGCCGCTGATTGTTATGGTGATGACTATGACTGTACAGACGCTTGAGCTAATGACAATGTGTCGTCATGGAAACAATAATGTTAATGACTGATTGTGAGATTGCTGGTGGTGAAGATGGGAATAACCTGCTGGAATGGTCTTTGTTGTGTACAGTGGCTCTTGAACCTTTAATTGAACCAAACCCAATCAAAGACCATTGATTGGCATTCTGAAGTAGCTGTGTCATGATGAATTATGGAAATATGTTTTTTTTTCCAGCTGCTTCATTGACATCACAACTCAGAATAGCCAATAGGGAAGGGTTTGTCATCTACCAGTCGGTGTTGCCAAGATGTCATTTTCCTGTGGCTCAGAGATATTGAGTGCTGCAACAATCCTTAAACCCAGAAACAAAATAGCATTTATTATTATTATTATTATTTAAAAAATAATAAATAAATTAAAAAAAACATTGTGTGTGTTTTTTTGGTTAAATGTCTGAAATAAGGCCCATGGTCAAAACAAGCTCAAGATATTTTCATGTTTGTACAACATATAATACATCAGTGATGCCTGATTCAGGTAAACTCATCTACTCACTAGTCTGCTTTTACAGCTTCCTAGTTTTTATACTTGTGCTTTTATTTTAAATAACATTTCCAACTAGAGTTTAAATTAAAATTTAAACTTTAAGTCTGTCTATCTGTCCATCCATCCATCCTTGCATATATTAAGGAATACTAAAAAAGCATCAAACAAAACACTTAATGTTTTTAAAACCAGGTTTATCTTTTCTGAGCTGAGAATGGCTTTTTAATTCCAATTTGATTGGTGAAATAGAGCCAGTTTTTCAGTTCTGAAATTGTAAGATTTGAAACCACAATCTGTAAATTTTGCAAAAATTTGCTGATAATTCTACCTTTAAATCACTCATTACTGAAAGCTTTTCCAGTAATACTTAACAACAATTTCTCATTTTTAACATTAACTAACATTTAATAACAATGGGCAATGCATTTGTTACAATATTTAATAATCTTTGTTAATGTTAGTTTAGTAAAATACAGCTGTTCATTGCTTGTTAATGTAGTTAATGAGTGGAACATATAATTCCTAAATTGTGCAACTTCAGGTAGCTGCATTGCAGTCTGACAATCTAATTTGGAGCTTGTGATTTTCACAAGTGCTTTCCAATTTTTCTGCAATATTACTGTCAGTGAATCTCAGGTGTGCTGTCTGAGGCTGAGATACTTACACATCCACAGTCAACAGGGGTGCCAGGCAGATGTATATTGCACATGTATATACGTGTAAATATAAACATGTTGAATAAATTGGGTCACAGTGGTACAGCTCAGCAGACAAGCTATGCTTTAACCTTATGTTGCATTAAAAAGATGAATATTACAGTTTTCTCTTTTTATGAAATTGCATTTCTGTATGCATTCATTTTGCATGTGTGGCTATACTTTGCCCTTGATTTCCTAGACCTTGGTGGACAAAAGTCATGTGTGTTTGTGTGTGTGTGTTAGTTTTGCATTGCGTGAGAATGTGTGAGTGTAAACTGGCCACCATTACCGGCTCTAAGTGACAGCACCCTCCCTTGTTGGTGCATCCCTGTCTCAAAGACTAATGGCATGAGGAGAATCAATTACCACCCCACGCTGGTGTGATGGCAGTTGGGGGGAGTGAGGGGAGGCGGGGGTCTGTGACGGGTGTAACATACTACACACTGTCCTCGCCTCTGCACACACAGCGCTGGTAGGTTCATTTTAGACGTACAAGTCGCACCTCAATTTGAAGTTTGCCAATTAAGAAACGTCTGGCAGTTCCACCCAGGTGTATTTGATGGGGTATTTCTGGAATGTTTGCCCTAGAGAGAAAGAGAAATAATTTGCTTACAAATACATTTACACAGCTGAAATGCAAACGCGTATCTCTTTGTTCCTATACGGTCCCATCATTAAGCCTTGTGGGACGCCGCTTGCCTCAAAGGTCATTCCAAATGAACCAGAGGTACAGAAGACACACCCTTGCATCAGAAAGAGAGAGTCTTGGATGAGCAAAGCCTCCTTTAGGCCTAAAAAAAAAATTTGTTTGGTTCCGGTTTCCGACCGACCCTGTCAATTTATGTGCGACCCAAATTTATTTTATGAGACTGGGGAAGAACGGTCTTTCACACATCGTTAATTAAATTACAGTTTCCTTTAAATGCTGTTTTACACTTCACGTCATGTTTTACAAAACCATTAAGTATTGCATCAAAACCCTTTAACTGTCAATTCCTAAAGTGAGCTATAACTTAAGGTTTGGAAATCGTAACATTAAGAGAAACACGGGGGGAGGGGGGAGTCAACAATATATCGCGGAACAGAGAGGGCACTGACAACATGCTGACAGACAAGACATTAACATTACCAGCTTACTTTTAATATGAAACAAAGTCTCATTTGGTTATTTCACCTTTCAAATGTGGTCATTTTTTAAAGAAATGTAAACAATAAATACCGTTTTGTGGCTCTTGAATGTGTCGAACAGATCGCTGTAAGTTAGATCATCAGTTAAAAACTAACTGATCGTCTCTTGCTTCTAGTTAATTTATAGCATCAAAATCAAATAAACCACATAAATGAACATAACAAAGAATGTTGTTTGACTACAAAAAGATGTCTCCGTTTTTCAAGTTCAAATCCTCCATGTTAATCTACTATGAGATCGCCTGTCAAACTCCCGCGAAGGCTTTTTGTGTGTGTGTGTGCGTTTTGCGTGTCTATGGCAACAACAGAATTTAAACGGGAATACAGAATCACTGTCGTAAAAGTACCGGTACACACATTTAAAATCAGCGCGCGTGTGTGTGTGTGTGTGTGTAAAACTGCCACTGGAGAAAAAAATAAATAAATAAAAAAATATATAAATCCCTACCGACCAATGACCTCAACTGACAACCAACCGGAACCAAACTTTTTTTTTTTTTAGGCCTTATTTTACAATAAAATATAAAAATTCAATTGTTCATGCATTTGTATAGCACTTTTCACAATACAAAGCTTTCTAAAGCTGTACAACCCCAAAGGTGAAAATGACAAGAAAAGCCCCCTAGGGGGTTTCAGTAAAAATTGGAAAGAAACTTAAAATGCCATTTGAAAAGGCTGTCCACATGCTGTGACAAAATATGTGCACGTGGGTGAGTGTGAGGTAAGTCTCGCACTTGAGACCCTCTATTGTCAGCAAACCTGTTTAAACATTTATCCTTGTCCAAAGATTATATGAACATGCTAACTTGTGAAATCCTAGCTATGAAATTGGCTTTAGCAGGAAAATTGGGTGGACCATTTGTTTCAGTGTGCAAGAAGTGATGTATTATCACACAAAGGTGTATTTACATAGACTTGTTAATGCCGCATTAATGTAGTTACACAGGAACATTGGCAACTATGTATCACACAATTGAAAGCTGATTGCTGATTCTTATGCACAGTCAACAGATAACAGGATGTGCAATAACTGCAATGAGACTGAGACTGAAATGCAAATGCAAAGCATTTTACATATCTGAATTACCGAAAATGATCAGTACCAAACTGCAACTGAGAAATTAAGTTGTATACAACCAAAATAACATTTGCTTTTTTGATAATTAAATAAAATATGACCAGAGAATTGGTATAATGCCAGTTATTTATGAATAATGGAAAATATATGTCATCCCTTGAATTCAAAAGGACAACAATATAGACAACAATGATCAAATGCAAAGAACAATATTTGATTTCACTCTTTTTCTCTCACTGTTCTTATATTGTGTTATTGTTACACTTTTAAAAATGTACGTGGCAAAAACCTTTTGACAAAAAAACATATGTAGTAGCAGGATGAATGTGAAAATGAGATGTTTATAATATTGCAAAGTGCTAACAATGTCATAACGTTTCATAACAAATGTTTGTTAACACAAAAAAAGTATGTAAAAATACTCAACATATTTATTATGTTAAAAACAACCACATTAAGCATGCAGGATAAAAACATTATCACAACCCATTCACAGCTCAAATGTTTAACTATGTAATTGTGCCAGCTTAGTTATTGGGCATCTTCGCTTAGCTCTGGTTTGTGTGAATGTGTGTGTGTGTGCGTGTGTGTCTGTGTTTGTGTGTGTGTGTGTGTGTGTGTGTGTGTGTGTGTTTGTGTGTGTGTGTGTGTGTGTGTGTGTGTGTGTGTGGCTGTGTGTGTGTGTGTGTGTGTGTGTGTGTGTGTGTGTTTATGTGTGTGTGTGTGTGTGTGTGGCTGTGTGTGTGTGTGTGTGTGTGTGTGTGTGTGTTTGTGTGTGTGTGTGTGTGTGTGGCTGTGTGTGTGTGTGTGTGTGTGTGTGTGTGTGTGTTTATGTGTGTGTGTGTGGCTGTGTGTGTGTGTGTGTGTGTGGCTGTGTGTGTGTGTGTGTGTGTGTGGCTGTGCACTAAATAGAGAAAGAGCCTGCAGAAAAAAATCAGCTGAAAGATTCCTTTTTGAGAACTTTAAATGACTTGGCTTTTGATGTGAAGCATAAAGCCTCTGGGTTTCAAATGTCTTTGCCAAACACACACAAACACACACACATGCACACACACACACACCCTCAGCAACACAGAAACCAGGTCTAAGAGGCTGAGCAAGGTATCTGTCCCCTGATCATAAACACAACGTTCAAAATGACCATCAAACAGAACAGAGTCGTTCTCACACCCACCACCCAAAACTCCAGATGAGAGCAAAGCCTGAGAAACAAATCTAATGGAAAAGAGATAAGATTTCTGCAATGAAAAATGGGCTCATTCCTAGTTCATCATCAGTATTATCAGTTAAATGTCAGATAGAATCCTCACGATCACTGGCTGACGCTTCTGTAGCGTTGTGCATTTTGGTGATCGTTCCAGAATTTCTAAAAGGAAGAGAGAATTACAGAAGGAACATCATAAACGGCCGAGATGATAGTGTTTCGAATGATGTTGGGTTGGGTTCATAAAGTGAGGTCAAATACAGTTATAATTGGTTCTGAGTCAGTGGTGGAGTTTAAAATCATTTTCAGACAAATCTAAGCAAAGTCTTAGGCAGCTTGGAATATGAACTAATTTTATGTGGTTAAAAGCACATGTTGGAATTGAGGGAAATGAAGAAGCAGACAACATCATTAAGGCTGGGATATTGAAAGCAATATTAAATTTAGCAAAACAGAAGGAAAGCATTTAATATTAGAAGCATGCAATGGAAAATGGAAGTACTGTTGGGACAATATTTTCATTAGATACAAAGGAGCATAAAGTAAAATCACTCCTAAGTAGAGCGGTAAAGACACATCTGAATTGGATTTTGGAATCTTAACTCTATATGACGGGGACACATGATGGTTTGCCAAGTAAAAGAAGAGTAGAACATAATGTCATGTCCTTTATATGAAAGGAGAAAAGAAGAAATCTTAGTGAAGACATCAGGTTGGCAATAATTCACAATAGTTAGCATTTTAGATATGTCCAAATAAATATATAAATTAATGAATTAATTAAATTCATTAATTAAGCAGGAAGAACAACAAAGGAAAAAAAAAGCAAACAAAAAACCCTGAATAGTTACACCCAAGTTTTTTTTTTTTTAATAGTTAAATAATATTCAGTGCCAATCATAGTGATCAGAGACAGATGGCATTGCAGCATCTTAAACCACTGTGTTATTGATGTGAAATTGAATGTACACAAAGAGCAGCAATGTTAATTAGGTAAATAACTACTGAATGCACCTTCAACGATTCTTTTAAAGCTCTAAATGAACTGGAACACTGACTGTGAGGCTCTATGTTATGAAAGCTGTAAATTAACACTATATAATAATACTTCCTGCAATGGAATAGTAAGTTGGCAAGTGCAAGCTTAAGCACTGGCCTAAAGCTAAAGTATCAGGTTGTTAAGTTAAAATGTTATAAAAAGAAATATTGAAAAAAAAAAAAGTAATTTTGTCAGATTTTGTCTTTGTTTGCTTCCACAAAAAGATACCAGCCTATAGATTTGGAATAACACCAGGGTGAGCAAATGATAACATAATGTTTGGTTAGACTATCGCTTTAAGAACATTTCTTTAATTCCTCTAAACAGACAAAAATAAACACCTCCAAATTGGTTTCAAATAGCTGAAATAAGAGTCATCCATGAACACAGGAATGGACCTGATGGACCTGAGTCTAAAGCTGTGTTTGTGTTGAGATACAGATGTTTCTGCTTCTGGGGTTGGACAGGCTTTGGGACAGTGATAAGTGTGTTCTGACTGTCATGGCTCTGAGGTCAGCATTTGAGACGCTGGTTTGAACCGCAGCGTTTTACAAGCTTCCTACTGTGTGAGATGCTCCATACTCATCTCTGGGGAAGCCACCACAGTCCGGGTGGGACATTTCACACACACACACACACACACACACACACACACACACACACACACACACACACGCACACACGCACACACACACACACACACACACACACACACACACACACACACGCACACACGCACACACACACACACACACACACACACACAAACACACACACACACACACGCACACACACACACACACACACACACACACACGCACACACGCACACATGCACACACACACACACACACACACACACACACACACACACACACATGAGCTCTTTAATTGGAATGTAAAGTTCATTAATTCTTCAGATATTAAAAGTACGGAATGTGTCTTATCAGTTATATCCATTGCTTCTGCGTTCTAAGTCTTGCATTCGATGATAACACACACAAACCAGGGTGAAGACGAGGAAGGCGACTCTGAAAGAAAAGCAAGCAATTTGGATGCTAAAAGAAAAGAGGACGTCAATTAAAACTATAGGACTAACAAAGGGCATGGAGAAATCAAGAGTTTGGAAACTATCTGCGACATCAGCAACCAACAACGACCTGATCGACTGAGAAAAACAACAGTAGTTGATGACAGACAAATCATAAAAGCTGTCAAAAAGAACCCTAAAATACATGTATCTAAAATCACCAACAAGCTCCAGAAAGCTGGGGTGATGCTCTGTCAATCTACAGTCCACAGGAGAATTTGACACAGAATTACAGAAGATACACAGCAAGATGCAAACCTCTGATCAGCAACAAAAAAGACAAGATTCTTCACAAATGTGAGCCAGTAGTTGATGGACCGATAAGACAAAGATAAACCTTTATCTAAGTGACTGGAAAGCAAAAGTGTGGAAAAAAAGGGAACTGCAAATGTTCCTAAGCATACAACCTCATCTGTAAAGCTTGGTGGAGCTGGTGTCGTTTCATGGGCATGCATGACTATCTCTAGAAAAGGACCTCTTCATTTTAATGATGACCTAATGTATGATGGCAGTTAGCAGAATGAATTTGGAAGGGTGCAAAATCATCTTGGCTACCAATATTCAAGAAAATGCCACCGAACTCATTAGAAAGCACTTCATATTGGATCAAAATAATTACCCAAAACACCCTGCCAGTTCAGTCAAGGACTTTATCAGGGCAAAGACATTTAAAGTCTAAGATTGCCCACATCAATCTCCAGATTTAAACCTTATTGAACATTACTTTCACCATCTGATGAGGAGACTAAAGACAGAAACTCCCCAAAACAAGCAACAGTTGGAATCGACTGCATTAAAGGCTGGAGAAAAGCATTTCAAAGCATAAGACCAAGTTTCTGGTGATGTCTATGGGCTGCAGACTCACTGCAAGGGATCTGTAACTAAATATTAGCTATTACATCTGCCTGTTCATGAATAGATAAGGTCCCTAAAGTTTCAAAGACTAAAGTCTCTAACCCAAAGAGATAATCTTTATAAAAGACTCGTCCACGTCCTCCTAAAACGCCTCATTCTAACACGCCCCACATGTCTACATCACTATGTAGGAAGATTTGCATAATGCCGAACAAATGTTCACGCAAAGAAAGAAGGCTTAACTTTGATTCTTGCTGTTGCCGCCGATGCCATGTTGTGAAGACGCTATGTTTCGTTGTGAAATCAAAACTACTTTGGTCTTCCAAAAGAGGACACAACTAGAAATCAGTGGTTAAATTGTATTTACAACACTGTTCCAGAACAGTTCAACCCAAATATTCAGATGTGTGCTGCACATTTTACGGAGGACTGTTTTCTGTGAGAGTAGCCTATAACACCATCTACCCACAAAGACTGTTTCTATGAAGTGAAGTTTTTTAATCACAAATGCAGAGAGATTACTCCTGGTCAGAGGCATCCATATAAATATAAATATATAAAATATAAATAATTATATAAATTTTATTTATTTTTTGTTTGTTTATTATGTACTGTAGAGTTACGTTTCCACTAAGTTTAATGGAGCATTACAAAACTGTTTAGTAGTGTGTCAGTTGTAACATAGTGCCTCTAGTTCCCAGCTAGCAGGAAACATTCTTCACAACCATCACTAAGTTGCTGTTGTTGTTGTTTTAGATGTAATGTAAAGGTTAGGACAAAATGTTTTTAAAGTAATACTGATGGAACATTCTTATAACATTATCAATATTTGTCATACATTGTCATGCCAAGAAATGTTCATGTAACCTTTAAATAATCTTTTAATCACAACAAGAAAACTTGACATGTTAGATATCTTAGAATAACCTTTCAAGCTCTATATTTCAAAAGATGTGTGTCAAAAGATGTGGACTCACAATACGATTCCTTCAACACACTAATTTAAAGATATTTATTGCTGTAGAGCCACTGCAAGATTCTTCACTTTCCTGACACAAAAACACATTGGATGGCAGACACTTTTGGAAACCCATGGTGGCCAGAGAGCCAGCCAACCAAACCTCTCTGCTGGAGTTTCCCAAGCTTATAAGGAAACCTTTTCCTTTAGATCTGTGCGTAAGATCTTACCAATGTTTGTGAATTTGAAATACTGAGTGTATCCTGTCTTTCTTAATGGTAAGGATTGGGAAAGCACACCCAGTAAACTTACGGACTGTGCTTCTGATCATGCGAGCTCTCTGTGGCATTGCTTTTGCATCTACACATGTGCTTGAAGTAAGACTAATCACTAAGTTTGTGTTTATGCGTGTGCATGTGTGTTTGCGAGCGAGCGGTCGGACCTCGCCCTAAGGGACAGACATCACACTGCACTGCATCCATCATAAAGTTTTTTCAAGATTTTTAAAGAAGCAATTTTAATATGCATGTGTGTGAGAGAGTTTATTAGGAATGCATGTGTCTTTGTGTTTATGTGTGTCAGAGTGCGCTGCAGGACCCACCCAGGGGACAACAAAGCAGCACCTCGTTTCACATGAAAAGCTGGCGGCTCGCAGGGAAGTGTGTGTGTGTGTGTGTGTGTGTGTGGTGTATACTGTCTCCCTCTTTCTTTCTCCTTTCTCTACCCCCTACCCCAACAACCCTTCCAAATAAATAAGAATTTTTGATTACAGTAACAAGCCCATAAATTATGCAGACCAGCAGCCGATGAAGAGCATTTGAAAGACGGCCTGTTTTAACCTTTTCCTTCCTCACTGTCTGTCTCTCTCTCATGATGCAAGTATGAGCCAGGGAGGGGAAATTGTAGGGTAGTAGAGGAAGCGTTGGTGAGAGTGAATAAATAGCCATACCTCATGGTACATTTTGGGAATGGGTCAAGTAGTGAGCTGACTCATTGATCTAGATTTCCAACTCATTTTTGTGCTAGATAAATTCATCTAAATGGACAATGTTTATAAAAATTAGCTCTAAATCAATGCTTCCTTAAACTACATCCTTATGTCATTCCAAACCTGTATGTATTTTTATTTTTGTATATATATTTTGAAGAATATTGGAAACCAAACATTGACTTTCATTTCAAAAAATGTCTCCTTTAATGCTCCACAAAAGAAAGAATGTCATACAGGTTTGGAGTGAGGATGAGTAAATGATGACAGGATTAGCATTTTAGGTTGAAGTGTCCGTTTAAGAAAACTTGTCATCAGACAACCCACCGGCTAGTACTGTAAGTTATAAATGTTTGTAGTTTTACATCTCTTATTCATTAACATCATAGCTTTAAACCTTGTGAAAATGTGTTAAAGGGCAGCGTGTCCTTTGTGTGACAGTAGCTGACAAGAATTCAGCTTTAATCGGAAGTGTGTTGTAGATATTACAGCATTCATTAGTTTGGTGTGACAAAAGGATGTACTTTAAGGAAGCATTGATTTAGAACTAATTTTTATAAACATTGTCCATTTAGATGAATTTATCTAGCACAAAAATGAGTTGGAAATCTAGATCAATGAGTCAGCTCACTACTTGACCCATTCCCAAAAGTAGTTGTTTACTTGGCTGTAAACAGTACCCGTAAGGAAGTGACGATTATGTGTTGTATATGATGTGTCTCCACTGTTGGTTGTAATATTGGTGAAGTAAATCCACACTTTGCAGAAGAAACATTAGCAAACTCTTGAGCAGCAACAGCACTACCATGTACTCCGCCATTGCTGTGTTTATTTGTTCGCGCTTGCATTTAAAATCGACACTTAGTGTGCATGTATACATAGCTAACACGTACTACAGACCGTTTTCAAAGATTCCCGTACTGAGTGTTTACACGGAAGCGATAACTGCTGCACTTTGAAACCTGTTTTCAAAAAACATTTTTTTCAGTCCCCAAAATGCTCTATACATGTTGTCATGTAAACGAACAGTCGAAACACATGAAAAGTTTCCAGTTTTTGGCTGAGATCGTCACGTTAATGGCCCCTTAGACAGGGAGTGCTACAGGGAGACAGGAAGGACAGCTAGTTGACCTGCAGCGCCAAACCCCTTGTGTTTGAGAACCTGAGGATGAAATGCAATATAATACTTAAAGCTGCTCATTGCCAGCCTGCTGCTTTTGATATTGATCAAATCTTAATCATTTTGCTGGAAACAATTAAAAGTCAAATGGTCAAATGTCTGGACACATTACTATTTTTTATTTTTCTGAAAGATATCTCTTATGCTCATCAAGCCTCTGTTTATTTTGTTCAAAAATACAGATAAAATCAGTAATACTGTCAAATATTATTACAATTTAAAATAATGGTTCTCTTACGAGAGCTCTCTCGTACTGCGTCTTAGCTAAGACGCTACGGGAAAAGTCTCTTTTTTTTACGAAATACTGAAGCAAAAAATTATCCTTAATTTTGTATTTTTGTAAAGCGCATTTGCAGCAGTACACAGCCATAGGCGAGACGGCTCGTTCGCTCATTGGCTGCTCTGCGGCAACTGCACACCCTATCGAGCGCAGGCTGATGCAACATCAGACCAATAACTTGAAGGGCTTCGCGCCCTTCTTGCCACTTCCCTCCGAAACGGGTGTGGCCCAACCTATAAAAGGAGCTCGAAAAGGCTGACTCACCTGATTTTTCATCTGTTCAGCGAAGCTCACGCATCGCTGGATCACGGAGGAAGCAAGCGCCGTCTGAGAAAGCATATCAGCAGGACGAGCCATTCTGAAGCTGCTGGCATCGCCGCCTTCCACTACCGTTCCTGCTGCGCTATCCGGCGCTTATATCCTTTCAATTCTGTTATATCCAGCTGTTCTTTATGTGTGTGTGTGTTCGCCCTGCGACACACACTCGTAAAAGAGCTCGCGTCTTTCAGCGAGGGCGACCGGTACATCATCTGTGTCTCCTGCCTGGGTGAAGATCATGCAGCGCTCGCGCTCGCTGACGGCGGATGCCCCCACTGCGAGCTGTTGCCATGGTGACTCTGAGGACTCGCCTGGCCTTTTTCTCTGAGCCTGCATTCTCCGCTGCGCTGAGGCGCCGTAAAAGCATCGCTTCCAGCGGATTCCGGAACTGTCTTCAGCTCAACCGAGCTCGCCGGTTCGCCCTGCTTCACCGGCCCCCACTGCATCGCTTCCCGGTGGGCAGCGCCCGCTGTTTGCTGGCGCGTCGTCCGAGGAAGTCGATCTCAGGGCCGCGTCGGGGGAAGAGGACACGCGCTCTCTGCTAGCTTCGGGCAGTGAGGGCTGGGCGAGCTCCGAGGATCTCGCGCCTTCTGATCAGAAGCCCAGCAGACGAGCTGACATCGAGAAGGAGCCGGGGCGAATGCTCGTGTTGGCCGCGACGAGTCTCGGCCGCGAGTGGTTTGCACCAGCGCCCCCCCTCTCGTTCCCGGCTGGATGGTATTTCCCTTTCGGATGAGTGTACTTCTCAAAGCCCGCCTCATTTCTTCCTGAGCTTCACGAAGAGGTGGCGAAGGCTTGGAACACTCCATATTCAACGCGAATTCGTTCGTCTGTCTCACTAGCATTCTCCACGCTGATGATGCAAAAAAACAGGAACTACCAGTCACTTCCGCCGGTGGAACAGGCGATAGCGACGCACCTTTGTCCGCCCTCTGCTGGATGGCGGCAAAAGTGGTGTTGCCATCTAAAGCCTGCTGTGTGACGCTGTGGCTGCACTACTCGCGATGGCTGCTTCATCGAAGCGCAGGTGTACGAGTTCCGCTGTGGCCGAGCTCTCACCCAAGCGCGCCGCTGTTTCAGTTCCAGGAATTGTGTCTGTCTCAGCGTTTTCTGCAACGCGCAAGCCTGCACAGTTGCCCGCTTGCCTGCACACAAAAACCGTTATCACGGCTACCCAGATATTTCCCGAAAAAGGTGTAATTTCTGGTGTCCCGGCCACGGCCGATGGTGCTATAAATGTAGTGACGATGCCCACTGCTCAGTGCCCATCTCCACATATAAGCACAGCCCTTCACACAGGGCTCGCGCCCATAAAAGCGACTCAAGTCGATCACGCGCACTACATAGTAGACGTGCCCACTCCTCAGTGCCCACAATCACTATGTCACACGCGTCATGTGGTTTCTGTAAAAACGAAACCCGTGCACGTTCGCAGAGGGGACTGGTTCATGTCAATAGATCTGAGGGACGCGTATTTTCAAATACAGATAGCGTCAAACCACAGGCGATATTTGAGATTCGCCTTCGAGGGCCAGGCATACCAGTTTACAGTCCTCCGTGGCTCCTCGTACGTTTACGAGGTGCATGGATGCAGCGCTCGCTCCTCTCAGACTCAGAGGCATGCGAGTGCTGGATTATTTGGACGACTGGCTGGTTCTGGCCCGATCACGAGCGGAGCTCGTGGACCACAGGGCCGTTTTACTCGATCACCTCGAGAAGCTCGGCCTCAATGTCAATTGGGCGAAGAGTTTGCTGAGCCCCAGTCAGACGATTCTGTTTCTGGGTATAGTTCTGAACTCCTGTTCCATGACGGCGCAGCTGTCACCACAGCGCGTGATGGGCATTCAGCGCGCAGCGAGTTCTTTCCGCTGCGGCGCGACCGTGTCGCTCAAACACTGTCAGAAGATGCTGGGCCTCATGGCCTCAGCATCTCCGGCTCTGCAGCTGGGCCTGCTCCGCATGCGCCCCCTGCAGTTCTGGCAACGTGCGTTCGCTGAGGGCAGTGCATGTGCCTGGGCTACAGAATCTGGGTCCAGACAGGCTGTCCAGAGGCAATGTTCCTACGGGCGAAGGGTCTCTACACCCGCGAACAGTCTGGCTGTTGTGGGAGAGATTTGGCAGGGCGGAGGTGGACCTCTTCGCGTCCCACGAAAACGCTCACTGCCCTGCGTTCTTTTCCAAGAACGAAAGCGCGCTGTCACGGGAATGGCCGTGCTGCCCGCTTTATGCTTTCCCTCCCGTCTCCCTCCTTCCGCAGGTGATAGAACGGGTGAGAGAAATGAGATGTTCGATACTGCTTGTAGCACCTCTTTGAATGAACCAACCATGGTTCCCAGATTTGATGCAGTTAGCAGATATCGCCCCGTGGCCGGTACCGTTGAGGAGGGACCTCCTCTCGCAGGCCAGGGGCTCGATTTGGCACCCTCAACCAGAGTTGTGGTCCCTCCATGTGTGGGCGCTCAACGGTTACCCGCTGATCTCGCAGTGGGAGTGCTAAATACCATCACTCAGGCTAGAGCTCCGTCGACACGACGTCTGTATGCCTCGAAGTGGTCGGTATTGGGTCGAGGTTATTCACCCCTTAGTTGTGAGGTGACGGAGGTCCTCTCCTTCCTACAGGAGCTGTTGGATAAGGGCAGAGCCCCATCCACGCTCAAAGTTTATGTGGCGGCCATCGCGGCGTTTTCTGAAACGGCGCTCGATCAGTCAATAGGAAGGAATGATTTAGTCATCCGGTTCCTCAGAGGAGCTAGGAGGCTGAATCCTCCCAGACTTCCGTCAGTCCCTATGTGGGACCTCGCGGCGGTTTTGGAGGCCTTGAAGGGTCCCCCTTTTGAGCCTATCCAATCGGTTAGCCTTCATCATCTGTCGTTCAAGACAGTATTCTATTCTATTCTTGTTGGCTGCTGCTAGATATGGGACGGAGGGCTTTCCCCCTTTCTGTCCTGGGCTTTCTGTGAGTCCCTCAGGTGACTGTGCACTGGGCGTTGCTTCAGGTTTATTGGTGTGATCCCTGCGCGCACGGCGTTTTACATTGGGTTCCCGTAGCGTCTTAGCTAAGACGCAGTACGAGAGAGCTCTCGTAAGAGAACGTACTCGGTTACTAAATGTAACCTCGGTTCTCTCTAGAAGAGCGAACGAGTACTGCATTCTCTGCCGTGCGTACGATTCACTCTGGTTCGCTTCGGCGATGAAATAAATCAGGTGAGTCAGCCTTTTCGAGCTCCTTTTATAGGTTGGGCCACACCCGTTTCGGCGGGAAGTGGCAAGAAGATTGGTCTGATGTTGCATCAGCCTGCGCTCGATAGGCTGTGCAGTTGCCGCAGAACAAGCCAATGAGCTAACGAGCCGTCTCGCCTATGGCTGTGTACTGCTGCAAATGCGCTTTACAAAAATACAAAATTAAGGATAATTTTTTGCTTCAGTATTTTGTTAAAAGAGACTTTTCCCGTAGCGTCTTAGCTAAGACGCAGTACTCGTTCGCTCTTCTAGAGAGAACCGAGGTTACGTTTAGTAACCGAGTACGTTTTCTGCTTTAATATTATTTATATTTATTTCTGTGATGCAAAGCTGAATTTTCATCAGCCTTTACTCTATTCTTAAGTGTCACCTGATCCTTCAGGAATAATTTTAATGTGTTAATTTGATACTTGGTTATCGTCAGTGTTAGACATTTCTTTACTGCTTAATATTTTTTTTCTGGATCCTGTGATACTTTATACATGATTGATTGATTTTATCCTGGCAGGATCCTGGCCCTAACCCTAACCCTAACATCCTAACAGTATGTCTTTACTATCACTGTTTTCAATCAATTTAACATCCTTGATAAATGAATACTAAAAATGAATGATAAGTACGTATGTGACACTGTTTGTCTTGCTTCAGTTTAACCAAACATAAGACTGATGTCATCTGTTGTACGAACAAATGATCCCAACTTATCCTCTAAGGAGTTAATTGCATCCAGACTGTGATATGCATTTACTGCCATCTCTCGTGTACACACACGCAGCATCAATCAGAGCGATTTTGAGCTGTACGGAGGGCTACTTTTAATGCTCTTTGTAAGTTTGCGCCTCAGTCATATTTAAAGTGTAGTTCCAATCACCATTTATTTTATTTATATATTTTTTTAAATTCCACAACTGTTGCATCTTTGCTAGACTTAAAAAAGTATTTGAATGTTTTGACAGATCTAAGTTAAAAATGGTGCTACCGGAAATGCTTCAGGACCAGACATGCACAGTAGCGTTCCAATGCCTTTGTTATTGTTTACATAATTGAAATGCTCTATAGCATCACTGTTAAAGAATAATTAGCTGGTGAATGGGATTTAATTTATTGCAGAGTTAAAGAAAGTAATCATGTGCATTGTAATGTTCGAAGTGGAAGGCATGACAAATGACAGTAGACTGGGAATATTTTAAAGAGAGCAGTTCGTTTTTACATTTGTACAACCTTACCTTCACACTGAAACATAAGTCGGAAGACAAAAGACAACAAGTGCAGCGCTGAAAAGGGGTGGAGCTACATAAGGTCTATTGGAACATGTTAAAATAACTGAGTTTCACTAAACGTGGGAGACAATCTTCACACCTCTGTAGATACGATATTATCGTAGTGTAGTTTAATGAAATGAAGAATAAAAATTAGACAATGGAACATATATATATCACTTTAAAAGTAGAGAGCAGTTCTTGTACAACTGAAAAAGCTATGAAGCCAGAATATAAAAATAAAATCAAATATAAACTTCCATAAAGCATATTCAAGGTGGAAAGTTTTGATGATGGAGAAAATGCTCCTTTTTAGGTGAAGCAATTAACTATTAGGTAGATTATTGTGTAAAATGTAATTTCCATGCGTATTGGTGCGGTATGTAATTTTTTGACTGTACTGCTGCATCATCATATTATTACTATCGGCACTATCATATTATGTTTGCAGATATTTAGGAAATATTCTAAGTTCACATACTCGTTTCTCCAAAAAACTATGCTACAGCCAGCTATTTGACTTTAACTGTGCGTTCCGTGTCAGAATTTATGTTTTTGTTTTGGTCTGTGTGACTCCGCCCACTGACGATTTACTGAATAGTATTTTGACATCCGTGTTGCTAGTTGGTGGAATACACAGCGAACTGCAGACATGTAAGCCAGCAAACGAACTGGGTCAGAGACTGCAGATTCTACCAGACCCAAAAGTCCTCAGCACTCAACTAAAAAGCTCTATAAACAGTGTATTTTTAAATCATGGATAAATCAACTTGTCAGCTTACAGTGTAAGCCTCATCGCCTTTCATTGTCCACTGGCCTCATTCCTGTTGTGTGTCTTACAATCTGGCAACCCTCGTGAGCATCAAGTCTGAGGAGGAGAAACAACTCAATCCAATATTTAGAATTTGGACTGCAGTACCCATTTCAACCACTAGCTGTCAATATTACAAGCAGCACCTATAAAGTACAACAGCAATGCTAATGTTAACTAGAGAACTACTAAATGCCTCTTTTTTGAGGGATGTTCTTTTCCACAGTAATCAAAATTTCTGTATGTGAGCATAAATGTCTCTGACAAGGTGTACAAAGAAGCTTGTGCAAATTTCAAATCACAGAGACCGCTGGGATATTCATACATTAGCATGCCAGTATCATAACCCATGTCTGTGTAACATGATATACATGTTACCACCCCTCCCCCTTTACAGAAACACACACAACAAATGAAGACACCACACACACAAGCATTCTCACACACACTAAGACACTTGAGGCAATTTGGCGCCTTCTCGAACCCCATTTGCCAGTACAAAGAGGCATTGTTAGTTAGTAATGTTAATGAGCTCAATATGCCCTCAACTGGAATGTGTGAAAGCAGAGGCCCAGGCTCTCTCTCTCTCT
Source organism: Carassius carassius (assembly GCF_963082965.1). Taxonomy (NCBI): domain Eukaryota; kingdom Metazoa; phylum Chordata; class Actinopteri; order Cypriniformes; family Cyprinidae; genus Carassius; species Carassius carassius. Next base: position 27,583,077 of record NC_081779.1, read on the forward strand.
CTGTGTGTGCCCTCATTCCCACATCTTTAAATGAGTTGCCACCCCCTCACTCACTCTCTGAACATGACTGGCATACAGACAGTTGGCAAAGGGGGCTGTCAGTCAAACACAGGCTAGCATGTGTTTGTGATGGTCATGTACATGGGCAAACACACAACAAGTACACCAGCTCCAAACACGGATTCATCATAAACTTGACTTAGGTCTGATCATTCACCAGAATGCACAAATCTATCATGCATAACTGAGTGATTTACACAAGCAGGACGAGTCCTGGCAGAACATGCTTTGAAGTTTCTTGGACAACACTGAACCCAGACAAATACAACCCTAGAACAAGGCATAGAAGATCTGTAAAATTGCAAAGACTAAAGTCTCAAATCCAAAGATATATTCTTTATAAAAGTTAAGAGTCATCCATGCCTACCTAAAACGGCTCATTCTAACATGCCCCTACATGTCTACATCACGATGTGGGAAGATTTGCATAACACCACCCAAATGTTCACACAAAGAAAGAAGGTGTTTATTCTCACTGTTGCCACTGCCACCATATTGTAGAGACGCTGTGTGTTTCATTGTGAAAGCAAAACTACTTTATTTGGTCTTCCAAAAGAGGACACAAGTAGAAATCAGTGGTTAAATTGTATTTACAACACTGTTCCAGAACAGTTCATCCCAAATATTCAGATGTGTACAGCGTATTTTGCGGAGGACGAGGACAGTTTTCTGTGAGAGTAGCCTACAATATCGCTCTGTTTCTTTAAAGTGGGGAAATTCCAACTTTGCAAGGACAGTCTGGCGCTTCTTACTCACAGTCTGTAAGTACATATGTTTTCATATTTAAAGAATTTGCCATTGATGATTCAAACGCAAGTTTGAAGCAGTGTAGAGTAGCACTTGTTGTTTGTCATTTCTCTAGACATGGTTTTAAGTTTATGTGGCATGATACGCAACGCAATGCGTTAAAAGACAGTGTAAGTCATTATAATCGGTAATTATGTCTCCACTGGATGCAACAAATGCCTCATTTATAATAGGTTTTTATTGTTTTTGTCACGTCGCGCCAGGACACGGCATTGCAGTATGTTAAGGGGCATAACATTTCCGTCACATGCTTGAGGTATTCAGCCAATCACAAAGCACTGGAAAGCTGGCCAATTAGAGCACACCTTGCTTTTTACAATGATGAGCTTTGTAAAAATCAACGCATTTCAGAAAGGTGGGGCATAGAGAAGAAACAATCATGTACATTATGTGTTTTTTTTTAACCTTAAACCATACAGACACATTGCATTACACCAAATACACAAAATAATGTTCTTTTTAGCAACGTCATATGACCCCTTTAAAGGGACAGCAGCCTTATTTACCTGCTGCTGCCTGTCATTTAGTAATGTTAATCATGTTCGACTGATACAGTGAAAACTATGCAGTGTTTTATTTATAGGATCCTGGCGGATTTTTGCGCTTCTATTCTGTTACGAATGCAAAAGCTGTCAGTATAAATGAACAATCCAATTCAAGTGTGCTCCTGCTTTAAAAAAGTGCCCAACTGGTGTTTAGTCAGCGTCCCATCCATCATACCTGAGATCCAGTTTCTTTTGGTTGAACCTCCCAATGACTAAAAATGACTTGAAAACACTGCATTATCATCAATGCAACATGATCAGATCTTAGATGTTTAAAGCAGCATGTAATGTCACTGGAATAAAGGCTGGATTACACTACACAACTTTTACCCAGAATTAGTCTGGAGAAGTTTATGCAATAGTTGTCAAAAGTCAGAGCCAGTCTGCAAGATTTTAGTCCACAGATTTAATAGAAAATTGCGTAGAATATAGTAGTTTTTAGATTCGGACTTTGATTCCATACAGTCGGAGGAGATGAAACATGTTTGATATTTTCAGCCGAGTTTGAACCACATATTCGATTTTAAATTAATTTTCATTTGTCATCTTTCTGCAACAAGGCGCACACTTGTGATCCTCAGTCATGTAGTGTATGATGCCCAGTTTTTCCTTTGTGACTGATTACGAAGTCATTGTATAATAACTAGCATTTTAAAATCTGTTCCATTCTGGAATACACTACTTTTAATATCTGACCAGATTATACACTCACCGACTTTGTAAATAGTCAAAGAGGAAAACTCACCATCATGCATACAAAGTTGTCCCGATCACAAAAATCACATTACTTTTTTTTATTTTTTTTTTATTTTATTTTTTTCATGTAGGCTATTGCAAAATGATTTTTGAAATGGGCACTGAGGTCCACTTTCATTTTTCAAATCGTCATATCGTCAGCCGTGAGATCGATGATACAACGAGTTATCCGAGTCAAAGTGTTAAAACAACTTCACCAACTACAGGCTCTAATCCTCTTTTGCGTGCACACATGTGTGTATGTGTGTGTGTGTGTGCAAAATGTGGAGCTGAAGTGAAATAGCTGGGCAGTTTGATAGCCGAATTATAATAGGCCGCCTAATAAAAATAATAATAGTTATTATTATTATAATTCAGTACATTAATAAAAGAATGTTTAATATCTAACGCATTCTCATCCCAAGGCGTCATATACTGACCCTCTTGACATTTTGTCAACATCCTACGCATATGGCACCCTCTAGCGTCAATATGAGAGACAGATTATGGGTTAAGGTTAGGGTTAGGGTGAGGGTTAGGGTTAGACCGCTAGGAGGCGCCTTCTGGCCCATTTTTATCTGCTTCTAATATTGACGCTAGAGGGTGCCATGTGCGTAGGATGTTGACGAAATGTCAAAAGGGTCAGTACATGACGCCTTGGGATGAGAACGGTCTGTAATATCCTAGTATCGTCTTGACTATTGACAGAGACATCTGCTATCGTCAATATCTCTGACTATCATTGATACATGATTCTATCGTCTGTCGCACAACCCTAAGGTCCACGCTATGTTACCCATGTCCACTCAATTAAAACATGTCTGGCCTTGCCATTGATATTAAGCATGATTGCCAGAGAGTGTTGCTCGGTTGTACGCTGTTTATGTTTCTGATTCACTGAAAGGAACCAACACATCATTTGTAATTTGTTCTGGAATGAAACTACATTTTACTCTTTCAGAATATTTTAATACAGTGTTCGGTCATACTTTTGGGGGGGGGGACCAATTCTCACTATTAACTTTGACTTTTGCCTTAATAAACTACAATTTTTTCTGCTTATTAATATTTAGTTAGTTAGTTTTTGAGCTTAGGTATGGGTTGTATTAAGGGATCTGAAATATAGTCATGCAGAAGAATGCATTAATATGTGCTAATAAACAGCCAATATTCTAGTAATATGCATGCTAATAAGCAACTAGTAAATAGTAAATAGTCTTACATAGTTTGAAGTGTTACCAATGTTATGTATAACCCCATTAAGTATAGCACTATCAAAACATAGTTCAAAGCACAGCTATTATGCTAGTTATATGCATGCTAATAAGCTTCTAGTTCTAGTGAGACTTGGTCCCTACATTAAAATGTTATTCTGTATTCGGTCAGTATTGGTAGACATGCAAGAACATCATTTCAATTCCAGTATAAATATTTATTTATTTTTCTGAATAAAATCCAGATCTTGGTTTCAAACATCAAAAAATCTTAAAAGGCAGAAAGCCTAAAATCAATATAAACAGAAGGTCAGCCATATTGCTTGGTGCATCAGAACAAACCCTGCTGATTCCTTTGCATCAAACCAACATGTTTGTGCTTCTGTTTAACATTTGATTACTCCGTGTGCCTTGATCAATGTTTATACATGAATACATGTCTAAATTAAATCAGTTGACAGTACTGTTTAAAGTGGTTGTTTGTATCTCTTCAGGAAACATACTGAAGTGCTCAATTCAAGTGGATTTCTTTTACAGTTGATTTTGAAGTACTACGAAGTGTCATCTTTTTGTTGAAACCTCTCAGATTTGATTAAAATTATTTTCATTTGATATTTGTAATGAACAAATGTCTTGAACAAAATGAACAAAAGTCTTATGAGACATGAGGGCAAATAATTACGGAATTGTCCCTCTCTCTTTTTTTTGTAAACCTACCCTTTAAGCCGAAAAAAATAAATGTGTTTGGAGATGTCATGAAAGTCTGGATTGCTGTTAACCTTTAATTTTGGCTTCTTGATGCCTAAACAAGTGACAAATTCTTAAAGTGATGATGATGATGATGATGATGATGACAATGAAAAGAAAACATTTCTTAGAGAGGAATCAGGTACAGTATGTGAATCCCCAAAGATTCTCCTGGACTTCTCTTGAACAACACCAACACACAACACACAACAAACCTTCACAAGACTTATTTTTAACTCTTCTGTTGCATAGGGTTGGTGATAATACTCCAAAGAACGTAACAGCTTTCATCTTTCATTGTAGCTGTACTCCTCCAGCCCCCAAACTAACTATTTGCCACAAGTTAAACTCTTTTATTTGTGTGTGTGTTTTTACAATTTCCTTCTATTCTCGTGCATGTGGCTTTATTTCTTCCCTGCGCCGCTCTCAGGCCCCAAAAATAGTCCAAAAAGTCTCTAGTTATGAAAGAATTTCTCTGTTCAAAGGGAATATCTGAAACCCCGAGCATTCAGTTCCGTCTGGCTTTGGTTTTAACTTTATGAGCGATCTTTCATTCTGGTTTGGTCTTGTTTTCCTCTCCAAAACTTTCTCTCTCTACCCACTCTCTGTTTTTCAGCAGACACCCCTAGCCATTAATCCATTTTTTTTGCTCTGTTCGGCCAATTTATGTTGGTTAATTTAGCACAAAATGAGACAGCGGCTGAGCCAGTGGTAGCGGTGGGTGCCTTGTGCTGAAATCCGCGAGATGAGCTCTGCGTGTCTCGCGCTGTGAGGGGCTGCGGGTGGTCCGTGCACGGCAATTATCACACGCCACAGCAGCAGGAGACTGAACATCACGCACTGGAGTCTGGAGAAAAAGAGATGTTTTAAGAGAAACTGATTATTACACTGTGCAGGATTGAGTCCTAATGTACATGTTTTCATATCACTGTAGACTCACCATGCAATGGTTAAAATTACATGGTCATTAAATACATCTAGTTTTTTTATTATTATTATGTTTGTTGTACCAAGTTTGCAGTCATAATAATGTACACTCTTAATAAAATTGGTTCTAAATGGTACCAGATTGGGGTTCTTCAGCTTGTAATAGCAGAACTCTTTTATTTATTTATTTATTTATTTTGGTCCAAAATGGGACCCTTTTTATAAGGTTCTGAACTATGCTTTGAAAGTATAACATGCATATATTAGCATGCAAATTACAAGCATATTGTCTGTTTTGGCAGTTTGCGGGTCTGGAGACTTCAGGTGTGTGTTACCACAAAGAGGAAAGACATCAGCAATGATCTTAGAGCAGCAATTGTTGCTGCCATCAATCCGGGAAGGTTAATACAGCCATTTACAAACAATTTAAAGTTCATTATTCCACAGTGCGGAAGATTATTCACAAGTGGAAAACATTCAAGTCAGACACCAGTCTTCCCAGGAGTGGACGTCCAGGGAAATTCACCCCATGGTCAGACCTTACAATACTCTTTTTTTGCAGACAACCCAAGAGATACACCTCAGACTCTGTGGGCCTCGGTTAACATGTTAAATGATGAAAGATTGTAAAAGACCAGACCAGACAGGGATGGCACGGTTGCCGGAAGAAAAGCCTATTCTCTCTAAAAAGAACATGAGAGGATTGCTTAGGTTTGCAAACTGCATCTGAACAAACCATAACACTTGTAGAACAATGTACTTTTAACAGACGAGACCAAAGTGGAGATGCTCGGCCATAATGCAAAGTGCAGCATTTGGTGAAAGCCAAAAGAGCATATCAGCACAAACACCTCATACCAAAAACATGTTGGTGGAGGAGTGATGAATTTGGGCTTGTTTTGTAGACACAGGACCTGGGCACCTCACAGCCATTGAGTCGACCATGAACTCCTCTTTATACAAAAGTATTCTTGAGTCAAATGTAAGGCCATCCGTCTGACAGCTAAAGTTGGGCTAAAAATTGGGTCATGCAACAGGGCAATGATCCCAAGCACACCAGCATATCTACAACAGAACGTCTGAAAGGAAAAGAATCAAGGGGTTAAAGTAGTCCAGTCAAAGTCCAGACCTCATCCTGAGAGCTGTGCATCAACAAACGCTCACAAACCTCAATGTTGCTCAAACTGGAGCAACATTGTTAAGAAGAGTGGGACAAAACTCCTCCAGAATGATGTGAGAGACTGACAAAGTTATTGCTGCTAAAAGTGGATCTACAAGCAACTGAATCACAGGGTGTGCTGAATTTGTTACTCATGGCTTTTCCATATTGGCCTTATTTTTGCTAAATTATGACAAAGTGTGATATGTCATGTGTTTTACTTTCCAAATTTTAAGACATGCCAAGGACCAGATAATTTAAAAAATAAAATAAATAAATGAAATAATAATAATCATCATATCCTAATACTGAAAACCATGGAATACAGTGGGGCATCCTTAAGTCTTAGGCCAGTTTCACAAACACAAAAATGTTTTTAGCCAGTTATTTCTATCTTTAAATATAGTGTGTCAGTAGTAAATATAATCTTATATTTCCAAACATATCTTTTGCCATCAATTGTAATAATCCAGCGAGATTTTGGCTAACAGCAGCCAGTGCTCCTCACAGAGAGATCTGATCTCATCATCATCAGTCTGTCTGAGATTACATGAAGAAACAGAACAAACTGAGACAGACTCAGTCCAGAAGAACTGTGACAACGTCTCCAAGACATTTGATGAAACCTTCCTGCAAGTACTGTACAGTACAGAAAGTAGAGTTTCACAGTAGTGTGTGTGTGTGTGTGTGTGTGTGTGTGTGTGTGTGTGTGTGTGTGTGTAATATCTTGTAGCTTCTGTTAGGGTTTAGCTTTAAAATAAGAAATAAAAGAAGTTCAAATAAAAAGAAGAAAAATTTGGTAATTTAGGTAATTAAATTTTTTAATTGAAATAACAATAAATAATTATTAGCTGAATACATAAATACAGTGGGTATAGAAAATAATAATAGATTATAACATAGGTTATAACAATACAGTACATAACAATATAGATCATAAATTATATTTCATTAGGAGAACTGAATAGAACAGTTGCTACATGCAGAAAACCTTAAAAATAGATTTTTTTTTCAGTCATAAAAAATAAATAAAATAAAAATACTTAAAAGTACTGTACATACAGAAGATGCACTTGAGTTTCCCGTACAATGATGTAGCTCGCTGATTTACTAATACGATGCATCTTTGGAGAAGCTAACTAGTCATGACTCTGGGTGGTGAAGTCATAACTAATGCTAAATTTCAATTAGCATAAATTGTTACCCTACCTGTCTCAGTGCATGCACGCCGCCACTATGCTAGTGTTTAGCTTAGCACCATTCATTCCTTAGGAATGAGTTTACTCATGACTACATGAGTAGTTACATGAGTAAGTATGGAGACACAAAATAAACGGTGGTGATTTCCTAAAAAAATTATAATGTATGGCGAGAAGAACACTTCACAGCACCTCACGGCTGATATATTGCCCGATATTCAGAACTTTTTAAATATCGGCATCAGCAAATAAGTCTTTCCATGTGGTCGATGTTTTTCAAAACGGATTGACACCATAAATTGCATTTATGCTTCCTCTTTAAGACACGCCACTCAGCCAGCACCTGACAGACAGTACAATGATCAGTCGTCATTCACTTTTTAATGTGATGCTATGTTGTGTTACAGTAAGTGACGTGACATTCAGCCAAGTATGGTGACCCATACTCAGAATTCATCATCTGCATTTAACCCATTCGAAGTGCACACACAGCAGTGAACACACACACTGTGAGCACACACCCGGAGCAGTGGGCAGCCATTTATGCGGCGCCCGGGGATCAGTTGGGGGTTCGGTGCCTTGCTCAAGGGCACCTAAGTCATGGTATTGAGGGTGGAGAGAGCACTGTACATACACTCCCCCCACCTACAATTCCTGCAGTAACACTCTGACATGCAGCAAAGCTCCGCAGTCCAGCGGCAGCTCCGGTGGAAGACACAGATGTGACATAAACAAATCCAAACAAAATGAAAACCTGTTTTTCACACAAACAATCGAAAATCCGACGACTGGCTCTTCCTCAGATGTGCACGTTGTTCTCAGGTGCTTCTAAACACTTTTTTCTGGTGGACTCAAAAGCCGGTGCACTCCAGAATGAATGCTGGGTCGACACAAGAACTATAAGTAATAATAATAAGTTTGAATTCCTTTATATGTTTATTCAGGAATATCTGCTGTATTGAATTGCCCATGATTGGCATAATATCGCGTATATTATACCTTTTCGTATATTCCGGTCTTATTTAATGCTGCTATATACTGATAACAAACCATGTAATTATATGCCTTCGGTCTTGTATTATTTTAACAATGAAACAGACAATAAAAAAGCAGATCAATGACGTATCTATCATTAACCAATTATCCCAGAATCACAGAAACATGTGCACTGATTAAACATCATCATCATCATTACGTTTTGTTCATTGACCGGCTGGTTGTACAGTACATTTTACCACATACCGGATGCTAAATTAACAAATAAACATGAAATATGCAATTGAGTTTAAATTATTTTGTTATGTGACAACGAAGAGCCAAAAGAGGTTAATGAGACTTGAGCACAGCTATTCACGAAATCAAAGGTAAAAATGGGAAATGGGGCCAGTTATACTGTTTATTGTCACTGAAGAAAAGTATTTAACCGCAGAATATTTTGATCAGCCAACTATCATCAAGTATTCCAAAGAGCCATGTAATAAGTTCCTACATATGCACAAATGTAAATTCACATCGGCTGGCTACGGGAACCATTCCTCCATGCAGAGACACACAAGGGTCATTGTGTGTAGCTGGGGGCCACGGCTGGCACACAGCTGGGCACCTCATTTCCATTGGCTCCACAGCAGCCCTCACAAAGGGCCCGCGGAGATGAAAGCGCTCGCATATGTGTATGTATGTGTGGTCAAAAATAAACTCTGTCACATTCGCCCAAGAGTGTGTTTGCCCGCGTGCACCAAGTCTCCTCAGAGGTCAGGACATCATGGTCCACTCACCAAATATTCAGCATTGGATTGACTCTAATTTCTTTGATCAGTATCACCAATCTAAAGCACAATTATTAAATCCTCAGAGTCTTCAAAGAGCGCTCTAGCACACTTAAACAGATGAAGAGCAAGTCAAGCAAGTCTTCTGCTCTTCCATGAAGAGACTTACTAGTCTGCAAGTGGTTGTGTGCATTTCAAGTTGAACTTGAATTCACATGAACACTTTTTGATGCTGATGCAGCTTTGAAATGTTCATTATGTTCCATAGGTTTCATACATACAATTATGTTTCTCAACTGCAATCCTTACTTTTATTTGTGCATTTGCAAAACTATAGCAAGTCCTTATGGTCTCTGGACCCGCTCCTCTACACAGCAAAAGCACAGAGATCTGTATCAATTAACACCAGTGGGGAAGGCTCATGCCAAGTGCCAGGAGTCTTAATGGAGACATGTGTATGTGATTACCACAAACACATTGAGAGGGAAGCAGAGGGAGATGGAGGGTGGGCTGTGTGTGGTGAGCTCATGCAAGCATTGCTTATTTCTGAACTTACACGCAGAACCTGCAGGAGAAGTAGCGGTAATGTAGAGTGACAGTAGATCTGGGGCTTAGAGTGCAGTGTGACCTTACGAATCTCCAGTCAAGATCAAACCCACCTTATGTGCCAGCATGTCCTACATCTGCCAGTACCACTGACCATACTGACATGCTTCAATAGAGTGGAAAGTCGTTTTGGACATGGTACCATGGGTATTTCTATAGCCATTTGGACCAAAGATTTTGGACCACATTTTATTTTCTATTAACTGTTGTTTTGTTTTAAGGAAGCACTAAAACAAGTTGTAGCTCACCTCAAGCCAGTTTCCACTTCAGTAAAATAATAATAATAACAATAATATAAGTTGGATTATAACTATTTATTTAAATATGTACTTGGCAGCCACTGATCACCATGCATTTTTGATGTATGGAAAATATATGTTTTGTTATTTTATTTCACAGGATATGATAACTTATGATAGCCTGTTTATATCTCCAAATACTAATAAATGAATAATATTTATTGATAATAAATAATAATATGCATTTAATTATATAAACTTGACAGCCAGTGATCGCCATGAACTACTGTTTTATTGGAAAGATATGCTTTTTTATTTTATTTCAGAATAAAATTAAAAGTTTTGAATGGCATGAGGTATGGTAGATTACCCTTTTTTTTTTTTTTTTTTTGCAAGTGATCTGCAGAAGATTACTTAATTAGACTGACCTAATTTATGATTTCAGCCAAAGCAACAAACACATTAATTAACTACAATAACAGTGCAACTATATTTTTAAAGACAGAATCAACTTGCCTCAAAATCTCAATTTATTTATTTATTTGGACATTAACCTTTATAATAGCATTTTATTGTCTTTTTTTTTTAAATGGTAGCATAGTTCTTCCATGTTATTTTTTACATGAGAAAAGTTAATACAGAGTTTTTTGTGCCATTTCAATAGCACGTTCTTGGCATAGGATACCATGGGAATGCCACAGTCTCTCTGACATATAATGGCAGTATAATGGGATTGTTGGGGAACCATGTACAATAAATACCATGGTTCATGACTATGACAGCCATTCAGTACCCTCCTATAATACATCAAATTGTCATCTGGTACCATCCTACTACCATGTTACCACCACAGTACTGGAACAACAGCCCTTCCCATGTTATGTTGAAATTGATACTTGTATATACAGAAACCAAAAGTGATGGAAAAAATATCCCATTCCCATATGCATAAGATTCCATGAATATATGTGACTGTGTGTCTGGGTAAATACACTTGTGTTTGTAGGTCTCAGGACACCCAGGGCCAAAACAATGGGAAGGCGTTGCACGTCACACTGCTCCTATTGTTCCCGGGTCCTCCTTTTCTCTCTAGCTCTCTCCTCCACACTCTCATGTCTAGCCTTGGGAGTCTGTCTGACAATGGCAGCCTGTAATTGGACAGACACTGGATTCCTCGGTTGGGTGTGTGTGTGTGTGAGGGGTAGTGCAGCCCTAGTAGACTCTTTGGAGCCGGTCACATCGCTGCGATTATAATGGCAGGGGAAAGCGCGGCTATATGTCTCCCAGCAGCGCCGTCTGTAAATCATGTCACATAGCAGTGAGCCTCTCCATCTCCATCCTTCCTTTAAGCCAAGCCTCTGCTCCTCTCTTCTCACCCCGCGTTTCCTGTCCCTCTGTCCTCCAACCACAGTCACTTCAGGTCAACGTCAAAGCAAAAACAGTCTAAGCTTGCTTTAAAGGAATGGTTGACACAAAATTAAAACTGTCATCATTTGCTCAGTCTGATGTCATTCCAAGCCCATATGACTTCTTGTCTTCTATGAACTCAAAAGAAAGAATGTTGACGCTGATCCAGAGATGGAAAGCACACAGCTCCAAAACGTACAAAATATCACCATAAGACACCACTGATGTAGACTGTTCATCTATGAAGATATATGTTATTGAATTTGGCTTTTGTTTACATATGAACTCTGATCTGTGTACAGTACATACATGGAGCACTTCAAATATGATCAACTGAAGGTCTAACGCAAATGCTTGCTTGACTTGCAAGAGCCAAAGAGGTTTGATATTGAGCAAAGTAAGCCTACATTTACCATATTTGGTATGTGCATTGTGAATATGTTTATATGTAAATAAAAGCTTTGAAAAAAGTTAAATCTGTTTAACATATGAAGCTACCCTGTCTTTTCAGAAGACTGATTAATTTTCTGGATTCATCTGAATTACTTCCACAATGTCATTATGAACTTTTTGAATAGTCAAAATTCTGGTGAAATTAACTTTTAATGTAGGGACATAAATCGCTTGCATTTAATTCAATGTATTCATTTGTGATTTGAAAAAGTGTTATGTGTTTGTAATGGCATGAGGGTGAGTAAATGTTAACAGAAGTTTATTTATTTTTTTGGAATATCCATTTAATCAAATATATATTTATTTATTTATTTATTTTTGCCCTGTCTGTTCTGTGCTACGCAAGCCATTGCAGTCTGGTGAACTGGTTTAACTAGGTCACCAAAAAGAACCGGTTTAAAAGAAGGATTCATTTGCAAACTGGGCAAACTATATAAACTATATAAATAATGTTCCGTTTCTTGCACAGACTGATCATTTCGCTTCATAAGACTTCAGTATATTGTCAGGAGCCTCAGGTATTAATTTTGTGTTCCTTGATATGCTTTTTACATTCTCAAATATGGGCAGTAGCTGACTTGCATTTTGTGAATCAACAAGGCTCACGTTTTTTTTTTTAACAAGAAGAAACTATTTGCCAAGGGGGTTAGAAAAATATATTTAATGCTTAATAATTTTTAATTATTTAAAAAGCAATTCTTAATATCTTAAAAGTCAATTCATCTTGTTTTACAGATGTTTGAATATTTTTCAGGATAATATTTTGCTTCATTGCTGATAAAGAACATGATCTTTTTGCAGTGCAAATTTGATTTACCCTTCAAAACACATTGCATTGTGATTGACTGTGAGACATGCAACCGATGGCAACACTGATATCATAAAACCTGACATGAGACTCGGCATCTTCACACTTAAAAAGGTTATAAGGGTCTGGATCGACATAAGGATGAGTAAATGATGAATTCATTTGAATAAACCATTTGTTTCATTGAAGGGATACACCTGCAGTAGACCGTTTAGACGCTATAACTCTATATTCTATTGTTTTGTTTTGTTTTAACAAATGATATGCCATCTGGCTTAATGTCACTATTACGCCTCAGATGTTTAGATTATTCGTATGCATGCCTGTTACATTCACCAAAACCGTGTCAAGTCAGTTGACCTGATGGTTATGTGACGTTATGTAAGCTTATGTGAAACAATAGTGCCAGTGTTGGGAAGCCGTTGTAGGAGAGCAAAGCGTTTACTTCACAAGACCTATTTAGCCTCTGAAACAAGCTTTACATTGGCGGTCGATGCAGACACTAGATAACAGGACCATTGTGGCCTGTTTTCACATGGTGTTATGTGCGTTTGTAGTGTAGGCACTTGTTAGCATGCCCAGAGTTCTACCCCCCGCGCCAAGCACAAGGTCACTAGAGACCCGGCGCATGGCGCAGCAAGACGGGAGCATAGGACTGCCCGAAATTAGCATTCACCCTTTCCCAGTGATCGCTAAATATTTCAACACTTCCAGCTGCTTGAAGTTAAAGCCTATCACTCAGGAGATGGAACTATAGAGAGAGGCAGAGAGAGGGAGACAGCCATCTTCCTGAGTGAGTGCTGCGCCTCGTGTGTATCTCTTCACTTATTCATGTGTTTATTTATTATTTCATCGGCGGTGCTGCTCTCATGCACCCCTCCCTCCCATCCTCCGTCTGCGTCTGAGCGGAGATGTAGAGAGAAGAGAGAGCAGTCATTAATTCATTAAAGAAACCCTTCCCTGCCTGTCTATCTCTCCATCCCTCCCTCCTTCCTGTCTTTTTCCTCTTCCTCTCTCAGTCCCCCTCCTTCTTAACCCATTTCCTCCTTCCCTTACTTACATGTTCTGTTCTTGATACGGTTGACACCTTTTCTTGTTCTCTGAGCATTTTCTGACTGCCTCCTTCTGTTTGTCGGTCTCTTTCGCTCACACCGCTTATAAATGCTAAATTAAGATCGATCTTGGTTGACATGATCACACACGGAGTCAGCAGGTATGAATGTGATCCAAAACATTCAGAGCCCATTCTAAATGTAGTTTCAAAACAAGGTTCGGGAGGAGCACATCATATACTTAGCCTAATTAGCACAGGTGGAGCCACTTAAGATAATCAACCTTAGGATATAAATACAGCTGACTTAACCTACCTGTCTCCATTGACGGTTTATCAGTATTCTGGTTAGCTTCTACAGCACCAGCACCATTACCGCCCATCAAGCGCCCATCAGCCGCCCCCAGGGTCCATGCGACGTCAGCCTCAGCCCAGCCTCTCACCGCTGCAGTCATTCCAACACAGGGGGCCGTAGCTCAAGGAAGCACCTGGCCGCCGCCACCACCGACCACAGCCCCGCAGCAAGCAACTCTAAATACATAATCCTCTTTCATCAAGACTACTTTCTTTTTCAGAATTCACCATCGCATTTAGCCGATTTACTGAAATCATATGTTCAGCCTTCCCCCACAGACAACGCGAACTTAACGATTATTTATCCATCATAGCCGAACTTGCGTTGTCCTACTGAGGGGGACATTTCTACACGTACCACAAGCTCTTTTCTGCTAAATGTGCAGTTAGAGTCAGCCAATGGAATCAGTGCCCATACTGGAGAGCAATCGACCTAGACCTTCACAGCAGAGTAATTCTAGGCTGCAGAAATGTTGAATGTTCAATCAGTAGATCAGTTGCACACTCCACCACGTCTTGCCCACAAGTTAACCCCTAAGTACCCCCATGCATCGACACCTCGACGAAATCCACCAGCTATGTCCCAAGAACTGCAACCACTGCGATGTCTAGTCCCGAGCAGAATACCCCAGTAGCAGCAGATGGCAGGCAAACATGCTTCGCTTTCAACATTGGGAAATTTGTCAGACAGCGCTGTCTTTTCCTCCATATCTGCAGCTTTTGCGGTGGAGCTCACGCTCGCATTGTGTGCCCAGTTTTCAAACGTATAAAAAAACGTAAAAAATAAAAAAATTCCCTATCGACTCCTGTGAATATTTACCGCCTTACCATCGAACTCGCTAACCATCCAGACAAAGAATTCACTAACTGTCTTCTCTCTGGCCTCAGCAATGGTTTTTAATTAATTTTAATTCGCATCGAATGCGCGCTCTCCCAAATTTTCATATGCAATAATCTCCAGTCTGCCCACACAGAGCCCGACGTTGTCTATCTAGTTTAAAGACCCATCTCTTTAACCTGGCTTACACATAACATACTAATATGCTTTTAATATCCAAATCCGTTAAAGGATTTTTAGGCTGCATTAATTAGGTAAACCGGAACCGGGAACACTTCCCATAACACCCTATGTACTTGCTACATCATTAGAAGAATGGCATCTACGCTAATATTTGTCGGTTTCTCTCTTATTCCGAGGTCACCGTAGCCACCAGATCCAGTCTGTATCCAGATCAGAGGGTCACTGCAGTCAGCCGGATCCAGTACGTATCCAGACCAGATGGTGGATCAGCACCTAGAAAGGACCTCTACTGCCCAGAAAGACAGCGGAGACCAGGACAACTAGAGCCCCAGATAAAGACCTTGTCTCAGAGGAGCACCAGGACAAGACCACAGGAAACCGATGATTCTTCTGCACAATCTGACTTTGCTGCAGCCTGGAATTGAACTACTGGTTTCGTCTGGTGAGAGGAGAACTGGCCCCCCAACTGAGCCTGGTTTCTCCCAAGGTTTTTTTTTCCATTCTGTCACCGATGGAGTTTCAGTTCCTTGCCGCTGTCACCTCTGGCTTGCTTAGTTGGGGTCACATCATCTACAGTGATATCGTTGACTTGATTGCAAATAAATGCACAGACACTATTTAACTGAACAGAGATGACATCACTGAATTCAATGATGAACTGCCTTTAACTATCATTTTGCATTATTGACACACTGTTTTCCTAATGAATGTTGTTCAGTTGCTTTGATGCAATGTATTTTGTTTAAAGCGCTATATAAATAAACGTGACTTGACTTGACTTGATCCCTCTCGATGAATTTTCTCTCAAATACCATGACATAGATCAAGCAGTCGAACTAATTAAAATCGCAGGTCAAGGAGCCTGGCTTGCCAAAATGGACATCACTTCTGCCTTCAAAGTGATGCCTATTCATCCGGATGAATATCACTATCTCACTATCACACATCTTCTCATCTCTAATCTAACGCGTGCCGCGACGAATTTAAGTTATGGATAATGTTCCTTAAACAGTGGAATGGCCTTTACCTGTTCTACAGCAACCTAATTTCATCTCTCGTAGACATCCAGCTATATGAGATATAAAAGTATCTTAGTACACCGCGACAATGAAGCAGTTGTCCAGTGTATTAACAAAGGCCGCTCGCATTCCCCTGACCTAATGCCTTTCCTTAGATGCTTAACATGGATAGCAGCATGTGACCAATTCATAATAATTGCCAAGCACATTCCAGGTTCAGAAAACCAAATCGCTGACTCTCTGTCTCCTGTTCTGTTTCAGGAATTCAGGACGCTGGCTCCGGAGGCGGACCAATTCCCTACTCCAGTTCCTCATTATTCAGAATTAATATTCCCGTAACCCACCCGTTTAAACCCCTCCTCGACGCATCTCTCGACACTATCTTTCAAGCAGTTTCCCCTAGAACCCTCCAGTCATACGTGACAGCGTGGAGATGCTTTAAAGCATTCCACCTATCATACAATATACCGTTCCCCGATTTTTCCCTACTTTCAATCACCTCATTTATATCCTTTCTCAACAGAGTGAAAGGTTTTCAAGTCGGGTCTATTAAAGGTTACCTAGGCTGTGTCCAGTTGTTCCACAAAATGATGTTCAGTGTTCCCTCGCCCGAAATTAACAATTCTCAAACCTCCCTTCTGATTAGGGGAATCCAGCGAACTCAGTCTACCCGTCCCGACTCCAGGCAACCCATAACACTAGACATCCTCACAAAATGTATTCAAACTCTCCGCACAGGTTACCAGCCTCCCAGTACAGCCCGTACGCTACGCGAACAGAGATGACATCACTGAATTCAATGATGAACTGCCTTTAACTATCATTTTGCATTATTGACACACTGTTTTCCTAATGAATGTTGTTCAGTTGCTTTGATGCAATGTATTTTGTTTAAAGCGCTATATAAATAAACGTGACTTGACTTGACTTGATCCCTCTCGATGAATTTTCTCTCAAATACCATGACATAGATCAAGCAGTCGAACTAATTAAAATCGCAGGTCAAGGAGCCTGGCTTGCCAAAATGGACATCACTTCTGCCTTCAAAGTGATGCCTATTCATCCGGATGCGTGGCATTTATTCGGAATACGATGGCGAGGCAAATTCATATCTCTCCGTTCGTCTAACCTTTGGATGCAAAAGCCGTACGAAAATTTTCGATACATTATCAGAAGCAGTTTGCTGGATTTTGTAAAAAAATTACACATTTCCCCACCTGATTCACCTCCTCGACGATTTCCTGATCATCTCACCTCCTAACGCAATCCCAGCCGCCCACATTTTCACAGTCCAAAAAGTTTTTTCCGAGCTAGGGATCCCCATCGCTTAGGTAAAAAACCATGGGTCCCGCTACATTAATCGAATTCTTAGGCATCAATCTAGACTCTGCTAAATTTCAGCTCTCTCTACCGAAGGAAAAGATCGATAGGATAATTCTCGTCGCTTCCACCCTCCTCGAGAGCACAAGCTTTTCTTAAATTTCGCTATGCGCATAATTCCCTAGGGCCGCCCTTTCATCTCACATCTTCTCTCACTATCTCACTATCACACATCTTCTCATCTCTAATCTAACGCGTGCCGCGACGAATTTAAGTTATGGATAATGTTCCTTAAACAGTGGAATGGCCTTTCCCTGTTCTACAGCAACCTAATTTCATCTCTCGTAGACATCCAGCTATATGAGATATAAAAGTATCTTAGTACACAGCGACAATGAAGCAGTTGTCCAGTGTATTAACAAAGGCCGCTCGCATTCCCCTGACCTAATGCCTTTCCTTAGACGCTTAACATGGATAGCAGCATGTGACCAATTCATAATAATTGCCAAGCACATTCCAGGTTCAGAAAACCAAATCGCTGACTCTCTGTCTCCTGTTCTGTTTCAGGAATTCAGGACGCTGGCTCCGGAGGCGGACCAATTCCCTACTCCAGTTCCTCATTATTCAGAATTAATATTCCCGTAACCCACCCGTTTAAACCCCTCCTCGACGCATCTCTCGACACTATCTTTCAAGCAGTTTCCCCTAGAACCCTCCAGTCATACGTGACAGCGTGGAGATGCTTTAAAGAATTCCACCTATCATACAATATACCGTTCCCCGATTTTTCCCTACTTTCAATCACCTCATTTATATCCTTTCTCAACAGAGTGAAAGGTTTTCAAGTCGGGTCCATTAAAGGTTACCTAGGCTGTGTCCAGTTCTTCCACAAAATGATGTTAAGTGTTCCCTCGCCCGAAATTAACAATTCTCAAACCTCCCTTCTGATTAGGGGAATCCAGCGAACTCAGCCTACCCGTCCCGACTCCAGGCAACCCATAACACTAGACATCCTCACAAAATGTATTCAAACTCTCCGCACAGGTTACCAGCCTCTCAGTACAGCCCGTACGCTTGATGCCATGTTTATACTAGCATTTTTAGGTTTTCTTAGATGCTCGGAACTCACCGTCTCTTCTAAATTCGATCCAAAAATCAATCCCACCATCTCAGACCTAACCGTACTCGACAGTGAAACAATCTCATTCTTAATTAAACAAAGCAAGACGGACCAAGCTAAAAAAGGTAATTTCATCTACATTTTTAATCTCTCTTTCCCAATCCATCTGTACCAGTCCGTCTTCAAGTACCTCCACCTCCGAACCTCTCTTTTTAGACGACTCCAAAAAACCGGTCACTTGCTTCTGGTTCCAAAAACCTCTAAAATCCGTCTTGCAATTATCAGGTATCCCAGCAGAGAACTACTCCAGTCACTCCTTTCGCATTGGGGCAGCAACATAAGCAGCCCAAAAAGGCTGAGGAAGCAAACTCAAGGAAGATGGTTTTCAGAAGCTTATCAAAGCTAAATCAGAACCAATCAGTTTCACATCAAAGAAGCCCACCAAACCCTCATCGGTCACCACTAAAAATTTTTTTATAAATTGTATAAAAATATATATATATAATATATATATATATATATATATATATATATATATATATATATATATAACCTCAAAAAAACCCTCCTTCACTGTCTGGCCAAATACTGGCCATTCAACTTTACCTTTCCGTCTTACGTTCGGAGAGGCTTTCCCGTTTGATGTCGTGAGTATTTACCTCCCATCAGACGTCAGTGAGAGCCTCCCGTCTAGACCACATTACTTTTTCCTTTCTACGGTCGGCGAGGCTTACCCATTCGACGCCGTGAGTATTGAGCTCCCGTCAGATGTTTGCGAGAGTCTCCCGGCTAGACAACTTTTCTTTCATCCTTTGGTCAAAAAAGGCTTACCCATCCGATGCTGTCAGTATTGAGCTCCCATGGGAAGCTGGCGCGAGCCTCCAGGCCACACACCCTTACCTATTCCTCCTATGGTCAGCGAGGCTTACCCGTTCGATGCCTTGAGTATTGAGCTCCCATCGGACGCCGGCGAGAGCCTCCTGGCAACACAACTTTACCCTTTCTGTCATACGACCGGAGAGGCTTACCCGTTCGATGCCTTGAGTATTGAGCTCCCATTGGACTTCGGCGATAGTCTCCCAGCCACATAAACTTTACTTTTCCATGCTACTGTCGGGGAGGCTTACCCGTTCGATGCCTTGAGTATTGAGCTCCCATTGGATGTTGGCGAGAGTCTAACGGCCACCTAACATTTCATTCCTGTTTGATGGGTGAAGGTGCTCGCTGTACGACGACAAGAGTCTCCACCTCCCACCAAACTCTGTCCAAATCTTTTCCCCCCGCTTGGTGAGACTTACCCATTCGATGTTCTGAGTCCTGATCTCCAATCGGATGCTGCGAGAGTCCGCGCAGTCGGGTTTTCCTTTCCCTGCTCCCCGGCCGGCGAGGCTTACCCGTCTGATGTCGTTGAGTATTTTGCTCGTGTCAGATGTCGGCGAGAGTGCTCCCGGTTGGGTTTTCTTTACTTGCTGCCCACAAACAGGTCTTATCCATCTGATGCTGTGAGTATTGATCTCCCGTCGGGTGTCGCAAGAGTCCTCTTTGTCGGCGGCCCAAAGCCTGTTTGTCTGCTCAACTGAGAGGACCTACACGTCCGTCGTCCTGAGTCTTGATCTCCAGTCGGAGGCTTCATGGGTCCTCTCGGTCCTCTCAGGCAGTTATCTGCCCTGTTTGCCCACTGACTAGCAGGGGCTTATCAGCCAGTACGGCCCATACGCCAACACCGTGACCTATTCCAGTCGAGGCAACTCGGGCCCTCCTGGTCGGGCTATCCAATCACGTTGCTCCTCCGCTCATCCGTTCAAATGCAGTGAGGTGCTCCGGTTGTGCAATGGCTCGAGCCCCCCCGACTGGGGGGCGAAATCACATAGTCCGACACAAGCAGCCGGTAGGGCCTATATCTCCAAATAGGTAAAGTTGCACCCACTGGAGTACATAGGCTGTTCTGACCTGCCACCCAGCTGACTTTCTAAATATCAGTCCCTGCCAGATGTCAAAGCTATTATGGGGGGGTCCTTAGTCTGCCGCTATTGCTTTTTGGGGGGTACTCTAGGTTCGGGCCATTCCCGAGCTCGGAGCCCTTCCCCGGACAGCACGCCAAATATGCATTATAATACTTCAGCTAATTATATGTAAGTGTGAACTTGTGAAATGTAGTTTCATAACAAGGTTCGGGAGGAGCACGTCAGATACTTAGCCTAATTAGCACAGGTGGAGCCACTTAAGATAATCAACCTTAGGATATAAATACAGCTGACTTAGCCTACCTGTCTCCATTGACAGTTTATCAGCATCCCCCCTCCACCCCATCTCCTTCACTAGAGTTCATTTTACACTCTTATACGAGGGGATACTCTAGGTTCGGGCCATTCCTGAGCTCGGAGCCCTTCCCCAAACAGGACGCCAAATATGCATTATAATACTTCAGCTAATTATATGTAAGTGTGAACTTGTGAATCAGTGATTCTGTCCACACTGGATGTGACACAGATGTCAAACTGATTCCCCGTTCAATTTCTGACAATACTCCATGTGCCCACGCTACTTCCGGCAACAATACAAATGGATTCAATACTTTATCTTAGACGCGGAAGGATGTTCTATTTTATCATTTCATTATGAGAAAATTAATTTTAAATGTTCTTTGATCATTTTGAAACATTCCTCAAATTATGTATATATATAATGTGTTGTGCTAACGAATTAAAGGCCAGACAATTTTGAATGAATGTTTTATTAATGTAACAGGAGGAACTTATTTTTTTTCATAACTTCACCAGGATGATTAGGTTTATGTTTGGGTTTTTAAATAATGCCAATATACTGGTTTTAACGATTGGTTTTTGATTGGATTGGAGCCCTGCGTGCTTAAATAGGCCTACTTGGCTTGTATTTGACACATACCTGGATGTCTCTGGTCTAAGCCCCGGATATCTACTCACCCTAGAACCACCCCTGGTTTTGTGGTCAAGACTTATAACGTACATTTGCAAGACATATATGTGCCACGTTGGAATTTCTTTTCATGAAACTCGGGTAAGTCTACAGGAAAGGATGTCAAGGTCAGTCAGTCAGTCAGTCAGTGTGATTGTTGGCCTGCATCCCGTCTGACTGATACATCTCCTCTAGGCAGAGCTGATTCAGGAGTCTCCACTGTCTCTCTCTCGGTTCCTGCTGTCTGTCAGTGATCCTGGGTCATTCCTCTTCTGCAGTACCCTTTGAACTCGGTAACTTTTAAAACTCAAATATGATTTTATTGTACTTTTATTGTTAAAAAAGAAAAGCCAACTATCAGAGCTTTCAGATACAATTTAAAGAGTTAGTACACTCAAATAAAAAATGATGTCATCGTTTACTCACTCTCTTGTTCCAAAACCATAAGATTTTTGTTTATCTTCGAAAAACCATTTACCATGTTTGGTGTGCTATACGTATGTGGGTTAATTTATTTTTATATGTAAATATAATTGAATACTTTCATCATATAAGGTTATGGGCCTCTATTTATTAAACAACTTGATTCAAATGAGACACTTTTTTATGAATTTTTTGAAGCTTCAAAGTTTTGGTGGAATGAACTTTCAATGGAGGGACAGAAAGTTCTCAGATTAAATAAAACAAATCTTCATTTGTGTTTCAAAGATGAACAGTCTTTTGGGTTTGGAATGACATGAGAGTATGAAAATGATGACAGAATTTTGACTTTTGGGTGAACTATCCCTTTAAGATTGAAATACTGAGTTAAAGTTAGCCTTTTCTCATTGAAGAATTGACTGGTAGATTGCATGAATGTGTCAGCTTGAAGTTACAGGAGTCTGCTATTTTTAATCCTCTTTGAAATGTTAATATTATCAAAATAAAATCCATGACAACACATTACATACTAGTAATACACTCTTTTCTCTGACCTTTTCGGTTCAACAGTGAGTTCAGGAAAATCACATAAGAAAAAGAGAGAGAAAAGAAGAAAGGACAACTTGAGTCAAGTCTGTATCTATCTATCTATCTATCTATCTATCTATCTATCTATCTATCTATCTTGATTGTGTATAGAGCTCTTTGAGCTTTATCTTTGAGAGAATTCACTGCCGAACTGAAACTCCCTGATGCAGTGAGGATCAGGCTGAGGTAAGTGTACTGCATCTGTAAGTGTACTGTTTGTTCTAGGGTGGTGCTGCCTAGACTGAACTGGTATCTGTGTTCCTGACATCTGGGCTTCTTCTGAAAGACCATAATGTTGGTCATTTTGAGGTTTACTGCCAGGGCAGTAGCTGTCCAGCAGGTCCAGGTGCTGCTGTAGTCACTGTGGGGTGGATGACAGCAGCACCAGATCATCTGCGTACAGCAAAAGCTTGAGGTTTTTGTCTTGTAGAGAGAGTCCAGGGGCTGTAGACTGTTCCAACTGCACGCTAATTCATTAATGTAAATGTTGAACAGTGTTGGACTCAGGCTACAGCCCTGCCGCACTCCTCTTATCTGGGTGAAAAATTCAGTATGTTTGTTGCCAATTTGGATTGCACATTTGTTGTTTGAATACATTGATATTATAATGTTAAAAACGTTACCTACAAAACTTTTTAGTTTGATATGTTCTTAACTGTCATGGAGTATTTTTGTGTGATTTCTTTATATAAGTTTTCAAAATGTTTTGTCCAAATTTCTTCATCTTATATTGGTAGGTCTTATGGTTTTGTTGTGCTCAGATGATTCCACATATTCCAGAAATGATTATGATTCCTTGAATGTTCTATTTCTTATAAACTTTTGGTCAGATGATGTTGCTTTTTGTGTCTTTTGGTGAATTGTGATTGTTTTCTAATTGTGTCTTTGTATTGTTTTAGTTTTGAACAGTATTCAATTCTTATATCCGTGT
Source organism: Carassius carassius (assembly GCF_963082965.1). NCBI lineage: Eukaryota > Metazoa > Chordata > Actinopteri > Cypriniformes > Cyprinidae > Carassius > Carassius carassius. The sequence goes on from NC_081779.1 coordinate 27,606,507, forward strand.
TGTATGGTTCTTCATGTTTCAGATTTGATAATTTTTCTAAGTTGTTTTCTTAATGTTTTGCAGTCTGAGTCAAACCATTTTTCATCGTTTGGTGTTTTTTTTTGTGTGCATTTTTTTGCCTTTCTTTTTCAATTCACTTATATACAATGGGTATTTCCACACCTTCTGCTTTTGTTCAGGTTGAAGCCAGCCTCATTTACATACAGTATAGACCAAAAGTTTGGACACACCTTCTCATTCAAAGAGTTTTCTTTATTTTCATAACTATGAAATTGTAGAGTCACACTGAAGGCATCAAGGGATTATTTGACCAAGAAGGAGAGTGATGGGGTGCTGCGCCAGATGACCTGGCCTCCACAGTCACCGGACCTGAACCCAATCCAGATGGTTTAGGGGTGAGCTGGACCGCAGACAGAAGGCAAAAGGGCCAACAAGTGCTAAGCATCTCTCTGGGAACTCCTTCAAGACTGTTGGAAGACCATTTCAGGTGACTACCTCTTGAAGCTCATCAAGAGAATGCCAAGAGTGTGCAAAGCAGTAATCAAAGCAAAAGGTGGCTACTTTAAAGAACCTACAATATGACATATTTTCAGTTTTTTCACACTTTTTTGTTATGTATATTATTCCATATATAATTCCACATGTGTTAACTCATAGTTTGGATGCATTCAGTGTGAAGCTACAATTTTCATAGTCATGAAAATAAAGAAAACTCTTTGAATGAGAAGGTGTGTCCAAACTTTTGGTCTGTACTGTATGTGAAGTTGTGAGATGGTTCACCTGACTCCAATTCCATATTGCATTGCAAAGGGAAGATATTTGTTGTGATGTAGATGAGAATCTGTGGGCCAACAGACTGGCATGTCAGGAGGTACAGTTCAATTCCTCATACAGTGCTGGACGCAAAAGCACCCACTGCGCAATGTGACGTCGTAGTGACGTCATTTTCATGTAATTTTTGGATGTCCAAATTTGGTCCATTGAAGGGGTTGTTTTGTAACGCCAGGCGACGTCTTTTTTCGACGTCATCCGCACGTCATTTTTCGACGTCTTCCGCACGTCATTTTTCGACGTCCATCCACAAAAGTTTGTTTACAATAAATCGCGCTCAGTGCTCTCAAACAAAACAGCGGCTGCACACACACACACACACACACACAGTCAAAATTACATATTACATTTATCAGTCTAAATGTTGAACAATGATTATTAAATCAAACAATCGATCGAGTGATTTGAGGGTGAGAGAGTGAGATAATTTCTGATTATCGCGTTTAGGCTAAAGATAGGTTCGGCGCTTGGAACATAAGATCACGAGCATCTTGCAGTACATTTAAAATATTTTAAATATAATATTTTAAATATTTCAAAAATATATTACATTTTAAATATAGCGATTTAGAAACGTGGATGGAGCAGTGAATAGGTTCATTACACAGCAAAATGACATGACAAACTCGCGTTTTGGAAAAGAGCTCTTCATTTGTAAATTAAAAAAATTATAATAATCGTGTAAATTTCCTGCACCTGTCATAGACGTCCAAATGACGTCCAAAAAATTACCCAGTTCAGGTCCAATGTTGAACGTAAATATGACGTCCAAGTTGGGTCATGGTTGGACGTCCAAATAGTGGACCTAGTTTGGACGTCGAAAAAAATTACCCAGTTCAAAAGTCCAATGTTGAACGTCTATATGACGTCCAAGTTAAGTCATGGTTGGACGTCCAAATAGTGGACCTAGTTTGGACGTCGAATAGATGTCCAGAATTGGTCATGGACCGACGGACCCAATATAGACATGATCTGCACGTCTATCCGACGTCCAATGTTTAGTGGGCAAAGTTCTTTCTAATGTTTTTTTTCCCCCTGTTTGCCAGTATCAATTTTAAACTTTCAATCAATATCCCACATACAGTAATTTGTAAGTTTGTACTTTTTAAATGGATATATGGTATACATAAGAAGTGCATGTTTGTGCATTTCAATACAGTAAGTCTCATCTAAACTGTTGCCATAGTTTACATCAGGTAAAACTAACAGTGTACACAGTTATATTGATAACATCTTCTTCATATCTTGCTTGTGACTCTAGGACTTTTCATTCTGATGGCACTGATATGTTGACTGACATGAATACTTACTTTTGAGAGATGAACTAAATATTTTAAGTAAGTTATAGGCTTTTGAAGGTAATCCATTGTGTGGTGCTGTTTGTATGAATTGTTTTGAGAAATGCACATACTTCTTTGCAAATATTAAGGATGATTCGAGAAATGCACCAAAGCGAATTCGAAAAACTGTAACACCATCTTTAGTTGTTTCATATTTTTTATTCATAAATATGATGATTAGATTCTTCAGTTCTTCAGAATTTAGGGCTTGGATAAATGTTTATCCACTGTCTGGAGTACATATGTATCTCTGCTGGACCTGATACATTTTGCAGGTTTCCACCTTTTGTTCTTGTGTGTGATTTGTTTCAAAATAAATGTTAGTTTGGTTATGGTCAGAAAGTGGAGTTTGCTGTTTAGGGGGGGGGTAGTAGGTAAGCGCATCATTTCGACACCAGGTCTCGGAGAGAATGATAATATCAGCATCTTTGATATTATCTCTGTTGTAGCTTCAGCAGAGCTCTGTGCTCTCAGCTGTGGGGTTTACTCTTTGTGTGGGGTGACTTTTGGTTTCTTCTTTCTTATGGGGGATTGATTGTCAGCAGGTGGATGGGAAGTTGGTGACTGTAGAGCCCCTTTCACACTGCACGTTGGTCCCGAAAAATTTCCCAAACCCTGCCGTATCGCCTTCTGTGTGAACGCAAACACGATCCCGGATTGATTCCTGGGTTGGGGACCTAGTAACATTGCCGGGTTCAGTCCCTTAACAAGCTCTGTGTGAACAAAAGCCAGAACAAATGCTGTGTCGTAGTGATGACGCACATTATCGTGCGACTCTTTTACCAGGTGTTTTGAAGGCAGATCAACGTTCGCGACAGAAAAATATGTGCAAACTGTAATGAAGCACGGATCAGGTAGGTCCTCACTTTTAGCGCTGAAGCTGAGATCGTTCGCCAGTTTAAGTGAAAGTTAACGTGCCTAGCATTTTCGACTCGTACATTTTAAGTCACCTCCTGATGTCACGTGTCATTACGGGACCTTTATGGGTTGTGTGTGAACGCACGCACATATTCTGGGAAATCACTGGAAGTGTGAAAGAGGCAAAATCTAGTGACCCGGGAACAATTGCCGGAACACATTACCTGTGTTTTTTTCCAGAATCACAGTGTGAAAGGGGCTTAGGTTTACAGCTCCGTGGGGAGCTATAGGTGGGTGTGGTGGATGTTGTGGGACCCTTGTCCAGTCAATGTCTTTCCTCAGTGGGGTTGGAGGGGTGTGTCTGGGTATGTAGGTGTGAATGGCTCGTTTCTCTCCGCCTTGACTCTGAACTTCACCAGGGGAAAAATCTCGTCAAATGAGTTCAGGTCTTGCTTCATTCTCTTGCAGAAGGAAGGTGCCTTTAGAATAGTAGGTTATGGTGAGAATGGGGTTGTCTGTATCCATGCATTTCATCTTTACATGTAGTTAATCTTCCACCTCGACCACTTCCTTCTTTCAAAATGTGCTTGTATTCCTCACAGACGGCCAATTTCCATGTAGTAATTAGAGTAGTGTAGAAGATGAGGTTTGTCTGGTTTTTTTTTTTTTTTGGGCTGTACACTTGCACTTCTCAGGATAAGACGCCTCCCTGCACACTGTTGGTGAAAGGTTTGCCACGGTGATCAGACTGGGCACTAAGTTAAAGCTGCAGCTAGCTTTAGCCTTTAGCTTGTAATAATGAGAGATTTTACTAGAATAAATAAAAAGAAATTTGGTTAAAGTGTTGTGCCAGATAGAGCTCACCTATCTGTTAAGTATCTGAAGATCAAAAATTGTGTGAAGTTTTTCAGCTGGAGTTCCTTAAAAAAATAAAAAATAAAAAAATAGAATTTTGGGGGGAAATCTGATAGCGTTAGCTGATAGCGTGGTGATCCAGCAGTCTATCTATCTATCTGTCTGTCTGTCTGTCTAGAAAAATTGATAGATAGTTTAGAATTTTCAGAGAACATTCAGAAGTAATGTTTTCGTAACTTAATAAATTAAATTAAATGTATGCATTTAACAGAAGCTTTATCCAAAGCGACTTACAGTACATTCAGGCTATCAATTTTTACCTATCTTGTGTTTCCGGGGAATCAAACCCCCAACCTTGCGCTTGATAGCGTAGTGCTCTACCAGTTGAGCTACAGGAACACTACTAATAGGAACATTAGCAAAACATTCATAGATTATACTTTTGTTAGCTAGGTATCTAAGATCCCATTTTAGAAGTCTAAAAAAATGTGGGTCTTGCAAACTCATTTGGACACATACAGACAGAGAGAGAAGAAACAAAAATATTAAAAGATGATGTCTCATGGTGTGATGGTGGAGTCGATTCTCGAATGTGCTCTTAACTGTTTAACTAATGCTACATTCACTAATTGCCATGTGTACTTCACAAATTGACATTTCATACAGTCCTGGAGTATGATGAAGACAAACTTTTGTTTAAAACTTTGATGACATCACACGTGTCACGGCCTGTAAGGTCACAGGTCAAAGAGAACAGTGCAATGTGTGTCTGTGTGTGTCCATCTCCTCTCCCAAAGGATCCCTATCAGAACATCATCATTCCTCCTCTCTCTCTCTCTCTCTCTCTCTCTCTCTCTCTCTCTCTCTCCCCCCACCCCGTCTCCTCCCCCTCTCTCATTAAAACTCTGCGCCTCGGCTTCTAATTAAATCCCACTTGAAAGTCTTAAAAGTCAGACTCAGATTGATTCAATTTGCATTTCTGAACAGGGAACATTGCCTAAAAGGATAAATAAATTGGGAGAGGAAAAAAAAACATCTTTTCTGTGAGCAGTGTTGTTAAATGTAAAACAACACTAGCATGCCAACACATACACTCATGCACACAATATTGTGTTGTCACCTTTCTGGAACAAAAATCATTAGTCGGATTGAATGACAACGAATTTATCCTCAACCTGCGATACTGCGATACTGTTTCGATACTACTGTGATAACTACGAGTGCATTCACACTCACACAATGACACACACACTCACGCTGGGAAAGACAATTACTGTGGGCTATACTTACTCTGACTGGCAGATATACAACATCGCTGTTTGACAGCAAAGAACGAAAGAAAGAATCACTTTAAATAGTCATAAAGCTGTACATCATTTAGAAATATAGTGCTGAAGAGTAAGATCTGTGGCTCCTCACTGTGTGTCTCAGCCCCTCACACTGGCTAACAAAGATCCAGGTCTTAATAATACTTCACCACACACTTGGTGCTTGAGTGTCTTTCCGTATTTAGCATCTCTACCTCCTTTCTGAATTTTCTTTCCGCAAGCTGCATGTACAGTTTTAATTTCAGGGTAGTAGTTCACTGAGGCTGTATATGACCACTGGTCACCTGAGGTAACCGGTCACTGACAAGACCACAGACAAAGACCAGCGCTGCCAGTAGAGCAATGGTCCCCCCTGCTGGTGCTCGGTAATATTACACCAAGAACGAATCATAAAGAATTGTTTTATTGTTTATCACAAACAATAAACATTCTTAATGAAATTGGGAATGATTATTATTATTACTATTATTATTTAATTCCAGAATTTGAATTGAATTTGAACAGAGGTGACAATCAGGATATAGGATTGCAATGATATTTAGTATTTTGAATAAATAAATGAAAATGACATGAAATTCTAAATACCCTGCTATCACTGCTCAGTATATGTATTTAATATTTGGAATTGTACTGCATGTGTGTTTACTAATTAACTGCATATATTTCTGTTATTAAACATGATAATAGCAATGAAGATAATATATTTATATTGTTAACATTTCACATTGAATCTCACCATTAATGCAGAAACAACAAATATGTTACATTTTTGATACATGTTTGATGGCATCTTTTATTATTAATGAATTCCAGTATTATGCTAATACTGCTACTGAGGTTTCTATTAAATGCATTTTTCCCTTGGATAGTTTTCTTACACAAACGCACTGATTCGCTTCAGAAGGCCTTTATTCTGTGTTCACAGATGATGGTTAACTTGACCGCGGTTGACAGAGGTGTGTATCTGATACATACCTTTGTGCGAATAAACGTTTTCTGCTCGTTGAGATGTGAAATCTGAAGGTCCGGCACCCGTCTGTTTGTGATCTACATGTGGGCCTCAAGAGATTAATAGTTTTTAAACCACTCAAATGTGCATGCTCTGACACCACAAACAAAGTGTGAAATACTACCGTTTAGATCATCAGACAACTCTGTGTGCTCGTACAGATCGAGTTCATTGATGAACTGCTTTTAACTATCATTTTTGCATTATTGACACACTGTTTTCCTAATGAATGTTGTTCAGTTGCTTTGACGCAATGTATTTTGTTTAAAGCGCTATATAAATAAAGGTGACTTGACTTGATTATCTTGATTTTTTCGAAAGTACCGTGACTTTGCTTCCTTGTTCAGTTTTTCTCGATATGGAATCTTACACTTAATCAACGTCCATCACTGTTCCTGTTTATTATCGCTAATAATACTAATATCCTGACAGCTGATGAGCGTTTCCTTAAACATGGCAGAGACTACCCAGAATGCAATGCGTAGTACCATCGTTTCTCAAGCTCTATTTGAGGATAGTGAATTCAGTGATGAAGTGCCTTTACATTTACTCATTTAGCTGACGCTTTTATCCAAAGCGACTTACAATTGCTTTATATGTCAGAGGTTGCACGCCTCTGGAGCAACTAGGGGTTAGGTGTCTTGCTCAGGGACACATTGGTGTCTCACATTGGATTCGAACCCGGGTCTCTCACACCAAAGGCATGTGTCTTATCCACTGCACCAACACCACCCCACCACCTTTATCTGAAAACTGAGAGTTTACTCTCAGCAGAAACAGCAGATTCTGAATGACAAAGCAAATGAAGATATCATGCATACAGCGCCTGGATGACCTACCATATTTCCCAGAGCACACAGGGTGGACTACTTTATCCCACAATGCAATGCCTTCTTGCCTTGACTATCGTTTTCCAGTGCACTGAACCACGGGCAATTTGAGCTGTTGTTTTTAATCTCTGCTTTACTCTTTATTTGATTGAACTACCAAATTTTTAGAAATCTTCACACAATTTTGGATTAAAAAGCAATTATCTTTGAGGTGATAACTTAAAGCAGTTGCTGACCTGAACTGTTTCACATGTTATTTATTTCCATTCTGATACTGATGCTTTTATGCTGTATTTCACATGCATTCCAGCAGAGAGCAGCCGGGCTCCGTTTGTCATGACTCTTCCTGCATGCATGTGTGCTTGTGTCTGAAGGTGGATGGAGAGAGAAACAGAGCCTCATTAACAGCAGGCAGATGAGTCACTGTATGGAGGAGTGTGTGTGTGTGTGGGTGTGGGTGGGTGCGGTACACATCACCCCCAGGTGTCTTCACACACTGCCAAGAGCCTGATACTGATTTGCATTTGGCAGTGTTTGCATTTGTATATGATGCATTTAGTCACCTCTCATTTTATATTCATTCAGAACGGTTTGTTTGTATCAATTCATAGGCATAATTGTTTCCCTAAGTACATTATAGATGGCGTAGAGATCTCTGGGTAACTATGATCGTCTGTTGTGGTGCCATGTTCTAAAATTACTGATAGGATATGAATATGACAATAATAGAACGCTGAAATAAGCCAATTTACAAAACTCAGCACAAAATTCATGTAACTCATGATGGGTGAGAAGACATTTGGCTCTATTCATATGTTTCTGAGTGTCGTGACTGTTATCTGCTTCCTTTTGTGGTAACTCTTGTCAAATGCTGTATCCGCTTCTGTTTAGTTACACCATTTTTCGAACAATATTTGCAGTAACCCTTCCAGGCCTCTCCCCCAACATCTGAAACACACACACACACACACACACACACACACACACACACACACACACACACACACACACACACACACACACACACACACACACACACACACACACACACACACACAGCAGCAGCAGCTGTACATGTCCACATGTTTGTATCTTGGTCTCTATCACCATAGTCCATGGTTACTATGCCTGTTCACACCAAGGACAATAACTATAACAATATCTATAATAATATACATATACAATCTTTGTAAATTTAGAAATATATCAGAGACCACACTACATAACAAAAATGAATCACTTTCAGAGGTTTTTTTTTTTTTTTGATGAACAATAAAACCATCCAAGCCAGTCAGACTCCTCAGACATCCTACTTTAAAGAGATTGAGCATTAAACTGCAGTGTGTGCTTATAATGAACTCAATGTTATAGTGCATGGGTGTGGATGCCAATATATTTATTGTTTTGGGAGTGAAAATATAGTGTGGTGAAATTGCACAATTTGGCATTTATATCACTGCACTGTTTTTTTTTCTGTGTAGTATATTGTCCATTGAATATATTGTAATATTACATATTTCATTAGTACATTTATCTATTGTATACTTGTAACCATTTAATTATTTTTATATTAACAGAAAACAACCCAATTTTGTTGTAACTATGCTGTAACACACACACACACACACAAACTGTAAAAGATGAATTACATAATGAGGTTAACTATTTAAAATCATTGTTTAAATTATTACTATTGCTCTAACACTATAACGTTATTATTTTTACTATTATCACTTTATTTTGATTTAATTAACACACACACAAGCACACACACACACACACACAAAAAGACAACAGTGTGTGTGTGTGTGTGTGTGTGTGTGTGTGTGTGTGTGTGTGTGTGTGTGTGTGTGTGTGTGTGTGTGTGTACCTACTATACCATATTTTGTGGACAAAGTGAACTAAATCTGACAAAAGTTTTGGGGATGTCCTGCTAATTAATTAATTAATTAATTTTCTCCAGAAAGTTTTCTGTTCGTGTTAGGTTATATTTCCAGCTGTATATAAAAACAGCAGAAGTCTATAGTATGTCCCAATTTAGACAGCTACGTGTGTGTGTAACTGTTTCACATCATTATGGGGACAAAATATTCTCACAATATACAGAAACCAGAATGCTTGGTGATGGTTAGCTTTAGGTCTAGTGACGGAAAATACCTTTAACTTAAAATAAAACAAAAACAATAGAAGTCAGTGGAACGTCTTCGTAATGATTGTGTGATGGAAAAGTGTGCTTCTCGCTGTGGAGGTGTATTTGTATATGTGTTATTATGTATATACATGTGTCTCATGAAGAGTGCAGCTGGTTTCTCTGAGCACACATTTGCATGGCTGAGTCAGCACACTTGCTTGTGTCATAGATTCCCTGCTCTGTCATTGGTCAGTGCTGTGACTCAGAGCTTCAGGGCGTGGGCGGTGCACAATACCTGTGGACTGTGTGTGTGTGTGTGTGGATTGACCTCAGGGGGTTTGTGTGCTTATACGTTCTTCCAGACAGTGAGTGGGTGATGTGCTTTGGGGAAGGATGGATGGAGCTGCACCTCAGAGGTGAAAGGGTGCAGTGAATGAGCCACGCTGGCACTTCAGGACTCCCCCACAATTCCTCAGTTGTCCATTACGCTCCACTTGACTCTCACATGGATCGGCTGTGTTAATATCCTGGGCTTCTGACTCTGTGTTACATAATGATGTACTAATTGAAAATAGTGTGATTTCAGTGTGATATCCCCATGTTCTCTGGGAATCTATACTACTGAATTACCTGGAGATGCTCTCGAGGGCAAACTTAACCTTTAGTCTCATGATTAAATTGATTCCTATTGGATGAACCAAATCTTGAATTTTTTTTCTTAATAGATATTCTGATTCTAACACATAATATGTCACATTATGGAAGTAAAATGGGTTGTGAACTGGTGTTTTATCTCACCTTTAAATGTAACTATTAAATTGCACAAAAAAAGATAAATTAATAATCAAGATAAATTTACTTGAGAAGCAAGTAACCTGTTAAGTCTTGTTTTCTGAAAAGAAAAAAAAATCAGCATTGTTAGTTTTTGCTTAAAACAAGAAAAGAAAAGAAAAATCTACCAATTGGTAAAAAAAAAAAAAAACTTTCTTCAAAGGTGAAATTTGATTATTTCTCTTGCCACATTGGTAGATGTTTTATAAAAAAAAAAAAAAAGTAACCAATTAGAAGTCTCTAATGTTTACAATGCATTTTCTACACAAAGAGTATTGTTGTGAAATATTATTTTCAATTTAAAATAACTGTTTCCTTTGTGAATATATGTTAAAATGTAATTTATTCCTGTGATCAAAGCTGAATTTTCACCATCATTACTCCAGTCTTCAGTGTTACATGATCCTTCAGAAATCATTCTGATATGCTGATTGTACTGATATTCCACTGGAGGCGAGCACTGTGAGAATCCAAGTGCAGTTTTATATTATATAAAAAAAAAGAGCAGATAAACAATAAACAAAGTGTTGACTCTGCTTGACTTGGCAAAACAAAGACATAGACATGTACAGGCTTGGGAAGGTTACGTACAGTGGGTACGGAAAGTATTCAGACCCCCTTATATTTTTCACTCTGTTATATTGCAGCCATTTGCTAAAATCATTTAAGTTCATTTTTTTCCTCAATGTACACACAGCACCCCATATTGACAGAAAAACACAGAATTGTTGACATTTTTCAGATTTCATTTTTCACAAATGTCCTTACACAAATGTTATTGCAAATGTCCTTACAGGAAAATTACCAAAACCCATAATGACCATGACTGAGCAAATAAATAATTTAAACAATAAGATAAAAATTATACAAACGTTACAGATTACATCCATGTTTTACAAAATTATGTTTTATTATGTACGGCAAGCACATGCTCTCTTTCTCTCTCCCATGCAGACACGCACAAACAGTACTACGGACACACACCCGCACAAAAACAGCTTGCTCTGCTCTGACGATTTTGTCAGTAAAATAGTTTAACAACTTAAAAAGCTACATGGCATTTCTCACTAGTGATGTACAGAAATAACGACGCTGTTCTTTAAGCAGCTGAACTTCAAATTTCACCATTTGGAGATACTGCAGCTGAAATCTCTTGAGAGATGCACAGACTCTGGTCATTTTATTTTCAAGTAATCCAATGGTCTGTCGTCAATTACTTACTTAAATGAAACCACTGTTATCTTGATAGAATTTCTTTTATTTATTTTTTTATTTTTTTTATTTTTTACAAAATGTAACTAATCAGGTTACTTTGGTTCAACATAATTTTTACCTTTTGCATTTACTGCATTCATTAGGAAAAAGTTGCATGAAGCAAAACGATGCATGATGGAGTTACTTTATTCTATAAACAGTTGACATGCAGTGTTACAAAATAAGGAATAAAATGAACAAGGTTTTATCTGTGTGTTGACAAATAGAAAGATATGGATCTATCTGTAGTCAGTGTGACTGTACGAGAGCTCTTGTGTATGCTTGTTCTCTGTTTGACGTAATGAGCCTTCAGCGCTCCAATCTCATCATCACACTGACCTTGCACAATGCAGTATTTTTAGTCAGCGATTTGTTCTTTTTCCCACTACAACAGAGGGACAGTAAAACACCTTTTTTAAAAACAATTCACCTGAAGAAAAAAAAAAAAAAACCTGAACTCTTATCTTTAACTCATGCCATGCCAAAACCCACATGACTTGTTTGCACTGAATGTGAAATAAGTTTTGAAGAATGTTCATAATGGACTCTTTTCACACTTCAGACAGTTTGATCTCAGACGGTGAGTGGATGAAAACAACAAGAAGTGATGTAGCACAACCAAATGTTGTTGACATTTTTTTAAATAAATCTTAATATTACAAGCTTCCATGCTCAAGATTGTGCACCATTCTGAAACATTTAGAAATGTGTATTTATTTTCCACAGAAATGCATTAAAATTAGGGTGTATTCGATATTTCTGTTGAATGTAATATGCCTGTTCCAGTTCAATACTGTCACCCTGACCTGTTATTGCTCTGTTTTTGTGTTGAGAAAAAAAGTTAAAATTTACTATACAAGAAGAATTTAGACAATATTTAAAAATGATTGAATTCAGCATAGCACACCTCGGGTAGTTCGTGCTAATTGTTGTTACTAGTCTCTTTAAACGTGCAAGCATGCATTGTGCAAACAGGAGCTGTCTAGGTCAGTGCATTGCTGGATTCTAATCTTAAACACATTCACTGTGAGATATCATGCCTCATGGTTGATCTCATCCATCTATGACTTTGTCTCCTACACAAGACCATAAAGGTGTGAATCATGTCTCTGCCCACATTAGCCAGTGACACATGCCTCAATTCTCCAAAATATCAGACACTTCCTTCTGTCTGACTAAATTAATATTTTAGTTTAGAGTAAGAGTTTGAATAATACTCACTGTGCACTCAGTGAGTCAGCAAGTCTGTGCTTTTATTTGTCTAGAAATGTTTTAACATTCATTCCCCAAGATGTTTTGAGACGATTGGCTAAACTAACCCGGGGGGGGGGGGGGGTGTGACTTCACACGTCTCCTTACACATACCTGCTCAAACAACAATCCAGGTTACACCAGTTTGACATGTCAAGACAGCAAATGCTATCAGCTGATCCTAAAACAGCCTGGCCTTAAATAGTCATGAAACAACAAGGACAACACCTTTCGAATACTCGCATATCTTCTTGCAGATGGCACATGTATGATGTAAAAAAAAAAAAAAAATGTCCTGTTTCCCTACTAAAATCAAGTTGTGCCTGTCCACAATTTTATCCTGGAAATCTTCTGACAGTGTCTTGCCCCCCATAGTTGATTGTTTGCTTCAGTTGCACTACCAAGGACTGCAATACTCCAAGTAAGTTATTTTCATGCTGAGCTAATCAAAATGTGCACAGCGTATCACAGTTGAAAGTCAAATGGCTTTGTCTGCCATTGAGAAGGTGATTAGTTGCACCTGATTGTATTAACAAGTCATTTTTAGGAGGGGGTGATCCTTTTTCCAACTCAGTGATTCTGTTTTTTTTTTATTAAAAATTGTACGTGTTGATGTTTTATCTTTCACTTGGATGTTATAATTTGCTCCGAGTAAATACAGCCGTTCTCATTTCAGGCTGCAAACCAACAAAATGTGATTGTTTTAACAGAGGGTGATTTTTTTCTATTCCCGCTGTATGCTTGTATTTATTTATTCATTCATTCCTTCATTCTTTAATTAATTCCATCAGTCCGTGTGGACCATCAACTCTTTGGTTACCAACATTCTTTCAAATATCTTATGTGTTCAACAAGAAATTCAAACAGGTTTGAAACAACTTGAAGGTGAGTAATGATGGCAGAATTTTAATTTTTGGGTGAACCTTCCCTTTAATGTTGATCAATATAATTTTTTTATTGATATATGATATGAAAGCAGAATTTTCACTTAAACATTTCAATCAATCAATCAATCAATCAATCGATACTCATAATAATGCTGCATTCCAGGTAGGTTTTTGAGCTCGTACTCGTAACTTTGTATCATTCCAGGAAAGTCACGCCAAACGGCCTGATCGCAAGGAATTGTAGCTAGATTATTAATTTTATTGCAACGTTATATTGTCCTAAAGTCTATTTCTACCACGTACCACCTGCATAAACACCGCATCCGTATGCAATATTATCCATAGGGGCTGCCATTGTTGTTGCGCTGGCTATGTGAAGTCAGAGCGCAGAATTGGCAGTACATCGATCTAGTATGAGTTCACAGAGTGGGAAGTCACACGTTTAACTGCCGTTCCAGTGCACTTTCACGGGTAGAAGGTTGGTAAAACACGGGTTACGGGTAGCCTGGAACGCGGAATAATTTCTGATTTCAGTAAAGCTAGCCAGTATGTGTTTTGCACATCAACATTCAAGTGTCTAGCAAAAATACTATTAAAAATTATTTTAAACCATTATTTCTGAAAAGACCAATATCAAAATGCACTTTAAATAAATGTCAGAGCCATTTCACTTGTCTTTTCACTATTTAAAAAAGTTTTTATTAAGATTTATGTGTATTCTTCCTTTTCTTTCCTTATATTTTACCTTCATAGCAGGTAGAGCTGCTCCAAACTTGATGTGTTCAGTCAGACCCTGAGCAAGTCAAGTTTTGTGTTTAATAGTGAACACTTTAACCTTGTTCACAAGGATTCAGTCCAGTCTCATGGGAATCAGCGAGACCTGAACAGATGGGGGAGGGCTGCCTTCGTCAGAGAGAGTCCTCCGGGAAGCAGATTGCTGAAGCCTGACGATGGTGGGGGAGGGATGTTGTTTATGTGCGCCTGTGTGTGTGTATGTGTGTGTGTGTGTGTGTGTGTGTGTGTGTGTGTGTGTGTAAGGAGACAGAGGGAAAGAGTGGAAGGCTGCTGACGCAATCCGACTCATTGTGCGGTGTGTGTGACGTCCAGACAGTCATGTAAATCATGAGTGCAGTGAAGAAGAGGCTGGCTCCAGCCTTACTGCCCAGTCAAGCATGGCCTTTCACAAGCAGAGCTCTTGACCACAGGAATATCCAGTCCAGATAAACAAATGACAAATAGACTTCAGAAATATAAACACAGAACACCACACTACAGCACTGCACATTGCTATGTTCAGCCTAAATCTGATTATGCATGTGTTAAAATTATGATAACTATGTAGATCAAACATGTTAGATCAGCCTGTACAATAACACTGTGTCAGTCCAATTACTTTTGCTTTTATATCAGTTAAAATGTAAACGTATGTATGCAAAGGGTTAATAAGACATATAATAAAATTACACAAAAAATAGCAGAATCAGTAACATTGTTGCAGATTTAACTGATACTGGCTAGTTTAGAAATTAGCCAGTAACAATTAAATCTGCAACAATGTTACTGATGCTGCTATTTTTGTGTAATTCGATTATATGTTTTAGTATTATTTAATTTTAGTATTTTTATTGCTCGACCATAAAAAAAGTCTAAACAAACAGCACTTTTTAACATTTACAGTTCCATTCAAAAAGTGAAACTTGTATATTATATTCATTCATTATACACAGACTGATATATTTCAAATGTTTATTTCTTTTAATTTTGATGATTATAACTAATCCTACATTTAGTATCTCAGAAAATTAGAATGTTGTGAAAAGGTTCAATATTGAAGACACCTGGTGCCACACTCTTATCAGCTAATTAACTCAAAACACCTGCAAAGGCCTTTAAATGGTCTCTCAGTCTAATTCTGTAGGCTACACAATCATGGGGAAGACTGCTGACTTGACAGTTGTCCAAAAGACGACCATTGACACCTTGCACAAGGAGGGCAAGACACAAAAGGTCATTGCAAGAGGGTGGCTTTTCACAGAGCTCTGTGTCCAAGTACATTAATAGAGAGGCGAAGGGAAGGAAAAGATGTGGTAGAAAAAAGTGTACAAGCAATAGGGATAACCACACCCTGGAGAAGATTGTGAAACAAAACCCATTCAAAAGTGTGGGGGAGATTCACAAAGAGTGGACTGCAGCTGGAGTCAGTGCTTCAAGAACTACTACACACAGATGCATGCAGGACATGGGTTTCAGCTGTCGCTTTCCTTGTGTCAAGCCACTCTTGAACAACAGACAACGTCAGAAGCGCCTAAAGACAAAAAGGACTGGACTGCTGCTGAGTGGTCCAAAATTATGTTCTCTGATGAAAGTAAATTCTGCATTTCCTTTGGAAATCAGGCTCTCAGAGTCTGGAGGAAGAGAGGAGATGCACACAATCCATGTTGCTTGAGGTCCAGTGTAAAGTTTCCACAGTCAGTGATGGTTTGGGGTGCCATGTCATCTGCTGGTGTTGGTCCACTGTGTTTTCTGAGGTCCAAGGTCAACAAAGCCGTATACCAGGAAGTTTTAGAGCACTTCATGCTTCCTGCTGCTGACCAACTTTATGGAGATGCAGATTTCATTTTCCAACAGGACTTGTGGGTATTGTGAAGAGGAAGATGCGATACGCCAGTCCCAACAATGCAGAAGAGCTGGAGGCCACTATCAGAGCAACCTGGGCTCTCATAACACCTGAGCAGTGCCACAGACTGATTTCACTTTTTGAATGGAATTAGTGAAATAAATCAACTTTTTGATGATATTCTAATTATATGACCAGCACCTGTATAATACATTCACACACACCTAGCCGCAACAATAAAATGCAGAAATGAGAGCTGTTTTCAGACATTCCTCCCTTAAAACTACTTAATTTGTAATAAAAAAGTACATGAATAAATAAATCCCCAAAACATAATAAGAAATGTATTTCAGGACGTAAACAAGTCAGCTATGCTTTGCAGTTTCCGTTTTAATCATACTGATTTAGTTTGACAGAAGAAAAGACCGCTAGCGCTACAGTTCTGTGACCTCAACAGCTGCTCAAATGCTGCCTGTTTCTCCGTCTGATGAAACAATGTTGCCTTGGAAACAGTTAACATGGCAATTCTTATATTGTCAACCTGCCATTGTGCTGATTCCTCCAAGACAGTTTTGGGTAACTGACAAAGGCCTGTTTCACATTGCATTTATTTTAGCTCCCATATTAGCAGGTTACATTATTCACAGAACCCACTTAAGCAGCTTGAGCTGTCTAGCAGGAGTGTACTGTAGCTACAAGTAGAGCTTCAATGAGGAGTCATTTTTTTTGCCAAACTCAATAGAAAATGCGAAGATGTAAATGTTTTGCAATGCAGGCTTTTTAACGAAGCTACATAAAATGCTGGAGCAAACTATTCACCCAATTATTTGGACTTCATACACAATTATGTGCAATGCCAGACACACAAACTACTAAGTTTCCGACAACTATTTCAGTCTTTATTTAAAATCTATAGGTTGGAAAGTTTGAGTTAGAAAAGTTAGCAAGAGTGCAAGTACAACACAATGATGCTGAAAAATCTGAATAAAACATTAAAATATCTTGAGCTTATATTGACAGATTTCAAGCATTTAACCTCTTGGCGCTATTTTTTATTGCCCTTTCCCTTGTGAAATATATATTAATCATCTTAAATAAGGCATTTTTGAAAGCTTAAACAAGCAAAAATCATCCTGTGATATTTTTTACTATTTTGTGATAGAAGTAATATTGTGACAGAAATTGATAAATTTGTTACAGGAAAATGCATTTAAAAAATAAATGTCGGTGTCACCCAGTGGCTATTTTTGGTATAGCACCCAAAAATATTTTACAGGACTCTCAATCTTTTTTTGATATCCACAAATTCGGAACATAACTTAGTTAGACACATGGTTTTGATTTTAATGCAATTTTATGTAAAATATTTATTTTATATAAAATATATATTTAGGTCAGTACATTTTCTTTACAGAAAACGTAAAAAAGTGTACACTTTCATGTTTTGAAATGCTTTAATTGATATAATCTGTTGTTTTTGTCTTATTTAAAAAGAGCCCAACCTTAGGTTTGTATTACAAAGTGTTCATTACTGTTATTTAAAGGATTTTGAGTTTGCTCTGTTACTCTCCAGGCGAAGGCATGAGCGAAACGTGTTGGAAAGTTTTTAGTTCTTTTAGGTGTATCAATCTAATAACAAAGGCTTTTTAATCTGAAAGAGTGCCTATGGTCATCCTGAAATTGTCTTTGATGGACTGTTGCAAACCTTAGATCAGAGAGCACCTTGAACTCACAGTCGTCCCAGAGATGCACTCTGTAGTTTTGGATTTTATTTAAATGATTAGTTCACTCCAGAATTACAATTTCCTGATAATTTACTCATCACCATGTCATCCAATACTTTCATGTCTTTCTTTCTTCAGTCAAAAATAAATTAAGGTTTTTGAGAAAAACATTCCAGGATATTTCTCTATATAATAGACTTCAAAGGAGACCTTGTTGAAGGTCCAAATTAGAGTTTACGATCCCAGCTGAAGAATAATGGTCTATCAAGCAAAATGATTGGTTATTTCTAAATAAACATTTATATACATTTTATCAACAAATGCTCATCTTGCTCTAGCCCTGTGTTGCGCTTCCATGACTTCATGCATTACGTAATCACGTTGGAATTTTTGAAACATTTTGAAAAAATGATGATCACTAGTGCTCTTTTAAAACTGCAATTTGGACCTTCAGCAAGGTGGTACTCTTTAAAGTCCATTATATGGAGAAATATACTGGAATGTTTTCCTAAAAAAAACCTTTATTTATTTTTGACTGAAGAAAGAAAGACATGAACATCTTGTATTAATATGAGGGTGAGAAAATTATCAGGAAAATTTAATTCTGGAGTGAACTAATCCGTTAAGTTTGGATATTTTACTTTAACATCTATCCTAAAAACTACTTGCCAAACTCACATTTCCATAGCACATTTTAGATGGTTATAACCCCCCAAACATACTCTATATTTTATGTAGGTCCAGTCATTGATCATGTCCAGTGTAGAGCAAAGACATCAACCACTAAACGGCTATTGTTAAGCTATTTTTGGAGCTCCTGACAGCAGCTGCAAGAACTGTCGTAAATACCAAACAATTACTAATCAGATTCCTGATTGGCTCTTTTATTTGGAACTGCCTTCTTTCTTTCAAAATTTCTTTACTAGAGCTGCCATATCGGGTGATCAACAATATCTCATATTAACTTTAATACCAGTAGTATGTCACAGCTGCTGCTATACATCATTAAATAGAGTCCACATGATTTAAATGATTTACGTTTAATTTGTGGTTTATGTCATTGTTTGTAGATTAATTAGCACATGGATGTAAACATGGCTTCTCTTCTTCTGTAAATTAGATTTCACAGTAATTAAGATATCAGTCTCAGTGGCCAACTCCTCATAACATTTTTTAATATGGCCACTAATACAACCCGAATTCCGGAAAAGTTGGGACGTTTTTTAAATTTTAATAAAATGAAAACTAAAAGACTTTCAAATCACATGAGCCAATATTTTATTCACAATAGAACATAGATAACATAGCAAATGTTTAAACTGAGAAAGTTTACAATTGTATGCACAAAATGAGCTCATTTCAATGTTGATTTCTGCTACAGGTCTCAAAATAGTTGGGACGGGGCATGTTTACCATGGTGTAGCATCTCCTTTTCTTTTCAAAACAGTTTGAAGACGTCTGGGCATTGAGGCTATGAGTTGCTGGAGTTTTGCTGTTGGAATTTGGTCCCATTCTTGCCTTATATAGATTTCCAGCTGCTGAAGAGTTCGTGGTCGTCTTTGACGTATTTTTCGTTTAATGATGCGGCAAATGTTCTCTATAGGTGAAAGATCTGGACTGCAGGCAGGCCAGGTTAGCACCCGGACTCTTCTACGACGAAGCCATGCTGTTGTTATAGCTGCAGTATGTGGTTCTGCATTGTCCTGCTGAAATAAACAAGGCCTTCCCTGAAATAGACGTTGTTTGGAGGGAAGCATATGTTGCTCTAAAACCTTTATATACCTTTCAGCATTCACAGAGCCTTCCAAAACATGCAAGCTGCCCATACCGTATGCACTTATGAACCCCCATACCATCAGAGATGCTGGCTTTTGAACTGAACGCTGATAACATGCTGGAAGGTCTCCCTCCTCTTTAGCCCGGAGGACACGGCGTCCGTGATTTCCAACAAGAATGTCAAATTTGGACTTGTCTGACCATAAAACACTATTCCACTTTGAAATAGTCCATTTTAAATGAGCCTTGGCCCACAGGACACGACGGCGCTTCTGGACCATGTTCACATAAGGCTTCCTTTTTGCATGATAGAGCTTTAGTTGGCATCTGCTGATGGCACGGCGGATTGTGTTTACCGACAGTGGTTTCTGAAAGTATTTCTAGGCCCATTTAGTAATGTCATTGACACAATCATGCCGATGAGTGATGCAGTGTCGTCTGAGAGCCCGAAGACCACGGGCATCCAATAAAGGTCTCCGGCCTTGTCCCTTACGCACAGAGATTTCTCCAGTTTCTCTGAATCTTTTGATGATGTTATGCACTGTAGATGATGAGATTTGCAAAGCCTTTGCAATTTGACGTTGAGGAACATTGTTTTTAAAGTTTTCCACAATTTTTTACGCAGTCTTTCACAGATTGGAGAGCCTCTGCCCATCTTTACTTCTGAGAGACTCTGCTTCTCTAAGACAAAGCTTTTATAGCTAATCATGTTACAGACCTGATATCAATTAACTTAATTAATCACTAGATGTTCTCCCAGCTGAATCTTTTCAAAACTGATGTGATTTGAAATTCCTTTAGTTTTCATTTTATTAAAATTTAAAAAACGTCCCAACTTTTCCGGAATTCGGGTTGTAAAACAAATAGTGATATAGAAACTTTATTTTCTGTGTAGCGCTGCAGCAGAAATGCTGTCAGAGTAAAAGCACGATGTGAGACTGCTGTGTTGCCACTCACTCGCTGGTTAATCATGTGGTGTGAAGCAGGCCAAATACAGAACCACAGTCATTCTGTTTTCAGCATAGACTGAGCAATGACTGTGAAATGCTTGAGATGTTACTGGTGCAGCCCACTGCAGTCACCGGTCTACAAACACATATGACAGAATGACACCGGCTGAATGAGTCAAGCGAGAGAAGAGGAAAGCCGCCTGAAAGACAGGGTGGAGACGTGAAGATGAGCAGTGGGCAAACATATCGTAACACTGAGAGATTACAGCTGTTTGTACATGTCTGCATGTCGATGTGTATCAGCATCAGAGGTGAAAAGGCTTATGGCATTCTCTGAAAAGTTTGTATGACTAAAGGCTTGAAAATACTACATGACAGATTTTAAAACACATATCCGAGCTTACAGAGAATGTTATTACAACTTTTACTAACATTATATAATTGTTAGAAAACATTAAACAGTTACAGAGGAAAAATGACTGAGGATCACACACTAACAGACAAATTTTTGCTTCAACTAAAAGAATAACGCAAACTCATATACAAATGCCTAACACATTCTCTATTAACCAGATATAATATTGTTAGCACACGTCTGTTAGCATCATCATGCATGTTATGCAGGTTAACAATGGCTAGATTCAACAACAATAGTTTTAACAAGTTATCACACAGCTATCCAGAATTATTAATATCAGTCATACTGAAACTCACAGTACTGTAAGTTGCAGTCTGGTTTGAAGGAGGTTCTAGACAGTGACATTTCATGGCTGTGACTGCAGACTGTGATATGATTAGCATGCAGTGTGGATTTGCAATCATTCTGCGATATATAGCACTGAAATCCACTTTATACATCTTGAGTTTGGTGTTATAGTTACTGTTTGAATATGAATAAAGCCAGGGTTTGTAGAAATGCATTGGTTTGGTTAATATACTGTACAGTATGGATTGTCCATATCCATTGTCTGGTAACAGGTTTCCGCCCATGTCTGTTTTATGGATTTTATGTAAATGGAGTCTGGCGTGTTTGATGCAGAACAAAGAAATAGACTGTGAGCAACTGTCCATCAGATGAGACGCTCAGACCTGATCCCCCTGAGTAAGACGGATTAGATCGTCGGCTATAGGAACATCCACTCTCAGATAACAGCTCTGCTCTAATATATGAAGAGGCACCTGTTAATAAGACTCCTGGAATGATGGGTAAATAAAGCTCAACTCTGCAACTGAGCATACCATGAGAATTCAAAAAGGAGTTCATCCAAATGAAAATTCAAGTTGACTAATCGCTGATGACATCATTAATGAACAAATAAGTCTGGAGCTGAGACGCAAACCCCTTGTGCACAGCTATGGCATATGATGGCAAGCGTGATGGCAAGAGAAAACATTACCGTCTCCAGCCGTGAGAGGGCGCTCTATGCTGCTCAGTGCTCCTGTAGTCTACACTGAAAACATAGAGTGCCCTCTCGCGGCTGTAGACGGTAATGTTTTCTTTTGGTTCTTTGTTCTAAATAAACGCGACTTGTAGTCCAGTGCGACTTATATATGTTTTTTCCCCTCATCATGTCGTATTTTTGGACTGATGCGACTTATACTCAGGTGCGAATTATAGTCTGAAAAATACAGTGTCTGTTTTAGGCTTACAATCAGAGTTAGGTGCTTCTACACCCTTGTTTATCAGGTATCATTACCCACTGATTTTAGGAATAAATTATGTGTAGGGGTAGGTTTAGGGGTAGGGATTGGGTTAAGTCTATATTTTTGGACAATAATGTTGATCAAGGATAATCAGAAAATGTTGATCCAGGAACATGTCTTACTTGGCAAAATCAGGGCAACCGGCATATGACACAGCACTGCCCACATGGCGATTGCTCCTATATCAGCAAATTTTTATCAGTCCTTTTATCTTTGGGTCATTTTATTTCTCACAGATTTCTGCTTGTTCTAAATCAGATATAGATAAAGTAGCACAGTAAAGATTACATTTATATGAATGCATTAGTGAGAGCGATTGCATTTGTAAATACATTTTATAAGGCAGTGTTTTTCTAGTAGTAGTGACGATGTGGGATATAGTTATTAAGAAATATATGCTTGAACTTTTCAGTTTCTAAGCTATTCTATTGAGAAATCACAGAACAGTGTTGACAGTACATTTCCGCGCTGAATGATTCTGTGCGTGCGCGATCTGCGCGTGACATACGAGCTACTGTCTGTAGTTTATGTGTGCGTAATACAGTGCAGCAGCACATTAGATGAGAACAGCGGTTAACTGACTGTACAATAAGCTGTTTAGAATGTGCATTCTCCCGTTCAATTTCGAGTGTCCAGTAATATAATCACACACGTCTTTTGAGCTTTCGGAGTATACATTTATTTGTCATTTAACTGTTAGGAAAAAGAGCGTAAATATGGAAGTTCTGCAAAGATTTCTTATCCTGTTGCGCCCTCTATAGGACCAGCAACTAGTCGACGTCAAGCTTAAAGCGTCATGGCAGAGCATTGAAGTCGACTAGTCAATTAGTCTGTGCAACCCCTTTCCTACGACACATACGTTATCATGGGACAGAAAGCTCAAACACACATGAACTTAGTGCTGGGCTCGACAACATAGATCATGACATACTCCTAGATCGATTACAAAACTATACAGGTATTCAAGGGCAGGCTCTGAGATGGTTTAGATCCTACCTGTCCGATCGCTACCATTTTGTTTATTTAAATGGGGAGTCATCTCATTTATCACCAGTAAAATATGGAGTGCCACAAGGATCCGTCCTAGGTCCCCTTCTATTTTGAATATACATGTTGCCCCTTGGTAATATTATTAGAAAATACGGAATTAGCTTCCACTGTTATGCTGATGATCCTCAGCTACAGGCACGTGCAGAGGGGCGGGGGGGGGGGGGGGCAAAGGGTTGGGGGTTGCCCCTTTGCCCCTTGGTGCCCAAAGTGCCCTTTTGTCAAAACAAATTTTCCTAAAATTTTTTGTAATAACATGCCCTTTTGTGAATTCCTGCCCATGCCCAATCTAAATATTAGTAAAATGTATTAATAATAATTTAGCCGTAAATAAAATGACCAACATGATGACCTTTCACCTGACGACGACGACGACCTCCTCCGAGCGGGACGATTCCTCTCAAGCTGCACGTGCAATTGCTAGGGGATATTATTAACACTGCGGCAGCTGGTAAGTGGTGTTTCATTCTCAGCGAAGTGATTTTGATGTTTATTTACTTATTATTATTTTACAAGATTGATGTGATGTGAGAACATGCAGATATGTTGTTTATATTGCCGTGTGTAGTCTGTAGTGTAGAGTAACGTTAGCGTGCTGTTTGAGGGAGAAAAGTTTCACAGGCATCGAGGGGTCTGGTCTTTTTTATGTTATTTGACTAAACTAGTATTATATTACAGTATTTATTTATTTTTTAAAACATAGAGTGCCTTAAAAATAAATATCACAACACTGGTAAGGTTTTTCTCATTCTCTGAATTATCATTATAAAAATAAAAACAATTAAGAAATGAATTAAAATATAATTATATTTAAATGTGACACAAATATATATATATATATATATATATATATATATATATATATATATATATATATATATACATATATTTTTTTTATTTTTTTTGACATCTGACACCTGACATCAAAGTGCAGTGTGAAGGAGATGAATAACACTTGTAGCCTGTCATTTGTTTACATTGCAAAGGTGTTCAATTTTAGACAAAAACAACTGCAACAGTAATAATAATATGAATCACTATATTCCAGTGTATCAGTTGTTTAATGTTTTGTATCAATATTTAAGGTGGACTTATTGATTAGGTGCAAGAGTAGACAGTAGTGATGGTTAAAATAATAGATTAATGCTGAAATAGTAAATTATGCCTTGTTTCTAAATGGACAGAGAGTTGAAAGTAATAGAGCTGGGACCCATTTCACTAAGGAGGTTCAACCAACACTGAGTTTAAACTTGAACTCTGAGTTGACTTACCCTGAGATGGGAAACTCTGAGTTTTCGGTTACAGAACAGCTGAAATGAGTTGGTTTAATCAACTCTAAATTGACTGACTCTGAGTTAAGCGCGTGCACCACTACTATGTGCCCCTTTTATACTTTGAGCACCTGCCCCTCCAAAGGTCTCTGCATGGCCCTGCTCAACTAGATATCTCAACGAGACCAGATGAAACTTCTAAATTATCTAAGCTAACAGAGTGTGTTAAAAATGTAAAAGATTGGATGACCAATAATTTTCTCTAATTAAATTCGGATAAGACAGAGATATTAATTATTGGACCAAAAAACAGTACACGGAATTTTGTCGATTACAATTTGCAACTAGACGGATGTACTGTTACTTCCTCTACAGTCAAAAATCTGGGTGTTATATTAGACAGCAACTTGTCTTTTGAAAATCATATTTCCCATGTTACAAAAACTGCATTCTTCCATCTTAGAAACATTGACAAGCTACGAAACATGTTATCTGTTTCTGATGCAGAAAAGCTAGTTCATGCTTTCATGACCTCTAGACTGGATTATTGTAATGGACTTCTAGGTGGTTGTCCTGCTTCGTCAATAAACAAGCTACAGGTAGTCCAAAATGCAGCAGCTAGAGTCCTTACCAGGTCAAGAAAATATGATCATATTACCCTAATTTTACAGTCTCTGCAATGGCTACCTATAAAGTTCCGTATCAGTTACAAATTATCATTACTTACTTATAAGGCCCTAAATGGTTTAGCTCCTGCGTACCTAACTAGCCTTCTACCACGTTACAATCCATCACGCTCCCTAAGGTCACAAAACGCTGGACTCTTGGTAGTTCCTAGGATAGCAAAGTCCACTAAAGGAGGTAGAGCTTTTTCACATTTGGCTCCCAAACTCTGGAATAGCCTTCCTGATAATGTTCGGGGTTCAGACACACTCTCTCTGTTTAAATCTAGATTAAAAACGCATCTCATTCACCTCTTTTTGCATTCAAATAAGTTATCTCTTAAATTGTGAGTGTAGTTGCATCTGATCAAATGTGCATTCTTATTCTTTAGCTTGGGTTAAACTAATTAATTTTACTTTGTTGGATCAGCAGCTATGCTAATGATGTCTGTATTTGTTTCTATGTTTTGCCACGGGATTTACAACACCTGAGAAGAGATGATGCTGATCCTCAGAGGACCCCAGATGATGCTAACCTTGAATCAACAAACAGAACTAACAAATAATGCTACAAGTGTGACCGCATCATATAATAATTATTAGTAATATTGTCTGGCTGACTATGCCTTGTATTAATTTTTCAAAAAATCCTGGCATACGTGCACAAACTGACAGTCACCACTTATAAGCTACTACTAAATATTGTAGAAACATAATTTTCTGTAAAGTTGCTTTGTAACGATTTGTATTGTAAAAAGTGCTATACAAATAAACTTGAATTGAAAAACTTGAATTGAACATGAAGAGCTAATCTTCAGGATCCCTCAAAAAGTCCCAGGTCAGGTGTGCTGAAGCAGGTTGGAAATAAATTTTGCAGGACAGTGTTGAAGACCTAGGGCCTCATTTATAAAATTGCATAGAAACCGCTTGATCTTACGATTATTTCTCAAATGTGTGGATGTGTAAAAATTGTGAACTAATTCAACAGGTGGGTACATTTGCATTCAGGATTGAGAATCATATTTACTAGCAGGTGTGATTCTTTCCAGACTGTATTGTTTATGTGATAATGTTGCATTGTGCTTTGTAAAAACCCTGTTGGGTGATTCAATATATAACTTTTGTTTGATTGGCTCATACTGTCTCACGAGTCCATTCCATACAGGACCTAATATTTACTTATGACAGTATTTATAAAACTGAATGAAAACCATTTCGATAATGTCAGAGATGGGTTTGACATCACTTTTTCATATTTATTTTTAAACAGCATCACCTTTCCCCCGTTGTTACTGTGTAAAATGTTGAAATGATATAAATATACTTTAAGAGAAAAACGAATCAATGTGTCGGTTGAGAAACTGAATTTGTTGTGTCCTGCAATTGTCGTTAATTAGACATGCAATTACACTCTGTGAACCATGTCTTTAAATAAATATTTTATTTTCAATGAAAATAAATACATTTTCTTAAGATAGAATCAACAACATTTCAAAAAAGCATTTGTGGGAGCATGGCGTCAGTACATGACAGTACACAGCTTGAAAGAGAACATACAATTGCATTTGCAAGGGACATTAAGACTGACAAACTCAAGTAGCATTCATTTAAACCTTCACGTACTCCATCCCTTAAACAAAACAACAACAAAAAAAGAACATGTTTGGATCGCTGGGAATGTGAAAAATCATTTAATCATCAATTACAAATCTACAGATCATTTGATTTTTCTGTTTCTAGATGTGGTTTGTTAATAATTATCCAAGTATCACAAATTACAGAATAAGCAATATCTACCAATCTCTACTGATACGAGAAATACAGCTGACGAAATCAAAGTCTGAAAATTGAATTTTTCATCCCATATGTAAACAATCTGCCAAGATGGAGTTGTAAAACACAGGATATGACCCATCAATTTGTGCATTTTCATTTGGTGTCAATTGTTCACAATTTTAAGCTGTACGTACAGCAATTACCCCAGCAGGGGCGGCAAGAGTTGAGCCTGGCTCTGGTAGAACAGATTAACCTAGTAGTATTGTACACTGTGCTATTTCCATACCAATCCAACCCCCACAGAGAACTCAGCACAAGAACTAGCAACATAACGACACAGGAAGTTCTCAAAACCAGCAGGGCAGCCCTTAATAACCCTTCATTACACCCTGAGCGATAGCAAGCAAATGAACATGTCCATTTTGTAATCATCAGGCCATCTGAGATGACTGACCGTGCTGACCTCAATTAACAAGAAGGTTGCAAGTGTAATTTGAATGTAAAACCTGAAGTGTTTGGGGAGCGAGAAAGGAAGAAACTTTTTGTGCTGGTTTGTGAGCTAGGCTTTCAATGCACCAATCAGGAAATGTGTGTTATGTTTGGTTGTTTAGTGGTTGTTTTGACCAATAGTTGGATGATTGACATTCAGCTCAATTTAGAAACAAGCAGAAATTGTTTATTTAGCATGTGGCTTAATGGAGATTGTGGTCCACATTCTTCACTACAATAAGAAGCATATGAGCAAACACTACATAACAGCTGGAGTTTCGATGTATGATTCAAAGAGGCGACAAAGACAGCAGTTTCTTCCTCATTCCGTGGAACAAGGTAAGAATGTCTACAGTGAATACTTATCAGTATCCGTGTAAAAAACTATAAGGCAGTTTTATAGTTCAGACTCATCATCAGCATGGAGCACAGGCTCAGCATTTCATAAGGGAGGCTACAAAACATTCCACCATTTCCCAGTCAAGACTGAAATATTCCTGAAAGTATCAAGACACATCCTATAGTGAATGTAAGACAGTAATTTCGGGTCTTATTCAGTCAGATGTAGCAAAAAAAATAAGACACATTTTCTTTTTTTTAAGTCAAATTTTGAATAACAATAGAATGGAAACACTGTGCACAAAGTACCCAACCACTACCACCTCACCACCCCCTTAAGATTTCAAATATCATTAAGAGCTACTGGAAAAACAACCCGTTTTGAAGTACCAGACTTCAATTCCCACATAACGCACTCATTCAAACAGCTTTTTATCACAAGTTATGGGGTTAGTTTGAGAAAAGGCGAGTCTCTATCACCACAAATCATGTCTTCTTTTTGGTAGCTGTTATTCATAAATACATTTCTAAATGCTATTGATTCTAGATGCCCCCTGAGGAGGCAAAGCAGTTTCTGCAAAGATTCAAGCAGACTTTGTTTTCCAACATGTGAAGTTGCATTCAACCCTTGGAGACTTGGTCACATCAATCCAGGTTGACCAATGGGACGAGACAAGGCCTGCTCGCCAAAACCACTCTTGCACCCGGTTCTTCTTCAAAGAATGAAGAACATCCAGAACTTAAAGTATATGCCCTCACTGAAAGACAGCTTCACAGACATGGAGAACCTGGTTGTTTTAGCTTTTCTTGTCTTGCCCCAGCTTCATCTTGGTGACCACGTCTTTCTCTGATTCAAGAACCTCAGCAGCTGACAGTACTTGGTTGCTGCTTGCACACAAAGTCCGAGATGAAATCAAACTCGTTTTGTCCAAGGAAAAGCTCAGGCAACTCTTGAACCCGGTCCAGCCCGAACTCCAGCACCAAGGACGTCAGAACCTCCTCATCAATCAAGTCCATGTCCATGACATTGAGGCCCAATGCTGGCCCACCCATCCCCATCTGCATACCTGCCAACTGAGCAGGACCCATCCTGTGCTGGACGTTTCCCATGTGATGGCTATTCGTAGGCCCGTGAGGGTGTCCACGGTACTGAGTATTGAGTTTCTGAAGATGCATGCTCGCCATAAGCTGCTGAGATGCTGTAAGGCCTCCTCCACCCATATACTGCTGTGGGTGCTGGCTCTGGGGGTGCATATGATGGTGCTGGGTTGGAGGGTGACCCTGCAGTTGCTGATTTGGACCTCCATACATCATACTGGGTTGTTGCATTTGGTGGGGGTGTCCGCTGCTCATCTGTCCATTGACAGGTCCATTCATGACGCCGTTCATCACGTTCCTCTGCCTCATGGCCGCGTCCATTGAGCTCTGGGGCCCCCTGCTGTAGTGCATGAGCTGCCCATTGGGGAGGGTCCGCAGACCGGGCTGATGTCCGTGTGGAGAAGGGCCGTTCATTCCCATGCGGTACCCATGCAGGCCTCCTCCAGCAGAGCCGTGGGTCATAGGCATCATCATGTGTTCAGCCATGCCTTCTCAACTGCAGAGATATGAGAAGAATGTCAGTAATCAGGAGCAAATATTCAAGCAGGTTCTCAGTATAAGCTGTAAACACTTTCAGTTTCTTGAAAACCATCAGTAGTAAACATTATACTAATATTAGGATGTCTGGCTAATCCATTTGGGCTTTAAAGATCAGACTTACATGCTATGCTACATATATCTATCTACCTATCAATCTATCTATCCATCTATCTATATATATATATATATATAGAGAGAGAGAGAGAGAGAGAGAGAGAGCATATATATATATGTGTGTGTGTGTGTGTGTGTGTGTACAGTGGGTATAGAAAATATTTGCCCTGCTTTAAAATAATCACCTTTTTTTCTTTTACAGACTGAAATAAAGACATACATCTGTATTTACTCAGTGCAACTAATAACATCCAAGTGAAAATTATAACACAGATATGTCCAAAAAAAAGAATCACTAAGTTGAAAAATGGATCACCCTTTTTCTTGGTGATCCTTCTAAAAATGACTTGTAAGCTGATCGCCTTCTCAATGGCACACAAAGCCATTTGACTTTCCACTGTGATCAGATGTGCTCATGCTCAGCATGAAAAGAGCATTCCTCGAGCATTTAAGTCCTTGGTAGTGCAACTGAAGCAAACAATCAACTATGGGGGGCAAGACACTGTTAAAAGATCTCCAGGATAAAACTGTGGACAGGCACAAGTCAAGAGATGGATACAAAACATTTCATGGATGGGGAAAAGTACCATCAAATTCTTAGGGAAATCTGCTGCCCTCTGCCAGAAAGTTGTAATGGGAAGAAGGTTTACTTTACACACAGTAAAACTGAGCAAACAGTGACTGAAGGAGAAAAAGCTGAATGTCATTGAATGGCCTCTTCAGAGCCCAGACTTAAACTCCATTGAAAATCTGTAGAATGACTTGAAGACTCCAGTCCACAAACACTCACCATCAGATTTAACTGGACTTGAGTAGTTCTGCAAAGAAGAGTGGGCAACTATTGCAAAGTCTAGATGTGCAGAGTTAGTAGAGACAAATCCCAACAGACTAAAGGCAGTATTTAAAGCAAAAGGTGGTTCAACAAAATACTGACAAAGGGGGATGTCCTTTTACCAACTCACTTGGATGTTATCAGTTGCACTGAGTAAATACAGATGCATAAAGCAACAAACTGTGTATATCTTCATTTCAAGCTGCAAAACAACCAAATGTGATTATTCCAAAGGGGGCTGACTTTTTTCTATACCCACTGTATAGAGAGTACCCACTGTAACCTCTGTATGAGATATACAAATTAAGAAAATGTGTTTTGTGTTATGTATTTATTTTGCATTATATATGTACTGTATATATAGCAAGAACAAAAAACCATTGTGGTTGCAAACTTAAAGCAGATAGATGATGATTTGAGCCCTTTAATATTGCGATGTAAATATTGCAGTAAGGAGAATCAAGGAGATGCCAGGAAGATCAAAACAATAACAGACAGGGAGGTGGACAAAGTGCTCAGCAAACAAAGCCAACCTACTGCATGTCAGACTCGGCAAGATATAATGACAAAAGGCATGAATTATTGGAGTTGCTCACATGAAAGGGCAGTGTTTAGAGTTTAGAAAATGTATATTATATTAAACTACATTGTAAAGTGCAATTATATTATAATCAAGTATTGATCTGTAGGCATGCATAAGTTAAGAACTGTAAATAAAGCATATATATATATATATATATATATATATATATATATATAAGAATTCATCTTCTTAATTCATACAGTTAATAACATGCAGATTACTTTCCTTTTTTGTTATCACAACCAGTCCTATTCATTGTCAGTAAATGTTCTGTCCAGTGTTATTGTCTCTTTAACATCAATAGCTTAAGAAGTAAATCAGAACATATGTTTAAGAAATTAAATAATTTTGTCTCATATATGTCATAATTTGAGGTTGAAATAAGAGATGAAAGGACAGTATAGTCTGGGGTCTATAGGAGCCTCACCTCTCCGCCTGTCTACATAAAACAAAGAATGTCTCCTCTTCTGTCTACCTACATGATATCTGTCTATAAATGAAATATAGGCTACCGTCTCTGTCAGAGCACAGAGAAACATCAGCACGTAGGCTACTGGATTTACTGTGCTGGTTATTTAGGGAAAAGTTGAAGTGTCTCCTACACTCACGAGCGTTAATGTTCAGTTTGAGCATAGCAATAACGCAATCATAAAGTGAATACAAATGCAAACATAAAGAATATTTAAATACTGACTCTTAAGAAACGCTATATTGTCATTCTGAATTATTCTGTTTTCTAAGTAGAACAAAAGACATACCACACTACAGCAACATATTTTTGAGTAGTAAGAAGACTTAAAACCAGAACACTTAACCTATCCAACCTTATGTCCAACAGTACATGTATTTAAATAAGTAATACATGTTGATTTCAGATATAACATTTCTAAAAAACCAAAGCTCCAGCCTTCTCGTTACCACATTGAACTCTATATGAAACACACATACCGTCAAACTAAATCCTGTAGTTGTAGAGATGCTGTTTCTTGTTCTCGGTATCTCCAGTGACTGTATTCTAGTCTGAACAGGCTGCTGCTGCTGAGCGCTTTCTGGGTCAGCACAGGGAGTACACACACATAAAGACGACCCGCGAGAGGGGCGGAGCTACTCAAGCCCCGCCCCTCCGCTGCGGTAATTGGCTCTTGCTCTAATCGCAGACGTCACTGGGCAATTACTCACATGGCCTTCAGTTTATGTGCACTGGCAGAGAAACTCCTCAGAAATCACATATCAGCTAAAACACAACTCAAGTGTGCTACTTGTTTTTTTTAAATGGCATTGATTCCTTAAAGGAGCTTGATATTGTTGGCCTTAAAATGAAACCATTTTTCTTTTCTTTACTCTTTTAGTTTCTTAGCCATAATTTTATCTCACTTTTTACCTTGGGCATGTTTACCTTTTATACTTTGAAGATACTAATAGTCTGTGCCGAAGCATTGTGACAATGAATTAGAATTATTTTTTAAGATTTTAAGAGCTACTTGACTTTACTGAAGACAAAGGATTGATTTCCTAACATTTTAGACTGGTATTTTTTAGTTCGACGACTTTTATTTTCCATCTGTATGCTGTCCTTATCTAAAGCACCTCAACAGAAAATGGACCTAAAGCAGGTTGCAGCCTTTTGTCTCTTATGTAAATGACATATTTACCATTTTAAAGAGAGAGACAGACTGCGAGAAGAAAGAAAACCACCTGCTGGCGTGAGGCATGTGCACTGCTGTACCGCTCGAACATACAGTACTACATATATCTTCACACATTTGTTTATACTATATGCTCTTACACTGTTTCTTGTGATTTTAATTACTTTTTGGATGATTTGGAGCTCCTTTTAATACTGTTCAAAAAGCATAACCTTTTATGGTTATGGGTATTTGACAAAAGGTGGGTATTTGAAGAAGCTCAGTTGTAAGATGAAATGTAAGTGTGTTGAATATTCACTCACTACAAACATTTTCACACAAATCAGCTTTAAATCAGTGATAAGTCATGCAGAAGGGTGAAACACCTATATTTACTCATTCTTCCATTTCTAGAAAGGAATGTGGTGAGCAGAAGTGTATAATCTCTCTCTCTCTCTCTCTCTCTCTCTCTCTCTCTTTCTTCTGTTCTTCTATGTCTCCTTTGTCAGTGTCTAAATTAAGCCTGATTCAGCTTTGAACAGTGTGTTCAGCTGACTTTAGCTTTACACAGAAACCTTTCATCAAAGTCTACACAAAAAGCCTAATAATACACTGTTTAAGGACAAAATTTGTAATGAGTGATGATTAATAAGGCAAGCATCACCATTACTCTTGCTGATACTGGGGTTTTTGATTCAAACTATTAGGCTGCATTTGTTTTTTTGCTACAAATGATACCTCAAATTGCATGACTTGTTGAAGAGATGTGTGCTTTTACTTTGCTAAACCCTAATATTTATGATATGATGACCTAAAGGAGCCATATCTAGGGGACCAGAATATCATAGATGGGCTCTTTTGACTTGCTCCAGTAACTGATCACCTAGTAACCACCCTAGCAACTGCATAGTAATGTCTTGGCCGCCACCTACAGCACCCAGGGCCAGTGAATTTTTCATGGGCCACCACTCACATTTTCTTCATCATAAAGTCTCCCTGTGACAAACTGAGAATTTATTTTAATTTATTTGTGTGTGTGTGTGGTAAAGTTGTTTGTTTTGTGTAGGTGCGCAGTGCTAAAAAACAATTTCTTTTGAAATTCCTTATGGGGTGTCAAAATGTGTCAAGTGCTTTCCTCCAAATCTGCACATATTTAACTTCAGAGTATTGCAGAGGACCAAAATGGCCCATTTAGAGCACACCATTTTATTCCCATGAAAATATTCTGATAAACAGTGTATGAAAAATAAAAGAAAATTTGTAAACTGCGTAGTATGTACCAAATGGAACTGCAAAATGATTATTTCCAAACAGGTTTCCCAAACACATCACCCTTCATCTCTATCATAGTTGGAGTCACACCCCTTACTCATGGCATACTTAAAGAATCCTGTTGTTGACTCTGCATACAGTTGAAATTTCAGAAGAAAAAAAAGTATGATTGTTTCAAGCCACACTGTGTTACTTAGTGTCTACAAGTTACTTGTGGAGAATCATTGTTTTGGTAATTACGTGATTACTTTGATGAATTACAAGTCTGAAGTTCGCCAATGCAAACATTAGACATTATAATTGGTATTTATATTCTGGAAGGTAAAATACCCTCTTAATCCACAGGAAATGTGAGGCAAATATGCAAACTAAACATATTTTTTAAAAGTCAAGCGATGTTCATTCATATTTTATAACAGGCAATCTCCCTTTCCCATTATTATGACACCTGCATATAGTAGTGTCCTTACCGCTTTTCCTTTATTCATCCATAACGAATGAAGGCCATAAATATGCAGTTACCTGCAAAATCTATCCCAATAGGTCTTAAATATAAATGATTAACACGGACTCACCATAATTATTTTAGGGTAAGCTAAAACAAGGTTCAGAGAATTCTCATGCCATTTCATTCTGTTCAGTCACAAGTCACTAAGCAGCAACATGATTAATAAAGTTATTACCAAATAATTACAGGCCAAGACTAACAAAATGTCATTGGGAAGGTAATCACAACCAACAGGTTCAATTTGAGACTAGTGCTCCATTTGACCTTCAGTGTGGCAGAGCGACAGAATGAAATCATTGGTAGAAAGGTCACAGCGATGGAAGTCCTCTTCTGATGAGTGTGGCAACACAGCAAATTATCCATAGCAATTTGCAGGTGGTGTGTGCAGAGCATTTCCATAACAGTGCCTATATTTTCCTTTCACCCTCTGACATTTCATAAAAAAAGTGTCATGAATATTTTCACAGCTGTTTGGTTGTGTGTTTAAATTGTTTTTTAGCATGCACACTCACAGGTCATTACTGAAACCCACTGAGATAGATGTGGAAAGCAGAGCGACTAGGGAAACAAAGATGAATCAAGATTTTTTTATGGATTGTGGTGATCTGAGGTTTGGAGATTTGGTTTTTTGAAAGTGAGGCGGTTGCAAAACAGGACAGCATTTCAGTAACATTTCAAAGGACAAAACATTTATTTTAAGGTCACTTACACCCTTCAGAAGGCTCTGATGGAGCATTTGATTGATAAGAATATGTCAAAACCACTTTGACACCACTTTAGTTTGTAATCAACTGTGAATATGGCAAACTGGATTTCCAAAAGCACAACTGTTACTGCAAATCTGAAAATATCCTCAAAGGATGATTACGTCATACTGTGTTGTTGTAAAATTGGCACTTGATAGATATGAATGCATAAGATCTGCTTTGACAATGGTTCAGGTGTGAATACAGACTGGATTAATGAAAGCACAACCATACTCCCTTGTCTGAAATTTACATTTATCAAAGGATGCTTATGTCAGCCTGCATTGCAGCAAAATGTGCATGTATATGTAGCAATGTGTTAAATACAGTATGCTTTAACGCCAGATTAGTTTGAAATCAAGCGTGAATATGGCAAATTCATTTCCAACAGTACAGCAATACATGCCTGTTTGACATTTTGGTCACATTTTATTTTAACTATGAATGTTTCTTCCGTAAACTCCTAATTTTCTGCTTAATTAGTAATGAAGTTGTTAAGTTTAGATGTGGGTGAGGATTAAGGAATCTAAAATATAGTCCTTCAGGATCAGGCATTCATATCTGCTTTATAAATACTAATCAACAGCCAATACCGTATGCTAGTAATATGCATGCTATAAGCAACTAGTAAATAGTGAGAATTGGTACCTAAACTAAAGTTTTAATGAAATGTTAATGGATCAAAGGATGGTTGCATCAGAATGCATTGCAGCAAATGTTTTTTAAAAAAAAAATTCACCATTTTTTTCAAACCCTTATGTTTTGTTCTCTATGTCTAAATTTCCTTATCTATTTCCTCGCAGGTATTAGCATAAACCTTCTTCAACTATGGCCACTTTTTTCTTATAGATTAACTAAAATCAACAGTTTGAAGAGGATCTTGCTGAGCAAGATAGATTATATAAATATGTTTATAGCTATAGTAGTTACCTGAGCAGCAACATATCTGGCATGTACAACAATGTCAAGTATGTATCTTATCTAAAACATCCTGATGCTGAAGACTTTGTTTGTAACATGGGAGTTGTAGATCTAGTTCAGATTCAACCAAAGTATGGGATGACAGCTCGAGCTTGCCAGTTTGAATTCCTTTTTGGGTAGTTAACAACTCCAGTACACGTTGTGGCTAGTTGGCTAGTTAACAACTCCAGTACATGTCAATGTCAATGTCAATGTCACCTTTATTTATATAGCGCTTTAAACAAAATACATTGCGTCAAAGCAACTGAACAACATTCATTAGGAAAACAGTGTCAATAATGCAAAAATGATAGTTAAAGGCAGTTCATCATTGGATTCAGTTATGTCATATAAGTACGATTTAAACCATGCTAATGCACTTCCACTGATGCCAACAAAGTATTCAAGTCTATGCAAAAGAATGTTGTGGTCAATTGTGTCAAACGCAGCACTAAGATCCAATAAAACTAATAGAGAAATACACCCACGATCAGATGATAAGAGCAGATCATTTGTAACTCTAAGGAGAGCAGTCTCAGTACTATGATACGGTGTAAATCCTGACTGTAAATCCTCACATATACCATTTTTCTCTAAGAAGGAATATAATTGTGTGGATACCACCTTTTCTAGTATCTTGGACAGAAAAGGGAGATTCGAGATCAGTCTATAATTAACTAGTTCTTTGGGGTCAAGTTGTGGTTTTTTGATGAGAGGCTTAATAACAGCCAGTTTGAAGGTTTTGGGGACATATCCTAATGACAATGAGGAATTAATAATAGTCAGAAGAGGATCTATGACTTCTGGAAGCACCTCTTTCAGGAGCTTAGATGGTATAGGGTCTAACATACATGTTGTTGGTTTAGATGATTTAACAAGTTTATACAATTCTTCCTCTCCTATGGTAGAGAATGAGTGGAACTGTTCCTCAGGGGGTCTATAGTGCACTGTCTGATGTGATACTGTAGCTGACGGCTGAATGGTTGCAATTTTATCTCTAATAGTATCGATTTTAGAAGTAAAGTAGTTCATAAAGTCATTACTGCTGTGGTGTTGGGAAATGTCAACACTTGTTGAGGCTTTATTTTTCGTTAATTTAGCCACTGTATTGAATAAATACCTGGGGTTATGTTTGTTTTCTTCTAAAAGAGAAGAAAAGTAATCGGATCTAGCAGTTTTTAATGCTTTTCTGTAGGATATGTTACTTTCCCGCCAAGCAATACGAAATACCTCTAGTTTTGTTTTCCTCCAGCTGCGCTCCATTTTTCGGGCTGCTCTCTTTAGGGTGCGAGTATGCTCATTATACCATGGTGTCAAACTGTTTTCCTTAACCTTCCTTAAGCGTAAAGGAGCAACTTTATTTAAAGTGCTAGAAAAGAGAGAGTCCATAGTTTCTGTTACATCATCAAGTTGTTCTGAGGTTTTGGATACGCTAAGGAATTTGGATACATCAGGAAGATAACTTAAAAAGCAGTCTTTTGTGGTAGAAGTGATGGTTCTTCCATACTTGTAACAAGAAGTAGAATTTACAATTTTGGCTATATGAAGTTTGCACAAAACTAAATAATGATCTGAGATATCATCACTTGGCTGAATAATTTCAACACCATCAACATCAATTCCATGTGACAGTATTAAATCTAGAGTATGATTTCGACAATGAGTAGGTCCTGAAACGTGTTGTCTAACACCAATAGAGTTCAGAATGTCTATAAATGCTGATCCCAATGCATCGTTTTCATTATCAACATGGATATTATGTACACGTTGTGTACAAAGCTCTCTCCACACCTGTTCAGGGGGTGGAGCCTCTCACCTGTTGCTTCAGGTAACCAGGAAGATCAGGCCATGTTTGAGCCAGACTGCTTGAGCGTGTGTGTCCATGTGTTTGTGTTTTTGTGAATGTTTATAGCTGTTGTGTGAGTGACTAAGCATATGCAGTAGATGCACAGTCCAATGTCAGCTTGCCACAGTAAGTGTTTGTGCACGTGCATGTGGTTAGTTTGTGATTAGAGGAACAAAAAGGAAAGCGACACAGAACAAGGGAATGAAAAGCAAGGGGGAGGGGTGACGCCCTGCATGCCAGTGTCTCGTAGTGTTAAAGTCATGTTTTGCTTCAATGGTTCCATTTGGTGGTCACTGACTCCCCCCACATATGAGTCTACTTTCCCAAGAACGGCTTGCAAACTCTTGAGTATCCAGAAGCTTATTTCATTCCTTTTTGACAGTTTAACCAAAATAGAAAGTTTTATTTACTCACTTCCAATTGGATTTAAAAGGAGACTAAACAATGATTAAAAAAACCCACAAATTAGTCCATACGGCTTGAGCACTATATTACTGCATAATGATGCTTATGCAGTTCCTTGAGACCGTTCAACCAAAGATGAAAATATTTTTAACTCACCTCCATGTCAATACAAAAGGAGATTAAAGAATAATACAAACCCACAAAAGTCATATGTCTTCTGAAGCCATACAACAACACTTAAGACGGACCCAAATTTAACTTGTTCATTTCTAAAAACACTTCCCTCTGCCACAGATATTCAAATTTGCCACAAAACAAAATCTGGCATGTGTGGTTTGACATCAGTGAAACTAAACAATGCGACAAGTTAAATACGAAGAAGTGTCACTTCCAAGATGAGCATTTGTGGTTAAATAATATATATACATTTTTATTTTGTTTAAAAAAAAATGATTTTTTTCTCTAGATAAGACCCCTATTCCTCGGTTGAGATCGTGTAGAGTCCTCTTAAGCTGCTCTGAAACTGCTATTTCTGTTGGCCAGCATTGAAGTCCTTTATGGAAAAAAATCCTGTAATGGTTTCCTCAAAACCCTTAATTTCTTTGCAACTGAAGAAAGAAAGACATGAACATCTTGGATGACATAGGGGTGAGTAAATGATCAGGAACTGTAGTTCTGGAAGTGAACTAATCATTTAAGACATTATGTGGCATATTGCACGTCATACTTTTAATCATTTTTTTTATGAGACTCTTTGCCCTTTTTTGGATTTTCTTTTGTGTACTGCTGAAAAATGTTGTGGGTGGAATGACATAAAGATGAGTAAACGATGACAGAATTTTCATTTTTGGGTGAACAATCTCTTTAATAAGAAATATCTTAAAGCTTACTGAGCTCATGAAAACACTCATCTGAGAGCATTTCCAACCACAATAACAAAATAACACACTACACACCACTTCGGTATCACATAACCACCCATTCTACAGGGTGATTTGTATGACAACAAATGCTCATCTTCAACGAGAACCCATGCAATCTAAGTTTGGTTGGCTTTGGTTAAGTTCGGTTGGGTTTGAAAACGCTCACAGATGTTGTGGTTGCCCATGTGTAGGGCGATGCACATACATTCAGATTATAGTCTTAAAGTTAACGTGAGATCACAACTGATTTGCCTTCTTTATTCCATGTTACTTTATTTTATCATTATTGTTGAGAACGATTCATCAGAGCAATTTCCACTTTCACACTTTCATTTCAAAATGAAAGAGATTTTGGTTTTCACAATCTTCCACCAAAATGAAATAACTTGTATCTGGCCTTTTTTGTTTCTGCATGAGATTAAAAAGTGCTGCATATTACACTTTTGTTGTACTGTAGGTTCATTAAATGCTCATCATTATAGGTTCTTTAGATGCGTTTTGGTTTCAGAGTTCTCATGAGGTGTTTGTGAAATACAGGTGAAAAGTCAAAAGTCAGTGTCTCCATGACGTGCTGATTAAATTGTCAATGCGGTAATAGCCACCTATAGTGTTCTCAACAGGTCTTTAATTCGACTAGAATTGACCAAACTAGTGAAAATTAATGGACTAATTACAAAGTAAACAACTCGACCGCTCACCCATCACTTTTGTTCAGAATCTAAATGAATGTAAAATGATTTGAAACATGATATAATCTGTAAGTGAGCCAGTTTTCAGTGACCGCTCAGTTGAGTGAAATTACATCAACACCTCCATTTATTAACTAAAGGTTCAAGAACAAAGTTAGTGGATGTTTGTTGAAACTAAGATGAATTTAAGTCCAAAAATATATCAGTTCAAAATATCTGGATTAGTTGGTCTGCAAAAAAAAAAGAAAAAAAAAAACACACTGAGGAAACTCATTTTAGAAGCCAAACCACATGAAGAACAAAGTTAGTTTACTAAAGAACTAGAGAACAAAATTTCCTTTACAGAAATTAAAAAGGTTCCAGGCCCAGACAACACTGGGAATCTTATCTTTAAACCGGCTTTTCTGAGTTATGCAGATGGTCTCCTCCATGCATTTCTTCTAAGTGCACTAGACGTGTCTCCTCGCCTCAGAGCAGGTTCTCGTTTCTCCACCATTAGCTATTCATAGCACTCAAGGAATGTGGTTTCCCCACCCCATGATTTGTTAGCTCTTTCTTTTTTCCTCCTTTCTCTCCACTCTGGCTCATGCTGTGTTTGTGCATGTGTGTGTGTGTGTGTGTGTGTGTGTGTGTGCTAAGCGCTGGGCAAGACCGGCTCTTGTCCTGGATCTACATCTGGCATTCAGGGTCCATGTAGGTCAGACGTTGGTTATGACACAGTGCTCAATGAAGGGAATGCTGACTCTGCTCAGAGAGAGTTCAGTTGCAAAACCCTTTCATGAAACATTATACAATATACATTTTCATACTGCTGTAGAGTGCTACATTTCTTTCATTTAGAGGTTTTAGCAGCAAACAGTAAATTAATGTGGCATAATGTGTATCACAAAAAATCATTTCAACTTGTCATTTAATATTTAATAATATTTAGTTAAGCATATGTTATGGCGAGACTTTTTCAATGGTTGTAAATCAGGATTTTAAAGCATAAGTGTGCACATTTTTGAAAACAATCCCATTATCATCTCTGTGTAAACAACAAAATTGCAAATTTGTGAAAACGTTGTCGTCATGTGAATGCATATTATGTGTTCTGTCAGTATATGCGCAAACGCGTAGTGTTTCTGTTCAAAGGGACATGGCCATCTACTGGAGACGTTTGGGGTACTAAAACTACTTTACAAAGAAATACTTGGTAAGCTTTTTCTCATCTAAATCGTGTTAACATGAATGTTGGACTATATTATTAAGACAGAGAGAATTTAACAATACCATTGTAAGTGATATTTTAAGATTCTCCTTATAACATTCCCATAATAGCAGATGAGCTTCCTTTGATTTGAGCTCACTCGCGCTAGAATATCTCTGTTTGCCACCCACTGAGCACTTCCAAATCAGTTTCTGACCTTTAAAAAAGATGCTACAACTTTATTGTTGTAGACAGTATATTGTGACCTCGAAGATGTGATAAGTTTCAGTGAGAGCCAATGTCACTGAAAAAGGTCTTTTGCCTCAATAATCTCCTAATTTGCTGCTTATTAATAGTTAGTAAGGTAGTTGTTAAATTTAGGGATGGGTAGGATTATGGATGTAGAATACTGTGATGCAAAAAAATGTGCTTTATAATAAGTACTAATAAACAGTTAATATGTTAATAATAGGCATGCTAATAAGCAACAAGTTAGTAGTGGGACTGGTCCCTATACTAAAGTATTACCCTTAAACGTCTGCACTCCAACAGAATGATGTGTTACAGAGGTCAATTAAATGTTTTGTGCCTGACCAGAGAAATGGCGAGCATGGTATAGATTTTTTTTTTTTTCATGAGAAATTCAAGTTCAGCACATGTTATGTTTACTGCCTTTAACCGTCATTTTGCATTATTGACACACTGTTTTCCTAATGAATGTTGTTCAGTTGCTTTGACGCAATGTATTTTGTTTAAAGCGCTATATAAATAAAGGTGACTTGACTTGACTATGCTGAAAGTACAAGAAAATCATGATCATGAGAAAATGACAAAAATGCTCATGAGGAAAAAGCATAAGGGCCTAGGTCTTATTATAAAAACTTTTCATTTTGTATTGCTTAATAAAAGTTACACGCCATGTTACTGTTTTTTTTTAGTTTTTTTTTTTTTTTTGGTTTAAGCTTTTTTATGTCTGAGTGAACCCTGAACACAGATACAGTATACGTTTGTGTAAAAGTGAAACTAGCTCTCAGAAAACATTTGCACAGATAAGAAGACTTTAAGTTCTTATCTAAGCTGCACATGGCAAATGCTGTGGTTTTGCATTTGGATGTTTGTAATAATTTCATCTTATTTCTACATCCGTCATGAGAAACAGTATTTATTCCCCCAATAAAGTAAATGAATGACTTTGCTGTCGGTCACATGCATACTCAGAGAGAGCAGCGCGTGCAACGAGTGTCCATGTCCCCGCTGGGCGAGATAGACAGATAAATACAGCAACACGTGAGGAGGAGTGGGGGATTTGGAGGTGAACAGCGAGTGTGAAAGCAGGCACAGTTAAGCAGCCAAAGACACACAAGACGGCCAAGAAACAAGTTGTGGCTTGGGTCTTTATTTCCGGTTATACCGCAAACAAACAGCATACACATGTATGTTTCTCCACACCTGCTGTGTTTTGCCTTTGCTCCTCCCCATCAGCTTGCTTTTACACAGTTTCCTTCTGTTGTATTGAGAGAAAGCCGTTAGGCCGTTGCTTTAATTCTCTTCTTTTCCTCCAGCCTCCCCCTCTCCTCTACCATAGCATCAGGTCCTTCCGTCCAGCCAACACACACACACACACACACACACACACACACACACACACACACTAACACACTGCATGGTGCAACATGCCAGGCAACCTGATGTATCCTTTCTCCGAAGATCCGAAGAGCCCTCAATGACTCCAAACACTGCTGCTGTCTCACATTCAACACAAACACATCTGTAAAGCACCACAGCTTGGACTTACACTGTGGCCTGACCATGGCAAATAAATCTGACGTGAATCATTCCATGGCTAAACTCCATTTACAAAAAATGACCTGTTCTGGGTAGATTTCTTTTTGTTGTCTGTTTCAGATTCCAAATAACAAGGCAAAAAATTGTAGTTAGTAATGTAATACATTTCATAACACATTTAGGTAATATAATAAGACTACTTTTTAATTACTTTTATATTATTTTTGACATCATTTTCACAGTGATTAAATAGGGCAATATTCTTCCATATTGACCTAAAAATACAGAGAGAGAGATTTTTTTTTCATTTGTTGTTATTGACAACATGAAGTGCATTAAACATTACAACAGGGTTTCCTAAACTGGTGTTCTTGAAGAAACTGGAGGGTTTGTGACATCAAAAAAAAAAAACCTTCTAAAACCATTATATATATTTACCTGCACATCATGTGACCATTACCTTGACATGTCAGAGGACCATGAACATACAGATGTGTTATTGACTTTTACCTTAAATTCTCCCCTGAAGGAGGGAACGGAGACACCACGTCGGTGACCGATGAATATGGGATATCGCTTCTGGTCAGGGACCAGACATGGAGTTTCCAAAGGTCTGGACGCGGGTGCCAAATGGTGCCCCGTCTCTGAGTCAGTAAATCCCTCCTCAGAGGAACCGGCCAAGGAGGGGCTGTCAAGAGGAGCACTAGTTCGGGGAACCAGGTCCGAGTAGGCCAATATGGCGCTACTAGCAAGACTTGCTCCTCATCCTCCCGGACTTTGCACAGTGTCTGTGTGAGAAGGCTCACTGGGGGTAACGCATACTTGTGTAGTTCCCGCGGCTGTGTGCCAGTGTGTCCGTGCCGAGAGTTCCCTCGGTCAGGGAGTAGAACTACTGGCAGTGAAAGGTCTCTGGAGAAGAAAACAGGTCTACCTGAGCGGCTCCGAACCGCCTCCAAATCAGCTGGACCGTCATGGGATGGAGTCGCCATTATCCCAGGAGCATTGCTTGAGACAGCTCATCGGCTGTATGATTGAGCAGGCCTGGAATGTGAACGGCACGAAGTGACCTCAGAACATTCTGACTCCAAAGGAGGAGGTGGCGAGCGAGTTGCGACATGCGACGGGAGCGCAGACCACCTTGTCAGTTGATGTACGCAACGGTCGCAGTGTTGTCCGTTCGGATCAGCACATGCTAGCCTCATAAGAGACCTTTGAGACGGTTCAAGGCAAGGTGTACTGCTAGCAACTCTAGGCCATTGATGAGCCACTGCAGCTGCGGGCCCATCCAAACCCTTGAGACTGCATGCCCATTGTACGTGGCCCCCCAGCCGGGGGTGGAGGCATCAGTGTAAACCACAGCATGCCTGGAGATCTGCTCTAGGGGCACCCCTGCCCGGAGAAATGCAAGATCTGACCACGGGGTGAGGATTTGATGACAGGCCAGTGTAACTTGGACCCGGTGAGTGCCACGCTTCCATGCCTACCTCGGGACTCGGCCATAAAGCCAGTGCTGGAGCGGTCTCATATGTAATCGGCTGAGCGGTGTAAGTGCCGCCGCGGCCGCTATATGCTCCAGGAGCCTCTGAAAGAGTTTCAGTGGGACCGCTGTCCTGCTCTTGAACGTATTCAAGCAGGATAGCACCGACCGTGCACATTCCTCTTTGAGGCGTGCTGTCTGTATGACCGAATCCAACTCCATACCAAGAAAAGAAATCTTCTGCCTCGGCGAGAGTTTGCACTTTTCCCAGTTGACCCGAAGGCCCAGCAGGCTCAGGTGCCGGAGCACCACATCCCTGTGCTCGCACAACTGATCCCGAGACTGTGCTAGTGTCAGCCAATCATCTAAGTAGTTGAGTATGTGAACACCTTGCTCTCTGAGGGGAACGAGAGCTGCCTCCGTGATCTTCATAAAGACACGGGGAGACAGGGACAGCCCGAAGGGCAGGACCTTGTACTGATCTGACCGTCC
The DNA here is from genome assembly GCF_963082965.1 of Carassius carassius. NCBI lineage: Eukaryota > Metazoa > Chordata > Actinopteri > Cypriniformes > Cyprinidae > Carassius > Carassius carassius. Next base: position 27,651,351 of record NC_081779.1, read on the forward strand.
TTCGAACGCAAACCGCAGAAAAGGTCTGTGGCGCGGAAGGATGGACACATGAAAGTACGCGTCCTTCTGGTTGATCGCTGCAAACCAATCTTGGGGGCGGACACACCTGAAAATGCGTTTCTGTGTAAACATTTTGAACGGTAGCCGATGGAGGGCCCATCGGCCCATGATGGACCATCAGCCTTGGCTATGCGATTCAGTTCGCCCACCGTCCCCCCAAGTTCCACGGTATCCACTTCACTACAGTGAAAGTGTCCGATGCCCCTGTCTTGCGAGAAGAGATTGCAGTCCTACTGGCGAAGGACGGCGATCTCTTCGAGGCCGAACTGAATCGCATAGCCGAGGCTGATGGTCTGCAGATGCCAGTGAGATGGGCTGGGTAGCGCTGACCTGCCGCTTAAAAACCGTACAAACTGGACCAGCGGAACCACAGCCATACCCGCAGAGGGGCAGCGAGGTGGAACACACGGACCCAACTCGGGCGGCTTGTGAACAGGCCGGAGTGTGGTGTGGGGTGCAGGGCTCACCTGGTTCCACTGGTTGGCAGAGGGTATATGAGTAGGGCCTTTGTTGATGCTCTCGAACTGCCCGCTGCTGCCATCTGACCAAGGAGGAGGATGAGTGAGGTCCGGAGCTTGGCCATCCGCAACTCTCCGTGCTCTCCTGGGACCCAGAGATAAGGGAAATTGCTCTTTAATCGAGTATTTTGGTACCGTCGGCCGTGAGGACAGAGGTTCAACATCTCCCAAAGAGCAGATCCCTCCAACTCTGGGTCGCCTGTCTCAGGGCTGCTTGCTCTTCCGTTTACCGCCAGGTTTGGTAGGCTCCATGGCGCTGCTTTGCTGGAGGCAGCTGCGGAAGCGGCACGGGGGCAGATGCAGGGGGCCACCCTCGGCGACGTGTAGACTGGGGCACTTTCTGGGTCATGACCACCCTCGTGCAGGTCCTTCAGTGCCTTAACCTGGTGCACCTGCATTAACGCCATGGCGTGTAAGGCGGAAGCAGCTTCCCCGCAAGCCGCATAGGCACTGCCGGTCAGACCAGATTAGTGCCTACAGGCCCGGGAAGGAAGCACTGGGTCTCCACACCAGGAGGAGGCGGACTTAGGACACAATTGCATCGCTACCACCCTCGGTATTCGACGGGATTCCCGAATCGAGGGTGGTGAGGGACACTGGAACGACCACCGCTGTAGCGCTGTCTCGCCAACACAGGAAGCTTCCCAGAGCGTGCTGAACTCGCAGTTCACCGTAGACACAGTTGAGGTAAGCAGAATGATACTGTCGCTCGGCTTCGAAGTGAAAGGCTGGTATGCATTGCACATGCTGCCTTCTTATACTCACGCAGTGATCAGCGGCAGCTGGATGCAATAATTGCATGCCAATGTGCATTGGCTCGTTTAGTTTACACTCAAAGTAGATTGGTCTATTGAAGCGATATCCCATATTAGTCGGTCACCGATGTGGCGTCGAGACTGACCGACTGATAGGGAAAGTGAATTTGTTCATTTTAATGTGTTTGAAAGATAAAAGCCTCCCAAAGACAAAGGCTTGTGTGAATAATGTGTAACTGCACCTGTAATGTGATCAGTCACTCAGTGTGTATTTTTAATAATGGAAAAATGGTTTATTATATAATAATCCATTTCATTGCAAGTGCAGTGCATGTTCAGAGAGAAGCTCTGCCCTCACACTTTTGATTGGCTGTGATTTTTCGTTTTGGGTTTGGTTAGGAAACAGATCTTTACAGTAGGGCTAAATTAGAGTTTCATATCAATTGTTAGCATATTCAAATTATATGAATATAGTACTGAGAGTTGGAGTCTTTATCTTGTGGTTAACTGAGACCCCTTAAGTCCATAAAAAGTGCCCTTGTGGTGCATACGCGTCTTGTATAACTCGTTTAAATTTTGAGTTTCCGACCACTTAAAATGTTCAAATCCTGTTGTAACTGCAAGATGGCAACTTTGAATCTTCTCCAATATGACCATTGTGAAAATTGGAAGCAAACTGTACTAGATTCTTGTACCTTTTCTATATAGCACTTTATTATCATGTGCTTATAATGTGTTTCCTTTCTTCACAGATCTGTACACTGAGAACTTGGAGGAGAATAATATATCACATCACTATTTTGCTGTCATGTTTTGAGGTGTCTTGACGGACACAAATAACTGTTGAGTCTGAGCACATGAACAGCTCTGAATCAAATTTCCATGTTGTTACCCAGTTACTCTGGTTATTCAGATTAGATGTGAACAGTATTGATCTGGGTCTGGGTCTCCAAATGTACACTCTTGGTCTGGATCTTGTCTTGGACTGTAGTATAAAGGTGCTAAAGGTCATGATAGCAAAGAATCCACAAGACCTCTAGGAAACGCTTTTTATTGGCTCCCTTTAGACTTTGTTCATTACAAGTAACTTTGCAAATCCATTTCAACTAGCGGTCTTCTGGGTATTCGTAGACTGTCTGCTTAATATCTACTTACACTTTATTTTGATGTTTCTCCAACATACATTAAACTGTCTATAAGCAGCTTTGCAAGTATGTCAACTCATTCTACCAAACCCAACCTTAAACAAAGTCTACTAACACTCTAATGAGAGTTAGTTGGCATGTAGTTGCAAAGCAAAAAAAAAAAAAAAACATTGCATTGCATTTTTTTTTTTCAATATTACAAGTGATCTTAAACCAGCTCACAGCAAAATTACCATTAACCTCACTGGAAACACTCAAAAACACTCAACTACTCACAGGATATTGTAAGATACTGTGCAGATCTTAAATAAACAATGTCACAAGTAAGGCATAATTTACATCCTGCTGGTTGTTTTTGCAGAGTAAACCCTGACAGGGCGATCCAGACCCTGACGCAAAGCTATTACATGGCTACTTGCCACATAAGTAAATAATTAAATGCTTAATATTTATTTGAGTTGAAATATTTGAACTCAAAGCTTTCGTGAAGACAGCAGTTGCGAGCAAGTGGCAAATTCAAACTAAACAGACATTTAAGGGAAACAGTTTGGGCAAACCACATTTTACCACAAAATAATTAAGGCAATAAAATAATTAAGACAAAAATGTTTTAAAACTTTACCAGTTTGTTAGTTATCTTTTAATCCGTTACAGCGTACAAATCAATTGTAGCAAAATGGCAGCAGCTGTGTTTGTATAACGCGTTACCAGGATGACATAATTGAACAATTGTACACCATTTTGAATCGAGTTTTAATATTTTATTAGCTAAACAAACGCAAAGCTTTCACCAAGAAAAAAAAATTGATTGTTCAAGCAAGAGTACAGCTCTGACTGCTGTTACCCGGATGAGCCTGTGTTATTAGCTTTTACAGGATGTTATCGAGGGATAACGTGTCGCAACTGACCAATCAGAATCAAGTATTTCACAGAGCCGTGTAATAATATGGGATAATCTATTATCAATGAAGTGGATTTAATATGCAAATAATCGTGTTAGAAACAATTTAACATGAGTATATTTCTTTCAGTACTCTTCCACTAAAGGGGACCATCCAAATTTGACTTGGAGCTCTGAATGAATTTTTAGAAACTTTATAAAACATGGAAAGGCTGATTCTTGGACTGAAAACACGTGGACTGGGACCTATTGTTTGATGTCGGTATGGATCTGCATCTGATCTGGTATTAAGTCTGGTCTTTACTCCAAGTCTGTTATTATTAGAAGGCAAGTACTGTAACATTATCATCAGACACCAGCATTGACTAAGAATCATGGAATGGATTAAGGATGTTTAGAAGTTTTTTTTTTTTGTTTTTTTACTGGATGTTGAAATTATTTTTGCAGTGTTTAATGAAATGTCATGGTCTTGTGTGTAAAAACTGAAGATGAGACCTCAGTATTCCATTAAATGAGGAAACAAGTGATGTAACATGTAGCATATAACAATGAGGTCCAATGTTCAACTGCTAGAGCAAGCTTGGTTTTCCCTTTCTTCCCACACCTTCCTCTCTCTCTCTCTCTCTCTCTCTCTCTCTCCCCCTCAGTCTCTCTCTCTCTCTCTCTCTCTCTCTCTCTCAGTCTGTCTTTGGCTGAGTCACTCTGACCACCTCTGCTAAGGATCGAGTGGATTCTTAATGGTGTCTCCATGGCAAACCTGCAGGCGAAGGTCAGAGGAATGTCTGAAGGTCTGCTGGAAACACACGCTAGCAGAGAGCGGCTGATCTTTGCACTGTCTGCTTGTTTTGGGGAAACAATCTGTTTAACTCATTGGCTGTTTGTTCAAACAAATATTCTTTACAGTCATTGTTTCCCAGCATTATCCTGAATATAAGAGCATGTTACTCAATCCTATTTGTGAAATTATGGATTTGGTTGTGACCTAGTCAGAAAGGTGAAAAATATCTCATCTCGTGAAAATGCTAAATCCTGTGAAAAGCACTGTCAAAAAAAAGCACTTTATAAAGCAGGTTACAGTACAAGAAGAGATCATGTAAACCCTGTGAACCTTGTAAAGAAAAGCTGAGTATACTCCAAACATTTAACTAAACTTGTGTCAGATTAAGTAATTGCATGTCCCATAACTCGAAACTCAAGCGATATTAACCGGTTAACTAGTTCCAGGTTTCACCTCAGATTTGTGATTGCTTCAATTTAGAAAGTTAAATTTATTTGGATCGCATATAGAACGTATGAAGTTAATCATTAATAAACTGGATTCTCCCCAAAAATGCATACTATATACAACGGCTTCTCAATATAATACACCTTCAACTAAATTGATGTGATGCACAGAACACAGTCCATGTTTACTGGAAGGAACAGTTCACTAATGTGACTACACACAAAACAACTATAAATAAACCTGAAAAGAGCTAATATCTAGTTGAATATGTCTAAGTTATTTTGCTTTGACCAGGAGCCAGTTGTAAAAACTGCTTAGACTATTCTTAAAAAGTTTTTTTGTTTTCCTCTAGACTGATCATAACTGTTTGAAGTCAGTTACAAAAACATAGATTAGCCCAATTTTAATAAGAAAAATGACACTGATTATTTCTTGGCTAACTGCTAGTTGGTCAACTAGTCCTTAAGAAACATTCTTAACGTGTCTATGGTCCCATTTACATTAGTGCGTTTTCGTTTAAAAGCGGCATTTTAGAAAATTAAAATGATCCACAGATTCAACAGTGAACATGATGGCGAGGAAAAGCAAGATGTCTTTGTCTGGACAGAAGATGGGGTGGAATTGTTACTCAAAGTAACTAATGCATTTTTTTGTGTGTGTAAAATGTCATCTGAACATGAATCTATAGCCACCCAGAGCAATTTTTTGCATTTGTAGTTCAAATCTCAAACAATCTTCAAACACACACACACACACACACACACACACACAACAGCTATATAATAACACTGCCTTGAGACTCGCCTACATCACACCAGCCATGATGGCAACTTTAGAAGAGGCAAGAATACCTCATATTTTCTTCATAAAATGCAAAATATGGCTTTTTATACTGTCACGTACCGGACGAAAAAAATGAAAACTTGAATTACAAAAATAAATAAATAAATAAAACAGACAATTAATGTAATTATGTAATTATACACACACACACACACACACACTTTAGTTTTGGAAAATAAGACAACTTAAGTCAGCCTACCTGTTTGTTTGTTTGTTTGTTTTTCAGTTTATCATCCCTCTTTTTTTCATGAAGTCTATTTCCATAAAAAAAATAAAAAAACTGTATTATGCATTTCCATTGTAGAAATTTAACTGGAATGAAAAAAAAATTATATATATATATATATATATATATATATATATATATATATATATATATATATATATATATATATATATATATAGTAATCCTCCAGGAATGTGGCCACATTGCAATTTTTAGTTGGTGATTAAGCAGATATGAATATGATATGAATATTGTCATATGTGTTTATTAAGTTAAGACTTCCTATTATCTCAAGAATTTACACTCTCTTTTAAAAGAATATTCACATAAGTTTCTTAAATATCTTTAAAATGAGATTAAATGGCGAATGAAAACTTTAGCTAAAGTACGTCTGCAGTGTTTTTTTTTACTTCAGTAGTCCAGCATGTTTACTCTTAAAAAATAAATAAATAAATAAATAAATAAAAAGACTTCCCCTTTTTCTTGTTTTAATGTCTTCGATTAACCTTAAATATATTTTAACATATACAGTGAAAGAGAAAGAAAAGCTTGATTTATCATAGCTTGAGCTGTGACGTGTAAAAAGGAAAAGTTGTGCGGAAAGCCCTTATATGGAAATACCTACTTCATGCAAATTACTAATCTGTGGAACACAGTCGATCATTTGGAACACTTGAAATTCATTAACATTAGAAGGAGGCTAAGAACAGTGAATCAGGCAGACATTTTTCGAAAGAGAACTTCTCCTGCACGTACAAATACTAAATAATCCACGCAATTATTAGTGAAAGACACCCATTTTTATATTTGATTTCTTTCAGGAAATGCAAATCAGCTTCAGGTAAAAAACAAGTTAAACTCAATTGAAAGCATCTGTGACATGCTAAAAATGACTATCAATTAAACAAACAAACACACACAAATACATATACTGTAAAGGAACTATCGCTATATGTTCAAGTATAAGTGCATAAGGTCCAAAATATTATTTATGTAAGTAAAAGGATGCAAATGCCTCTAGCTCTGCAAGCCTGATTTTCATGCATCATTGCATGAAATGCATCAGTCTGCATCAGTAACGTGCGGTGAAATCTTGTCATGGGTAGGCTGTGACCTATCAATGTGTGGAATATATGTTCATATATTCATTCAGTTAATTTAGCAACCCAAGTTCATATCAGGCATCATCAGATCGCTGCCTGCATTCAGCAAAGTCAGTCATGTGAGGCTAATGCACAATCAAATATAATAATCAAATGAATGGACACATCTATCTTATGACTTATACAACAAACAAATGTTTTGTGCGGGACACAGAGAAGGAGGCGGCGCGGCAGCCTAGTCACTCCATCAAAATGCGCAAACGCGCACAGACAGCCACGGCGCACACACACACACACACACACACACTTTTGGTCTGGTGACGGCGCACCAGGCTACAGTCAGAAAACATTGCGTCAGCAGTACAGCTTTAAAGTACAAAAACAGCTTATTCGCTCCTACAAACTGCTAGGCGCACACACCGACACGCAAGTATACTAGATGCTAGTATTCGGGAAGCGCGCGGATTGAGTGAGAGCGAGTAGATCACGTGACATGAAGCAAGCTCGGTCTCTGCCTCAATGTTGATAATTCAAGACAGCATGAGAACTGACTGCGCATGCGCAGATCTACATAAACTACGTTCTATGGACCAAAGAGGCACCGCTCACCTCTGCCTCAATGGCCATGGCTTTTGAATTTCCTGCATGAAACAACGGTTTTTAGGAGCAAACAATGGCAAAATGAGTATATTATGTGTATTCCTGAAAATTTTTGTTACAAAAAATAATATTTGGAATAAAATTAATGCAATTAATAATGTAGTGAATTAATGAAGCTCTTGGAATTAATAAATGTAATGTCAACATTTCCTTTGGTGAGGCACTGCCTACCCTGCCTACCCTGACCGCACGTCCCTGGTCTGCATTGGACACTCCAGCAGGCATTATTGTAAACTGTCTATAGTCAGTTTTCTCTTTCACTATCTTGCTGATTTAGTTAAACTGTCGACATGTTTATAATTATCTGCCTAAATAATTCTATCATCCATCATGTTAATAACTCACCGCACTCTACTGAGACACAGCAGGCCTACAAAGTTAAAAATGTGCAATAGGACTGCATGTATACAATGCTTTAGCCAGCATAGCATTCAACATGTGCTTGTTTAAAGTAGTTTCTGTCCTGCTTTTTTCTGGGTTAAACTTGTTTTTAACCCAGAATATTGCCTTAAGAAGAATTCACAAAGAAAATCACTGTCAAGTCATCTGTAAAAACAAAAACTGTCAAGGCTAACCAGCAGCCCCTGCAGCTTTAATCATACGTGACAAAAGCTGCACCTCAGATGGGAGCCGCCCAGTGACATATGCCACGCTGACCTGCCCAAGCCATGCTGCTTGGCTGGGCTTTGCTATTCTCAGCTTCAAGAAGCTCAAAAGAATTACTGCTAATTAAGGGATGTTGACTTTCACTCTTGTGCCTCTCCCGTTGTGAATCATTAGAACTGTATTGCAAATAACAAGTAGAATCTGATTTGTACTTGAAAACGCAGGGAAGGGACTTTCACTTTTAGTCCATTGTTTTCTTAAGAATATATATCATACATTATTGACATAAGAAGATTATTTGAAATGAGAATATTAAAGTCTATTAGAATGACAATAACTGAATGAGGCAAAAATCCCAGAGTTATTTTTTTTTTATGTAATTTCCACCCTGAAATGAACATTCTGTAATAATTTATTCACCATAAACATCTTTACAAATCTGTATGACTAATTGCCTTTCCATTACCCTTCAAATTGTGCAAATTGAAATTGTGAATTGGAATTTTTCGTGAAAACTCCCATGTATTTAAAAAAATGATTTTACTCCTGTGGTTTTTCGGGTAATTCGTAATCATTATCATTATCATGATTAAATAATCATTATTTAATGTAAAAACCTCCAAGAAACACCTCGTACATGGCCGCTCTGAAGTAAAAGGGTCTTTCCTTGCCATTAAAACCCTTTATTTATACTGCACACGTCTGCGGCACATTACGGTATCCCAGAAATGGCTCTCTGTGCTGCTTCGCTAAAGATACACACCTCCTTCAGATATGTTTCCTTCAGATAAAAATAATGGCTAGTGTGATATACTGTATGTAAACCTACCAACATCTGTCACCATGACTTCATGAGAGGGAAGGTTTTGTGCAAATCTGCAATGGAAACGCAGCTATTGTCTTTTTGCCATGAAACACAGTTTAGCAGAATATTTTGAGTTTGCATAGCATGGCTGTTGAAACATACTAGTGTTTTGACCAGTCTTGCAGCACGAGATCAACATGAAGGTGAGTTTGATAGCCAAAGGTTCATTTCTGAATGAGCATATTCCTTTGAATTCAGAGTAAGAAAAAGAGAAATCATCCAGAGCCTCCTCCAATCTCAGATTAGTTTGAGTCTCCCATGAAAAGCTGACTTTGCGTGGGTGGCCAACAACTGGCTTTTCCCATGAAAATCAGCTCTGCCATTTCCAAAATCAAATAAGAATGAGTCACAGTGATGTGCTGCACATATCATGAGAGTGTGAGAGTGATAGATGGCAAATAGCCATAGTAAATAGAATGGAGAGAGGATGAAATAAGAAGAGGACACTAAAGCTTTGTTTCAAAACCTAGTGTGCTTCCTTGTGACTCTCCACATTTGCAGCTGCTTTTTAATGCAACATCCTAACTGACACGGTGACTCTTAAATGGCTGATTTATTTTGCCTCAGGGCCACACAAATCCTCACTCCCCATGTAACAAGTACAGGAGACGCAACTCATGACCGATTCCAGTAGGGTCTGATGTTAGCATGTTGCTAAGCTAATGATTCAGAATTTTTAATTAAGTCCATAAATACACACACAAAATGTTTTAGAAAATAGATTATAGATTGTTTATTAGATGATATATTAGATGGATATGATTATATTTATTATTTATTTAGATAGAAAAGAATCAAACACACTCTCTTTACAATATACATTAACTTTACATTTTGGTGAATTAGTAGCCAATTCATATAATCAAGTGTTAAGGTAAGGGGTGGAGTTTTAGGCTTTTGTTTTTATGAATTATGTTTTCATATGAATCAAATCATACACATTAACACTACATCAGCAATTCGTGAAAGAGTCATGTTTTGTCATGACTCATGAGACTGGATTGAAGTGGCTGTGTTTGCTAATACAAACTAAGGATGAGTAATACTCACGCTGCAGTGCCATGTCAGTGTATTTTCAGTGCGTATTCACTTATGGATATGCAGGTTGTTGCCAACATTTCCAACACAGGCTCATTGGATAAATGTACCTGTGGCAACTATTCTACAAAATTATATTATGTTGCTTCTTTGCGACATTTCCAAATTGAATTTTCCATCATGTGGCACACTAAAAGTGTGTTAAGTTTTATCCAAAACAGATCAATCTGAATGTGGCTACGTGTTATTACATTGGTTGTTGTACGTATCACAGCAGTGGCACTAAAGGGTTAATGCTCTATTGCCTAAAAAAGGCAATAGAGCATTAACCCTCTAAAAAAGCATGCCATCTACACTAAAGCTAACAGATAGTGTTAACAAAAGCAAACGTGTCATTCTATTTGTATTTGAGCTCTTTTATCAAGTGTCAGGACTTGTGTTTCACGGGATACCCATTATTTAGCAATAATTTCAAATGCTGTACCGGGAGGGGGACTGAGCAAGTTTACTGAGCTAGCTTACAGAAAAGGTAGCCATACATTAAACGAGTCTTTAAATAATTAATAATCTGCCCTTGTAATCATAATTTGAGTGAAAAGGAATAAAAGTTCTTAGTGCTTTACTGACACTATAGCTATTTGTATTTATAGGTAAATTGTTGTTTTCCAATAAGTCTATGTTGTACATTTTGCATAAGGTTTCAATCATAAGAGAAGCTGGAACTACAAGGACGAGAACCTCTGGCTTAATTATTCTGAGTTGAGGGATGATTATACAGTCTTTACAGAGAATTGTGAGAAACTGTACATTGCTCATACTGGTAAAACTGTATTTTTGTTGCTAGACTCTCAAGGTTATGTTTCTGGATGTTATGTGGGAATAACTTCATGCACTATAGATTTATTCAGTGAAGATACCTCACACAAGAGCACAAAAAGCAGCATGAAGCCACCTGACAGTGCTATCGGAGTTCAACTCCTCCCTCCTCAAACAGGAAACAAGACTCATCCACAGAATGCTTGAAGAAACAATGAAGAAGGAATGGAGAAGAGTCGGTGGGGGTAAGGAGGGACAGAGGCACTTTCAACACTTTCAGCCTCAACACTGCACTTGACTCAGACAGGAGAACATTTTATTGCTCTTTCTAATCTCAAAAGACATAAAGGTCACATTCTCAGTCTATTTTTGACACACAATATGAATATAGAGCTAAACAGCTCATATGACTTGCTCTTGATAAGAGAGCTCTTGTTGAGTTCTTGTTATATCTTGGTAAATCTGAGGACATTTTTAGAACTGAAACTCCAGAAGAGATATAATTAAGATCATTTCACTTACAGTTTTTCTTGGCCAATATTCTGCTGCGAATCCTCTTTGACCATGTGACAATCTGAGAGTATGCTGTTGAAGTACATTATTAACAAGATTGTGATGATGCATTCACAATGTTTCAGTGTGTGAGATCCAGAGGGCCCTTTGCACTTTGAAACATTCAATATATGCGGTCATCTGAATGTTTTATGACAGATTTGACATAATTACAAACACAAAGAATGCATTTAACAGCATTATCAGTGTCACATGAAAATGACTGGATCCAACAGAAAAGCAACATGCACAACATTTACATGCCGTACGTGATTACAACTCGCCTGAGAGCCGTTTGACTGGTCTGCAAATATTCTTGACTTACTGGATTTCTGGAGAGCAAACATGCATACGTGCATGCGAATGGGTTAGTGTGAGTGTGTATGTGTATGTGCATGTGCTGCTGGACCCTCCCCCTTGCTCCTCAGGGTCGTCGCCGTGGCAGCCTGATTATGTAAGTTGTTATCCAATCAGAGTGTGCCTGTCTTGCTGTGTCCCGTGCAAATGCTGTTTGTTTGCATAGCAGATAGTCCTGGGGAAGTTTAAGAGTTTGGGACAAAAGCACACACACACACACACACACACACACACAGGGGTGTTTTTTGTGAAAAGTGGGGACATCCCATAGGCGTAAACCACAGGAAACTTTGTGCAATTTTACTTTCTCAAAAAAACTCATTCTCTATGGTTTATAAGCATTTTGAAAAATGGGGACATGGGTTATGTCCTCTTAAGTCACCCTCTCCTTGTAATACCTGTGTCATACCCATGTCATTATACAGAGTTGTGTCCTGATATGTCACAAAAACAAGAGCACACACACACACATACACACACATAACATTTATGTAGCATTTCATACAACAAGCCTTTGTGAGCACTGCAAAGTACAGGAAAATGTCATCATAACAATAAGGCCGGATATAAATGAGCTTTGTGACTGTTTGAACACTCTCATAGAAGAAGTTATTGTTGCAAGGCTATTCATACAGTTATATATCCACGTTATACATGAAACATGATCTATTGATCTTAGAGTTTACTACTGTTATAGCATGTTTCATAAACTTCTAACATGTCCTATTTAACTCATATTAATTCGTTTGTGCTAAAGACATAAATGATGCCAAATAGGGTTTGGTTTGACACTCTTATCCCCAAAGCAACCACCCAGAACAACAAAGCAAATGCATAACAGTGTGCTACAATAATCAATAATTAGCATCCTCATAGCAATGCCCTTGAATAAGCACCATAGCAATGCACTAAAACTACTTAGAACACCTTAGTACCAAACCAATACCACCTAGCAACCACCAAAACACCACAGAAATGCACTAAAAACCTCTTTCACTTAGCAACCACCTAGCAATGCCCTTAAACTACTTAGAACTTCCGGATTCAATTTATTTTGAAGGTCCCTTTACCCCATTCTGTTGACTATAAGCAGCGATGCACCTACATGTCTATTATCTCTCATTAAAGTATTAGTAGACTGGTAGGGTAAGGTTTAGAATAAGTTGACATGTACTTGCAAAGTCACTTATAGTCTGTTGAATGTCTGTTGGGAGACCATGACAATAAAGAGTTAGCAGATATTAAGCAAACAGTCTACTAATACTCTGATGAGAGTTAGTCGACATGTAGGTGCAACATTACTTATTGATTATTACTTACAGAGTCTTACTGAACACCCTAGCAACCACCTAGCAACACCCTAGCAACCACTAAAACACCATGAAAATACACAAAAAGCGCCTTAGCAACAACCTATGAATGTCCTAGCAACAACACAGCCAAAGCACCACAGAAATTTGCTAAATTCACTTAGAACACCTTATCAACCAACAAAACACCATAGAAATGCATTGAAACTACTTAAAATGACTTCACAACAATCTAGGAATGCCCTAGCAACAACCCAAAATAGCAATGCACTAGTAAACTAGCTAGAACACACTGTAAAACCCAATGAGTTGTGTTAATTTCTTTCAGTTCAGAAAATGGAATTCCTCAAATCATTTAATTTAGAAACCAAGAGTTTTGAGTACTCTTACTATTTAATTTGAGTTCACTAAAATTATATTTCCTAAAAGAGGATTAAACTCTACTCAATTATTGTATGTTGCTGAAACCTAATTATATTGTTTAAAACCAACTACTTGATAGCAGCAACTCTTCTCTTTTAGATTTAGCCTGTTATACTTAGCAACCTAAGGGGCCGTTCACATATCGCGTCTTTTGCGCGCTCAAGTTTTTTCCAGGCGCGTCCGCACCGCATCGAGTTAAAAACATCTCAACTTTTCAGAATGCCGCAAGCGCACCGCAGGTCATGTGACAAGAACCAACCAATCAGCTTCATCCTTTCCTGTAACAACGTTGAAAGCTCAGCCAAGATGAAGGAACAGCTGATCATAGCTGTATATGGATTGCCATTTTGAAATAAATTTAGTAGCAGAGCTACTGAAAGCGATTTTTAGTGATGCAAATCCATTTATCCTTTGCTGAAATTTCCGCGTCTTCATGGAGAAAGCGCGTCATTTTTGCTTAGCAATGGCAGATGCCTCAGGAGCGCTTCTGCCCAAGCGCTTTGGAAAGGAGAAAGTGGCGCGCCTAGCGTTTTCCACGCGTTTTTAGGCGCGATATGTGAACGGCCCCTAATGCACACTTGTGCAACCACATAAATCCACGCAAAACCATATGCACTAAAACTACTCACAACACCTTAGCAACCATCTATCAATGGAAATGTAAGTCTTGTGTATTTGTCATTGTCCACCAGGCTGTAATGGTACAGTATGTGAAAAAATACACAGTTAAAGAAGCATTTCATAGACAATCAGTTTTGGGAGCTCAGCCAGTCTCTGGATAGAGAGAGAGGGAGAGGGAGAAAGAGAGAGAGAGAGAGAGAGAGAGAGAGAGACAGAACAGAAGAACAGACACTCAGAGAGTGACATTATGGAATAGTTCAAGTGGACACTGGTTTAGCCGAGTGCACAGAGTGTACAAAAACTGATAATGTTAACACATACTGACATTTCACAAACTGTTCTTAAAAAAGCTCCCTCAGCATTCTGTACTAGAACACTCTCAGCATAAGAGAGCAGCTCGTGCTGTTTCACATGTCACTTTTTTTCTTCTTTTTAGTGTAATTTTTCATTTTTAAGTCCTATTTAAGTGATGTGAGTAATGTAATTCAATTCAATTCAATTCAAGTTTATTTGTATAGCGCTTTTTACAATACAAATCGTTACAAAGCAACTTTACAGAAAATTATGTTTCTACAATATTTAGTAGTAGCTAGTAGTTTGTGCACGTTTTGACAGGATTTTAGAAAAAAAAAATAAATAAATAATAATACAAGACGTAGTCAGCTAGACGATGAACTATCAATATTATTAATTAATAGTTATTATATGATGCAGTCACACATGTAGCAATAATTGTTAGTTCTGTTTGTTGATTCAAGGTTAGGATCATCTGGGGTCCTCGGAGGGTCAGCATCATCTCTTCTCAGGTGTTCTGGATCCAGACTGGAGCTTGTGTAAATCCTAGTTACCACGGGATGTAAATCCCGTGGCAAAACATAGAAACAAAATAGAGACATCATTAGCATAGCTGCTATTCCAACAAAGTAAAATTAGTTTAACCCAAGCTAAAAAATAAAAATGCACATTTGATCAGATGCAACTACACTCACAATTTAAAAGATGCATTATTCGTATGCTTGGCGAAAGAGATGTGTTTTTAATCTAGATTTAAACAGAGAGAGTGTGTCTGAACCCCGAACATTATCAGGAAGGCTATTCCAGAGTTTGGGAGCCAAATGTGAGAAAGCTCTACCTCCTTTAGTGGACTTTGCTATCCTAGGAACTACCAAAAGTCCAGCGTTTTGTGACCTTAGGGAGCGTGATGGGTTGTAGCGTGGTAGAAGCCTAGTTAGGTACGCAGGAGCTAAACCATTTAGGGCCTTATAGGTAAGTAATGATAATTTGTAACTTATACGGAACTTAATAGGTAGCCAGTGCAGAGACTGTAAAATTGGGGTAATATGATCATATTTTCTTGACCTCGTAAGGACTCTAGCTGCTGCATTTTGGACTACCTGTAGCTTGTTTATTGACGAAGCAGGACAACAACCTAGAAGTGCATTACAATAGTCCAGTCTAGAGGTCATGAATGCATGAACTAGCTTTTCTGCATCAGAAACAGAAAAACATGTTTCGTAGCTTGGCAATGTTTCTAAGATGGAAGAATGCAGTTTTTTAACATTGGAAATATGATTTTCAAAAGACAAATTGCTCTCCAATATAACACCCAGATTTCTGACTGTAGAGGAAGTAACAGTACATCCGTCTAGCTGCAGATTGTAATCGACAAGATTCTGTGTGGTGTTTTTTGGTCCAATAATTAATATCTCTGTCTTATCCGAATTTAATTGGAGAAAATTATTTGTCATCCAATCTTTTACATTTTTAACACACTCTGTTAGCTTAGATAATTGGGAAGTTTCATCTGGTCTCGTTGAGATATATAGCTGAGTATCATCAGCATAACAGTGGAAGCTAATTCCGTATTTTCTAATAATATTACCAAGGGGCAACATGTATATTGAAAATAGAAGGGGACCTAGGACGGATCCTTGTGGCACTCCATATTTTACTGATGATAAATGAGATGACACCCCATTTAAGTAAACAAAATGGTAGAGATCGGACAGGTAGGATCTAAACCATCTTAGAGCCTGCCCTTGAATACCTGTATAGTTTTGTAATCGATCTATGAGTATGTCATGATCTATGGTGTCGAACGCAGCACTAAGATCAAGTAAGGCTAGAAATGAGATGCAGCCTTGATCTGACGCAAGGAGCAGGTCATTTGTAATTTTAATAAGTGCAGTTTCTGTGCTATGGTGGGGCCTAAAACCTGACTGACATTCTTCATACAGATCATTTTTATGCAGGAAGGTGCTCAATTGAGCAGACACAACTTTTTCTAAAAATTTAGACATAAATGATAATGTTAAAACACTTTGTCTGAGTTATATGAGCAGTAACTGTGAGTAAGCCATTAGTAGACTGACTTTTAGAAGACACTGTCCCCACAAGTCCCCTCCAATAATAAGCAATGACCAAACCTACCCTCGGTATTTGAAATTCTTGCGCTGCTCTGCTGCACTACATTACGCAGCACCCTTTTGTTAAGATAACAACAATGTTTACATGATATAATGATTGAGATAGCCAATCAAATCTAAGCCACTCAAAGTTTTTGTTCACAGTCACAGTCAGTTTTAATATTGAAAAAGAACAAGGCCAGAATCAAAGTTGAGAAACATTTCATATTTGACAACTGTTTTACAACAAAAAATGTAAACAACTGACAGTAACATCCAGTGATTCAAACTCTACAACTTTTTTTCTCAAATTTTTCCATTTTAATTTGAAAATACAGTACCATTAACATGATTCTTGTAATTTCTAACTGAATCTGATGAGACAAGAAGCTTTCTACATTTTCAACAAGTTAGGCATACAAATAGGAGTGAAGGTGTGCATATTACCTCACAACTTTCTATAACAAATGGCTAGTTTCTTTGAGAGGCCCGACATGTCAACTTCAGCTTCAACCAATCGTATGAGAGCAAACTAGAGGCGGAGCTAACTGTTTGTCTGACCAATGGAAGCTAAAGTTAATGTTAAGGAAACCTGTTCAGAAACATCATAGTAAGGTTTGAAAAATCTCCTATCTGTTAAATTGTATAACTCTTTGAGAAGAGATGTAATTTTCTGGACCTTAAAATAAAGTGTGGCCAATATTGAAATGCTGTAATCTGTGGAGTTTTAGCTGCTAATGGTGCAGAAATCACACTATCAGATACACAAAAGTGAGCGTGTGCCAGAGTGCGTGTGTTTGTGAGTGACTGTGCTGCCTGGGTTACAATTTTGCAAGAGCGTGCGGTTTGGCATATTTAACTCTTCCTCTTTAGGCTTCAGGTCTTATCAGGAGAAAACACCACAAAATTTACATGCACACAACATCCACAGAAGCACACTTATGAAAGACTTATGTTGAAAGATTGCAGTATCGCATAAGTGTTTATTTGAATAATATGTGCAAAGTAACAATTTATATCATTTGAATGAACAAAAATATATGCTCAGCATTATTCTTTGCAATTTCTGAAAGAAATAAAAAAACACAGCAGACAGTAAAACAAAGAAGACTTTTAGATATTCTGAATAAAATGTGTAATAGGCTGCCATGCAGATAAAGTGATGTCATAAATATGCAACGGGTGACATCATTTAGCTACATTTGAAGTAAGCTTTTCACTGAAAACGACACGAGCAGTTTGGTTTCCCTGCGCTGCTGTGCAGATCCTAACATGTTCTGGTAACTAGAGTATTATTAGTCTGCTTACATGCTGAGTTGATACAGCAGATTTTAGGGAAAAATTATCATTGGATCTTGTGTACAGTTCTGGATAAGCTTGAGGGTGTACTCACACTAGGCACGGTTGCCATGAACCGGGCCCGAGTACGATTGTACCCCCTCCCCACTCCCCCTCTGGCCTGCACTCACATAGGGTTTCAGCATTCGTGCCGGAGCACGCTTACGTCATTATGGTGCGACGGTTTCGGGATAAACAGGAAGAGCGGCGCTCTCTGAACACAATGTCCAGAGTCCATCGCTCTGTTTTCTTTGTGGATAATTTTGTGTCGTTTGGTCCACGGTGGTCCACAGCCCTCTCACAGCCTGTTGTTAAACAGATGTGTCGCCTTAGTGGCACGAAAATTTTCACTTAATCGTGCTGCTCGTATGAGGAGGTTAGCAAGGTACCAGCTGAGCTTTTGGAGCGTCGCAAAACCGTGACGCCACCCGTCCTGTTCCGTGCTCCAGCACGGTAAGCGCTCACACTGCATGCGAACCGCGCCCGAGTCCAACTGAACCGTGCTCTGGCCCACCTCTTCCAAGCGGGCCACGGCCGGCCAATCGAGCCGCGCCCGGGCACGGTACGGAGCACTCACACTAGTCAAACGAACCGCGCTTTGGTGGTCAAACGCACTCGGGCACGGTTCAAACTGGCTAGTGTGAGAGTGAAGCAAGTTTTTTTTTTTTTTATAAAAATCTTTCTGAAAGTTAGAGTTGCAGACAGTAAATATCTGGAACACAGAGCATCTGTAGACAGTCTGAGAGAGAAATGAAGGTCAGATCACTCAGTGCTTATTTCCATATCAATATCTGAGTGACACTAAATGATTTCATCACAACAGGGTGCGTGACAGAGTGGTGCCCGAGCAGTACTTTCTGTTTTGCTTGTGTCAGACAAATTGTGTCGGGACTGTATATGGGCAGTTTATGAAAATTGCTGTACATTTGCTGCCATGTAATTCAAATGAAACAAAACTGGTTTATGTGTCATGGTGGTAATTTCAACTTCAAGTTATAATTCATCCAAATGATTAAAACTCAGTCATCATTACTCACCTTCATGTAATTATTTGACTTCTTTCTTCTGTGGAACACATAATGAGATGTTTTGAGGAATGTTTTTCTCAATACTCTTTTCCATATAGAGAAAATGAAAAATGAAAATCAATTGCATATGCCAGATCGTTTTCAAAAACAACTGATTCTCCATAAATATGCATATGGTTGATATTTCACCCTGTTTTAAAACAAAGCTATTGCACGGCTTTAGAAGACTAGCCCGAGAAGTTAAATTGACTGTCTTTATGGTGCTTTCTTGTCCTTTTTGGAGCTTCACAGCCTTCTTTCACACTGGATTGGGAAAACAAATAGCATGAACATTCCACTTTCTTTTCTGGAAACCATTTCTGTAAGCTCACCTTAGTCATGTGAGGTGTGAATGCACTTGTTTACGTGTGAGTTTGATGTGTGTTGTGGTAGATGCATCCTGCATTTGTGGGTGTTTGCAGCAGATGTAGAGTTCACATATGACTAACACTGGTTCTCTTGCACTGGCACACTCTACTGTTGACTGATTATGGGCAGTGCTTTTTTCATTCTGTCTGTAGTAGTTTTCAGAAGCTCTCTTTGTTTATATACAGGTTAGATCATTCTGTCCTGTCTTGATTTATTTCTTTATCTTCCTCCGCTGCATTGCCAGATGTACATTTAAAATGAACAAGAAAATAACTAGTTGCTTATTAGCATGTCTATTATTAACATATTGGCTGTTTATTAGTTTTTATAAAGTACATATAATGCATGACATCCATAATCCTACACAATACCCTAAACTTAACAACTACCTTATAAACTATTAATAAGCAGTAAATAAGGAGTTGAGGCAAAAGTCATAGTTAATGGTTAGTTAATATTGAGAATTGGACCCTAAAATAAAGTGTGACCATGAGTACTAATAAATGGCAAATATGTTAATAGTAGGTTAATAGTATTATTAAGCAACTAGTTAATTGGTCCCTGTACTAAAGTGTTGCCTATGCTCTAAATGTGAAGACTTCCGAAAAGTAAAAGTGGCTTTCAAAAAAATTAAATAAAATAAAATAACATTTTTAAGAAATAATATTAATAGTTTTAACAAAAATTATTACTAATTTGAACAGTGATCTTCAACTCAAGACCAAGATAAAGTCTTGCTCTATTTAAAGATGTATTTAGACTGGAGTTGTAAGAACATCCTTAGGCAGAGAGGAAAAGTATAAGTATATATTAAGGCTCTGTTAGCATATGACAGTCCTATTGCATTCGTCTGAAAGGTCAAATACATGAGTTATATTGTTCCTCTATCTTGGTTCTCCCTCGCAAAAATAAAAAAAATTGCCACTAAAATGCTGTTTCTTTAGAGTAAAAACAACTAGATATCTAAGGAGTAGTTTATCCTTAATGATCTTGTTCTGTTTTGGTATTGATGCAGTTGAAATTATTAGGGTAACACTTGAATTAAATCCTTTATGAATAATGCATTATAAATGTATCCCAAATGTGTGTAGTAATGCATTATCTATTTTCATAAATAACTGTAACCAAAATGCAAAAGGCAAATATAATAAAAAAATGCAATATAGTATTTGAAGGTTTGTTTGTTATGTGTTTTAATACATTATATTTTATAAAGGTGTAAATATGATTGGATACGTATTATAATGCATTATACATATGCTTACAATTATTCAGAGGTCAGTGCATCCTAAGATGCATTACAAGGCACTACTTTAATAATGCACTATACATAGGCTTTAAGTAAAGTGTTACCTTTATTAATGGCATTTGTTATTTTCAGTACACTTCATCTGCAACAAGGAACTAAATATGCAGTTTCAACATACGAATAATGGGTGACTTGATTGAATTTACACAAGGTTACACATTGTTCTTCACCTTTATTTTAAAGAGTGTTATATACAAGTCATGATGTTTTGTTTTTCTTGTCCATATCTATATATTTTGAATGTATCTGACTGACCATTTTGCTTTTTGTTTCTGTCATTCACCCCATCCTGTTTTCTCCTCATCAGGTAACATGCACATTGTTGCATCAGCTACTTCCCTTCTACAGACATTAGGACGCCCATTACCTGATTACAAATCCTTTTTCCGTGCAGATGGAAGAAGAAAATGGGAGAGAGAGAGATCACCACAGGCAATCATTTCAGTATAATCCTGTTTGTCTTACAGGGGTATGTTTCGTATAACTCAACATAAAATTGAATAAGGATGTTACAGGCCATAGATGTGATATGCCTAATTTAGGTAAGGACAAAAGCTCAATATCAACGTGTTTATAGGTCACATCTGGGACAACTTGACCATAGTAAAACTTATTGGGAGAAAACATAAACCATTTTAAATACAAATAAAAGGTTTTAAATAAAAAAATCATTGATATAATCTAACAACTGTCCCAAAACTCGAGCTGTTTGCATAGGCATTATACACAGCATGCAAATAAGATTAAGTGTTAGTTTGGGGACCAATTCTCACTATTAATTAATAACTACAACTTTTGCCTCGTGAATAGATCATCGTGTAGAGTTTTTAAATTCTTGTTGATTTTATTTGCGCCATTGAACTTGTTTTTGGTTCACGTTTAGAAGGTTGTGTTGTTTATTTTCTAACGTTGATTCATGTTGTAAGCGTTGTTTTTTATTTTATTTGTTGAGTGTTACCATTGTTGTGTTTTATATGTCGAGTATCGATGAATGAGTTATGAATATGAAATAAATTAGCGATTAATCTTTATGCTTAAATTATGCTAAAATAAAATCATAATGTTCGAGATAAAATAGTGTGGATAAAATAAAGTCAGGCAATTTGCTTATTTCATATTCTAGCGTTATCATTTTGATTTTGATATCTGACGTGACTAGAAATTTGAATATGAATATACAAATACCAATCACTAAACAACAATATAGTTACTTCAAAACAATTACAGTAGTAAACAACTAAATTTCTCACAGTGGTACAAAGACAACTTTATGATATGCATTCACAGTAAAACAAGAGCCATAAATTACTGTGATTTCTGCATCATTCTGCTGTTCATTCACAGACATTTGTAAGAAAATGATCAGGCATGTATTGATTTTTACAGTAAATTTCTTACTACAGTAATTTATTTTCAAATAATACTCTTTAATCCTGTAAATTCACTATGTCCTGGGCTATTGTTTGCACTGAGCTTGTTTGCAGTGCATTCTGGGATTGTAGTTTGTTCTGGAACTGACATGCGATGCTGATTTCGGTAACACTTTAGAAATTCTGCTGACTACGAGGAACTTTGCAAGTAAGTCAACTTATTCTGCCAATCCTAACGGTCTACTAATGCTCTACTAATACTCTAAAGAGCAGTAGTTGATATGTAGCTGTAGAGTTACTTATAGTTAGTAGAATGTCTAAAGTGGACTATCAAATTCTCCCTTCTTCCCAACCCCAATCCAATTCCGCCATCCCACCCAGGAAAAGCAGGATCCTTAGATCCTTGTGTGCAAGACTGTGTGTATTGGCTTGGTTAATAACACTATGAATAACACATGGGTGGCCTCGTTCCTGGTAGCAGAGGAGGATAGTGTGTGTGTGGGGGGGGTTCTGGAGTCTGTGGTCAAACTGTTTTCTGCTGCCCCTTGTTGAAGAAGCAATGGAGAAGAACTGAGTTAATGCTAAGATTGTGCTGTTAGTATTCACACGGCACGTTTGAGACTGGTCTGACTGTCACTGGGTTTGGCTGGGATTACAGAGTGAGATGCACATCAAAAATGACATATAGAGTTTCTTGAGGAGCTTCAAGGTTTTTTTTTTCTTTTTTTTTTAAAAGGTGACCCAAACTGATCATCTGTAGGTAAGAGACGATGAGACTGACAAACTTAAAATCAGAAATCGTTCCTTGAGTCCAGTCAATCCAGCTAACATATGGAATAAAGTCTTACTAAACAATTAGCAATGAGTTTTAAATCAGTCTACACTGGAGACTTTGGATACAGAAGCAGGCTCAACATCTGGGGTGCTTCGTGTCTGAAGTGATCCTCTGTATTCTGAATCCTAATTATTTCTCAGTACTCTGAAGGCCTCAGTGAGGAGCAGCGAGTCCTCAGGGCAGAGTCTGAATTGGTCTTTCTTGTCTTTTGATGGCACATCCTAGCAGCTGGTGTTCTGCTGTGGCCAAACATGGTCTTGTGCTAGAGTATATCATCTATGTTTAATATTTAATATGTTGAGGTAGGACAGAATACAGTGAATGGTGTGCACACATATTGTTCTGTGGAATTATCATGAGTTTTCTTGATGTTACATACATTAGAGTCAGTTTTATGGGTTGGGGTTGACTTGTGGCAAGTATGCAGCATCTGCTACATTACATAGTGTAATGAATGAATACAGAATATTTTAAGACTTAGTTTCCCCATTTTTTCACAGTCTTTATGAATTAAATTTGAGAATTCAATATGTTATGCAATGTGTAATATTTTAAAAGTATATGAAGCTAATTATACTTGAGTGCAAATTAAAATCAATATATGCTATAGTAAGATGTATACACAGATGTAAGAACATGCTGTTACTTTTTAAATGCAATTACAGTGTAACAACTCATATGGACACAATAAGTATGAACATAAATTATAAGGCGAGTATGTAGTAGTTAAAGACATATAATAAGAAGTTGGGCTTGTTGGTTTGCTTAGAACAAACCCCCAATTTGTAAAGAATGACAACATCTACTTGAGTCCTACCACAGAGAGAAGAATTCCCTGGAGGTACGTAAAACAACTTGCTTGCCTTGGATAGGTTTTCACTTTTGCAACTGCAAAAACGCTCCAATTTCACTGCCAAAATGGAAAAGCACCTTTGTTTCATTGCCACACAATATAGCATCTTATCTCTTAAAATAGGCCTGTCTTTATTTCCTGTTTCTCTGGCACATGGCACAAGCCATTGTCAAAAAGTTAAACCTCTGCCTGTGTAGTTGTTATCGATACACCTGTGTGTGTGGAGACAATGGCTGATTTTGGGTCTGAAAAGCCTTGTGAGAAAAATAACATATTAAACTTCACTTGTATCAAGGTTATTGTTGAATAATTTGGTCAAACAAGCAAGAAATCTGTCCACCTCAACTTGTTTTTCTGTACTGAGAGTTTGGTTTATTCTTCTGTGGCCAAATTGTTACATTTCATCCCAATTTGAAGTGTGATGTGTCCCCATTGCTGTTTTCAGATCTTTTTCCCCCAAGTATAATTCAGTATAGATGCTATAAGCGCTGGATACTTCAATAGAGTCAATGATTTTGTTTGTTTGGAGTTGGACACTGCTCTCCCAACTGCTTTGGTGTTCTTCTGAAGTTTGCACATTATTAAGGTGCAGGTAAATCAACATAAATTATTGCATAAGTTTGACAGAAGACACGTTTTTGTCTTTGACGGTTTGTGAAGTGGAGACTTTTCTACTACAATAAGAAGATCAAGCGATTGAAGAGAGTGGAGAATAGATCCCAGAGGAAGAGGGTGGAAGCATTTACGAACTCTCCTCAACCCCGGACAAAAGCAGAGTCATTTGATTTTCATGGACTAGGAAAGCCAAGATTAGGGTTAGAGTTGTATTATTAGTAAGCTTTCATTGCTGAATCTCTGGATCTGCTGGATTGCTGTTTATTCTACTTAAGGAGGTCCTGCTAGCACCTGACTTAAATATACATTTTGTTATGCATATTTATCAGAGAATTGCTGATGGGTGGGTCTTTCCTTGAAACATCTGAGAAAGATCATTCCCATCACATCCAGAATCTCTGTGAGCAATAACAGAAAGTAAAGACAATGCCCTAAGGAAGTGGTAAGCTCTGGAGTTTTTTTTGGCCAAGGTTTCACACGTCAGGATCTACTCCATGCTGATGGTTGAAGCTAAGGATCACAACAACATACATACCCAAACTCATACAGATTCTCCATAATCTGTTTATGTCTGCCACTTTTCTAAAGAATATAAGACATATTGCAATCTGTGTTAAACTGCCAATACTGGAAGCTCTGACTGCAAAGACGGCCTATTCAAGACACTGTATTTCCTTATCATATTTCCTCAAATACATTAGATATAATTAAAGTGTGTACAATTATTTTATTCAGAAATGTCCTGTTTTGGACTTTTTTTGTATTAGTTATTCAAATTAGAAGGCCTATATATATATATATATATATATATATATATTCAGAAACAGGTGAGGTTAGTCGTCGGCATCAGATGTAAATATGATAAAAATCATCTTTGTGACAACAGCTGGTCTTAAATTCATTAGACACCACACACTACACGACTTTAAAAGCCAACTGAAAACACTGACTGAGCCTAAATTACATTCATTATGGGCCTGACAGTAATGTGTTCCAGAAAGTTCTACATCCGAAAAGCCATACGTATGAAGCCGTATATGTGAAGCTAACATTTAAAAGTATCAGTTTTCAAATATTGCAGCATGTTGAAATTGTTTTAAAATCAAAACAGAATGTTGTGCTAGCAATAGAGGGAAGAATTTGTCTTTCATAATCGAAACTCTGGACTGTAAATTATAATTTCTGTGAAAAGGAGTTTTACTGCCTCTAGGGTTAATTTCAACTGGAAACACCAGCGATTTGTGTGTATAGTTATGATTTTTGAGATTTGCAGAAACATAGGCAGATGCACACGGGTAGCAAAGTAGTTAATGGGCTGTTGAACAATGCCTTAATTTTCCATAACACAGCCTGACTCCTCTGAGAGTCAGAGTGTGATTTTCATACGCACGCAGAAGCCTTTCATGTAAATGAGCCATTTGATTCAATCTCTCTTTCTGCTCCAGAGGTGTGTCACTCAGTTTGACTACTCTCTATTGTCCCTCTCCATCTTCTCTTTGTTTCCAAATACACAAGGAAAGCTGGCTGTACACAATGTGGGCACTTCTCTTTTTCTCTCTTAGGGGTTATTATATTTCTGTTTTTAGGAGGACGAGTCTAGAGAGGATGGGAGGAGGTGCACGCATGCACACACACACACACACACACACAAATCTACACACATAATCAATGACAGTCGCCACATTGCTGAAGTATAGCATCAGAGCCTCCATGACAAAGACACTTCCTCTTATTGTGGGCAACAGGAAGAAAGCAAAAACTGGCTTTCCACACTTAACTTTTAAACCAATTGACAAAAAAAAAAAAAAAAAAATAATAATAATAATAATTATATATATATATAATTATATATATATATATATATATATATATATATATATATATATATATATATATATATATAAACATCAAAAAGAGAAGATTATAGTAAATGTGTACAACAACAAAAAATACAAATTGTATGACACAGTAAATTTAGCACCTGAATGGATGGAGTTGTGTGTGAATGCATGACTAAGAGGAAAGAAAGTTATTTTGGATCCATTGAGAGTACGTGTCAAACGATTCCAGCAATGTCAGCATTTAGAGATGAGAAACACAAAAACATGTTTTTGAGCTCAAGTGACCTCAACCTCCCATCCCCCATTCAGAGTTTTCGCACGTACATGCACAAAAACACACCTTGGAACGTCCTCAGAAATGCTACACTCACCCAAACACGTGCGCACAGCTACCAACCCTGTCCATGAATCATTAACCATCTGCTGGTTAGAGAGAGACGGCGAGAAAGAATGGCAGCTCTGTCCTTGGAGCGGGACGGCCCATAAGATCGGGACTCTAATTGATGCAGATGGGGGGCAGATTGTAAAGAACCCAAAAGGTTGTTCAGCTGGAGGAAACCACAGAGCAGCTGTAGAGAAAGAGAGACAGCAAAGAGCACAGGGAACTGTATTATTCTTTTAATTGATTAATAGATTGTCCAAGTGGATAAATCTTTCTGAAATAGGGTGAACTCACTCTATTCTCAAATTTCATCATTAATAATAATAATATGAAGTGAACCACTGTGCTTAGCCTTAAGCAATGTTACTTTAGTATTGTTGATATTAACTGTTTTAATTCGTTTTTATTTCATATTTTGTTACCTTTTTAATACGCTTGTTTTGTGTTTTTGGTATTTTTATAATTTTTTATCAATATTTATTTCAGTTTTATTTTAATACATCAATTTCAACTAAAGGGAAATGTGAACTATTAGGCAATGACCTGAAACAAAATAACTTGTTGGTTTAATAAATAAATCAATAAAATTATATTTCAAGGGTTTTAAATGAGCTTTTCATTCATCAGCCAATTTGGACACTAAACTGTAAAGTTACTAGCCATCTAAAACTTCTATTAGTCAAAACAAAACTATCAGGAATAAACCAGATGATCAGAATTACTGCTAGATAGATTATATTTATTATTAACAAATTATTACAAACGCAAATAAGCTTTTGTTTTCATCTGAGGGTATTTAGCACAAGGGCCTGGCAAACCCCTCCAAACTGCAGTGGGTCTGTCATCACGGATTCCATATGTGATGTCCACAGTGGGCACAGGACTACAACTCCCAGCATGCATCACAGTAAGAATAAACATGCTGAATGACTAATATTATTGACTGTTTCAGTTTGACATAACATCAAAGTTGGCCCTACTTCTTTTCTTACAGTTGTTATTGCAAAACATTAATCTGTGTGTTTTATTTTAATAAACATATTTTGTCATAATCATTCATATATATTCATTAGTCACTGCAAATATATATGCAAATGAGCTGTGACTTTCAGGAGCAACCATGGGAGAGAAATCTGTAAAGTGCGTGTGAACCACATCCTGTCAGATTCTATGTTTGTCTTCTCCTTCGTGAGCAAACAGAGTTCACGTTAACCAGAAGTACTGCTGGAAACTGACCTTATCCAACCGCAGCTCTCACACCAACCAGTGATCTTCATCATGTGATTCTGTGGACCCAGACAGCCTGAAGCTCGGGCTTTGGCTGAACAGAGATAGCCACAGTTGCATAAAGCATTTTCCCCCTTTTTTATTTTAAGCACTAATTTATTGTAAATACGATATTGTTTTTGTGGAAATAAAACTGATTCGGTGTCAACAACATGGAAGTTCTTAAACTAACAATGACTAGGTTTATAGTACAGTAGAGATGCAACAATATGAGTATCAGTGGATGAGTAAAAGGGAAAGAAAGGGTAAAATACTGTGCGTGTGAATGCATGTGTGTGTGTAGTAGAGTAGAGAGTAAGGTCAGTGCAAGCTGTCACACTTTTGACTTGAAGAGGCAGCCTGCAGTCTTGAAACACAACACTCACTAGATAAAAGATCTATTGTGAGCTGCAGCAGTCTGTAGGAGACAAAGCGGCATTGTCTCTCTCTCTCACACACACACACAGTCTAAGATGTGGTCCATCATTACAATGCTAAAGAACCGTAGAACAACAGGAGGTGTAGAGAGCTGTGGTGGAGTAAAATGAAAGAATGAATCTGACATTTAAATAGAGAATACAAGCAACTTGCCTTCTGCATTGCTCTATGCAAGCTCCATAGCCACTGGCTATTCTGAGTGTTCTCCCAGCATGCTTTCTGATGTAGCCCACATTTCACAGCCAGGATTCCCAATGGCATTACACAAGCAAAGACTGCGGGTTCCAGAAGTAACAGAGGCTCATTTCATCATTTAGGAAACATGGATGTCCCTGGACAAATATAATAAGAATACAAAGAGAGGGGCTGGGTGGCAGTGTTTAACAGGGATTCTGTTATAGTGTTTAGACCACAATATATACAACTTTTTTGTAAGGAAAAACACTGGATTTATTCATAATGTGTTCCAGAAAACATTACGATCTCAAGTAAGCACAGACCCAAGCAAATCTAACATTCAGACACCAACTGCTTGTCCTTTGTAGGTTCGCAATATATATATTAGGGTGACCATATGTTCATACGGGACACGTCCCAGCCAGGATTTTAATATTGCCTAAAATATCCAGGTTTTGGCTATTTGCACTGTGCAGGTTGATCGTTGTGTAACATTCATGAGAGCTATAAAAATCAGAGCAGACGGGATTTGTGCGCAGCAATGCTTCAAGTCAAGCAAAAGAAAAAACGTGCACATATTTGCATCGCTTTGATCGTTCCCTCTAGATCTCACCTTCTCACAAGCAGCCCCACGATTGGTCGATTATGTACAATACCTGCATGTTATTGGTCAAACTGCTCTGGATGTTTTAGACATTATTAAAATCCTGGCTGGAACATGTCCCGTATGAACGGCACATATGGTCACCCTAATATGTATATATATATATATATATATTGCACAATCCATCTTTATACCAACACTCTCTGTAAATTGCACTATATACAGAATGAAGTAAAAAGTATTTGAAAGAGAGAATAGAGCAATCGATCAATCCGGTATAAACCACATGGTTTATGCTGGTCTAGCTGGTGAAATATCATAGTCATGATGTGTTCAACGCAAGACAAGTTAAATGTATTGCAAAGTGTAAGTGAAAGTGACGTGACATGTGCAAAGTAGGGTGTCCCATACTCAGAATTTGTGCTCTGCATTTCACCCATCCAAGTGCACACACACACACACAGCTGTTTTTGCTGTGGTCCCTGGGGAGCATTTAGAGGTTTGATGCCTTGCTCTCCCCTCAGTCGGTGAACATGATTTCACCAAGTACAACATGTTCCTTGATCAACATATTTGTTTCTGGAACAGCATTCCAGTCAACCAATCAGAATTGAGAGATAAGTTTTCAAGAAATGTCAGTTTTAGGCTAACAGTGCTAACCATAATTTATTCCTAAAATCAGAGGGAAATGATAGGTTAGGTTTAGGGGTAGGGATTGGGTTAATTCTATATTTTTTGGAAAGTAATGTTGATCCAGGATCATCAGAAGATGTTGATCCAGGAACATGTCTTACTTGGCAAAATCACGGTGATGCACCTCAGTCATGGTACTGAGGGTAGAATACCACAACCTACAATTCCTGATGGTACCTAGACTCGACCCCACGACCTTTGGGTTACAAGTGCGTGTGGTGGTTGGCCAAGAACAGGCAGGACAGTTGTGGCAAATGACAAGAGTTTATTCTTCCATCAAATGAAAACAAAAGTGATAACCAAATCCAGAGGAGCAGATATAACAAAAAAACTAATTCGACATAGTCAATTCAAACTTATTGATAGCAAAATAACTCAAATTAAACAGGTCTACAAATGATGTATCTACCCTGCTAACAAAGTAAAAAAAAATAAAAATAAATAAACACCTAGCGCCCACTCAGCTGAATGACAGGAAAGAGCTCTCATGAACAGCACCATCCACCTCTACATATACTCCTTCAGCCTCAAACACAGGTAAACAATCAAATATCAATGTACCAAATATCCTACAACAACAATAATATTCACAACAAAATGTACATTTTTAACAGTAACTAACATAATACAATTATTATTAAACTATCTAAACCAAAATAAAAAAATTTCAAACAAATGAATAAACTATATATATATTTGGCACACAGCACTAGTTGGGAAACTGAAGCTCCGCCTCTCCCTTTGTTCGCTGACACATTGAGCACAGCGTTCACTCCACAGATCAGAGACTCTAGGACTCGAGTAAAGTACACAGACAAAGAGACATAAGAAGTGTGCACCCGTTCATCTTTAAGGAACAGTTTAACAACTCCGTGTCTTGTGCCTTCTTTAGTAACTAAGGATTTTAAAGATAACAAGATAACTGAGACAAACATATTTAACCATAAACATTGACATAAATGTAAATTTGTAACGAATTATACGGTGGTAGAGGCTAAACATGTCACAGTCTGACTCTCTAACCATTAGACCACAACTTACTGATAAAGTGCTTTATAGTATTGCGATAATTTCAGAACATCTTCACAACATTAAACAGGGAAGTAACAAAATTATAATGTCAACTTTGTCAAATATGACATAAATCCAAATCCTGCCATAAAGCTCTAAAAAGACAATAGTGTTATTATTCAGCTCCAGTCAGTTCAGTGTTAATTCAGTTCAGTTCAAGTTCATCAGTTGTCAAACATGTTCAATTCAGTGATGCACAGCTCAGAGCACAGAGCACAGCACAGCTTTCAATGTTGATCAGAGAACCAGCGTCAGCTTTCTCTTCCCATGCTGGAGACCATCAAACATCAACCAGCATCTCAATGCTGGCCCTGCAAGCCAAAGATACATTATGCTGGTGACCAGAGATGCAGAATTATACCCATTCTCAAAAGAGTCATTGTTCCAGTTAAAGTCAGTTCATTGCTGATTCACTGATGTCATCATCCAGTCCAGCTCTCTTCCAATAGTGTCAGTGCAATCAGTCAAGCGTCTGACAAATGTAAGTAGTAACCTCTTTCTTACTTTCAGCCCGCAGTGCCAAAAGTGTGTTTGCATTAAATAATTTAGTAAATATGGCAGTTTTAGTTTTAGTACAAGATTAAAGTTTTGTTATATTGAGTGAATAAAATGACTTAATGCGGAAATTTCAATTACCCCGAGAAAAAAATTAAAAATAAAGTCTGGCGGTTAACTGACTGATTTATAAAAATAAAACCATGTTGGCAAAGATATATTGTTGGCATTACTATCTGAGGTAAATGTTATGCTACGACTGCTGTGACTATTCACAAGCTGTTTTATTGATGATTTTCGAAACACTGATTGATCGATTAGGCTACAGAAGACATTTGCTTTATTAAGCTGCTCTGATTTTCTTTCAACATCACCTTTGATATTC
The DNA here is from genome assembly GCF_963082965.1 of Carassius carassius. Classification (NCBI taxonomy): domain Eukaryota; kingdom Metazoa; phylum Chordata; class Actinopteri; order Cypriniformes; family Cyprinidae; genus Carassius; species Carassius carassius. The sequence continues at coordinate 27,682,888 of NC_081779.1, forward strand.
ATTCATGTTTATTTTGTGCTAGAAAAGAGGAAAACATGACTGATTCACATGGAGCAGGAAAATGTACGTATTGCTTGTATTTCATTACAGAATTTAAAGGCTATGATTTGTGGTTTATTAAAAGTAACAAAACATGCTTATTGAGATTGTTGGGTGGCTGGCTCACCACAAATAATGAATAGACTTGAAAATGTTATATATTATTTCCAAGCATTTATACCATCAATAAAACAGCTTGTGAATAGTCATGCAATACCATAACCATAATACCATAACAACATAACCAACATGATCTCATGGGAATTTGCATGAATTTTTAAAGAAGACTCATTCTCATTAAGGCTGTATTTATTTAAAAAAATAAAAAATAAAAATAAATAAAAATAATAATATTGTTTATTAGTATTACAATTGAAAATAAAGGCTTTCTATTTTAATATATTTTGATATTGTATTTATTCCGGTAATCCAAAGCTGAATTTTCATCAGCCATTAATTACTCCAGTCTTTCGTGTCTTCTGTTTCTTTCAGAAATAATTATAATTTGCTGATTTTTTTTTATAAAGACTATTTTGAACAAATGCTGTTCTTTTTAGCTTTTTATTTATCAGAAGGACCCTGAAAATACAGCTTTAATCCCAGGAATAAATTACATTTAAATCAATAATTAATAATGCATGCTAATAAGCAACTAGTTAATAGTGAGAACTGGTCCCTATGCTAAAGTGTTACCAAAATATGACAATAGAAAATCGTTGTTTTAAACCATTATAATATTTCACAATGTTGCTTTTCTTCCCCATATTTTTGATTAAACATGCAGCCTTGATAAGCAGAAGAAAACAAAAAAAAACATAAAAACACTTACTGATCCCAAACTTTTGAACAGCAGTATACATTTTTAAGGAAAGATGTTCCAAGTAATACTTTAACTATACTTAAAGTACAATAAAATAATAAATAATAATAAAGAACATTCATTGAACTTGGGTGTCTCTGGGGTATATGCTTGGCCGTTCAACAAGTTCAGTTGTTCAATGTTCAGATTCTCATGTACCACAAGAAAAAAAAATGATGCACTCAAGTTTAGGTTTACCTTCACAGGTATGAGATGCTGACTGGATGGGTGAATCATTTGAGCATTTAACAGGAAAATATGAATGTCCTCAATTTCAGTGTTATTAACACTTGTGCTATTTACAGTACCACACACAGTCAATCTTTCCTCTCCCACGCACATACCCATATGCAGACACTTTCCCAGGATGCAACAACAAGGTCTGGCACACTCAGGCTTCTAGGCTCAATGCACTTATGTAATATTCCTCTGTGCTGGAAAACAAGGGCCATCTGCACCTCAAGCTATTCTCCTGACTACTCTCTAGATTACTTCTGAGTGTGCCTGATTCTCCCTCAGATGTTCAACACAGTGTTCCCCAAAAAAGAAGAGCACATCGAAACCTCAGTCCTTAATTAACCAATGTTAAAGATCTGCATCCCTCACCTCATACTATCCCTGTCCCTGCATTCATCATTAGAGGCTGATTGATTAGAGCTCTCATTGGCCGGGCCTGCTCACCTGCTGTTCCAGCCTTAATGAGGGGATGATGGAGAATAACACACACACACACACACACAACACAACACAACACAGTCCTCTAGGAACATAGAAACTTGTGAATAGAAGGTTTCTCTAATTAAAATGTACATTGCTAAATAGTTTTATCAATAACATATAACCTTTAAAGACAATATACCATAAGATTATGCCATATATACTTCTGTAGAGGATAATGTTAGCTTGATTTTGTTTTGTTTTTTATTATTTTTAAAGTGCATCATTACCAAATTCACAAAATACTGCAACATTACTTTCCAAATAATGGTGAAATTGACCTGCGAGGTGAAGCTGAATTATGGCAAACCCCATAACTGTCTATGTAAGCTTGATATCACCGTACCTATCAATGTCAGTTAATGAGGGATGTTGAACCGTAACAATTAGTAACATTTTAATGCAGAAAACAACTAAGCCTTATTAAATTAATCTATATAATTCACGGTAATGCACTCTTTATGGAATGAGTAGTTCATTTATTCACAAATGATTATCTGATAATCTCAAATGAGGTCACCAGCTACATTTACATGCACCGAAGTAACTCGATCCAAATTCAACTTTGACTTGATTGAAATGGGTGGCTTAGACCTAAATGATCCATTCAACAGAAAAAATAAAAAATGAAAATAAGCAAGTAAACATTTAAATCCAAGTATTTTCTCAGTCAGATTTAAAAATACCTTCAGCACATGGTAATTTGCAGTTGTGTGAAGTAGAGCTTTCAGGACTCAGGACTCAAACTGCAACTGTGAATGAACTTGGACTTGTGTGGATTCACACTCAGACTTAGACTCTGACATTTTGGATGGAGAAATCTTTCAGAGTATCCATGCCATATGTAACCTAAAAGATAAGAATGTGAAAACAAAATTAAGATAAAAGACATAACTCTTCTGACATATGTCAGAAGACAGCTATTATGCTTAGTGTCTTTATCAAGTTTTGTTCATAATACATGTACTAGTTCTACGTGCATATGAAAGTGAAAAAATGAAAATTGTGACATATTGCCAAGAATTGGGACCCATACTCAGAATTTGTGCTCTGCATTTAATCCCATCCAACTGCACACACACACACACACACACACACACACACCCCCACCCACCATGAACACACTCCCGGAGCACTGGGCAGCCATTTTGCTCCAGCCCACAGCAATTATGGGTTCAGTGCCTTGGTCAAGGGTACCTCAGTCATGGTAATTGAGTATGGAAGAGGTTCCTGTTTATTCACTTCCTCCACCTACAATTTCACTGAGACTCAATCCCACGACCTTCAGGTTACAAATCCGACTCTCTAACCATTTGGCCACAACTGCCCCCAAACATTTGTGGAGATGCCGGGGACTCACATTCAATGTACAGTGATACCTAAAAGTTCAAGTTCAAATTCTTTATTTGTCCCCAATGGTGCAATTAGTTGTGCAACAGATAGTATAATAATTAACACACAATCACACACACAATACCAATACCAAAATTGCCTACCATGCAGTTTGTGAATCCTTAAGAATTTTCTATATTCCTGTATACAGTCAGATTTTCACGCAAATTCTGAAAGTTGACAAAGATATCCCAATCAAACAATTGAGACAAAAATACATACTTAATTTTCTTCTTCTTTATTTTCTGGAAAATGTTCCAATATTACATATTTGTGAGTGATGAAAGTTTGTGAAGTTAGAGTCCCTCTGTTCATAGGTGTTTTCAGTCAGTAAGATGACTATCAGGTGTCAGTGCCAGTTTTATTTAAAGAACAGGGATCTATCAAAGTCTGATCGTGTTTTTGGAAGTGTATTACAGCACAAAGTAGATCTCTGAGGACCTCAGAAAAATGAATTTCCCTTGAATTTCACACAAATATGAAGGTGCCAGACTATGAAGAGCCTTAAAAGTAAAAATAAAAATAAATGAATCCGATATATAACTGCAAGCCATTTTAAATTCATAAAGAGTTTCTGTGAAACACCAATGAGAAGAGAATTACAATAGCTGATATGAGATGTAACTAATGGATGTACAAGGACAGCAGTACTATTAGCAGAAAGAGATGATCAGAGACGATGAATGTTTCGCAAATGATAATATTCTGAACGAGTAATATTATTTACATGTGCCTCAAAAGATAAAGTGCTGTCAAGGATGAAATCCAGACTCTTAACCTAAAATAAAAAGGGAGAAATAACAGAATTATCAATGGCCAGTGTAAAACTTTCACAATTTGGGAGATTTGATTTAGTACCTATTAAAAAAAATAAATAAATCTGTATTCTCACTATTAGCCATAAGGAAATCCAATGTAATCCATTATTTAATTTCAGAAAAAAAGAGAGAATGCGACGATAATACTGAATTAGTCTTTGGTGACATATGCAGTATGTAGCCAAACAAAATGCCTAATAGCACAGCGTGTACCACCGCCACAGTTCCACTGCGTTAACTGCAAGTCAGTCGCGTGTTAAAGTCATTCACTAAACTACCACCAGGTGGCACAAAGGGACAGTTTGCAAACTGACTGGAATCATATTTTGTTTTGTAAATGGAGATCAAATAACAAAATTAAACAAAAATAACTTTATAATATAACATTATAACATCCTTAAAAATCATAAAATGTTTTTCTAAGCACTAAAATGAAACGTTCTACAAACCATAAGGCAAAACCTGGCATGTTTGGTATTGGTGGACTTGGCAAGGATTCAGGAGTCTATAATGGTGACTACCGTGAAAATAAGTCGACCACACACAAAGTAATAAGAATTTGAATATACAATTTTACCACTCGGTGGTGTTGGCTCGAAACTTACCAGGCTCCTTCAGGGCATCAAGCTGATGACCCATACTAAGGTGTGCCAATACGTGAATGTGTTTGTAAAATATAGCATTTTACTACATAATTCAAAATGGCTGACACCCAAAATGGCTGAAATTGGAAAATTGGATATCATTCGACTCGGCGTGATGCACCTGATCTAAAGATAACAGTTCTGTGATTTTTGAACAAACCATTCAAAGTTATAACCAAAATAAAAATCAGCACAATGGCCTAGAACGAGTCCGAAAATGTAGGTTTTTCAAACAATAGAAAATAACACAAAAAAAAAACTAAACCTTATGATTTTTTAATTTTGGAGTTCATTCAACTCGGCATGAGCCAAGGATTCAGATGAATTCAGAAGAATTTTTCTTCTGTGGCTTACGATTCAAAAGTTATTAGCATTATTATTAATAACTATTAATAGTTATTACCATTATTAGCATTCTCACTGTCCTCTATCAGTGTGCCAAATTTCACAACATTCCCCCAAGCAGTTCTATGGGATCCCATAGATTTTCGTCAGAAGAAACAGAAGAAAAATCAAAATGCCAACGGATACGATAGGGGCCTATGTACCTTTGGTGCTTGGCCCTTAATAATAAACAAAAGAGGTCCCAAAACTGAGCCATGAGGCACACCACTACTAATAATAAACAAAAGAGTGCCCAAACCGAGCCCTGAGGCACACCACTAATAATCTGAGATATCCATGATTTGAAACTTCTAATTTCAACAAAGTGAGTCCAACCCGATAAATAAGATCTAAACCAAATAAAAGGAGTACCAATGATTCCAATGAAAACCAACCTCTCCAATAAAATACTATGTGAAATGTTGTCAAAAGCTGCACTTAGATCAAGAAGAATGAGTACTGATAGAAATCCAGAAATCTGCAGCCATTAACAAACCATTTGTGACTATAATAAGTACAGTGTATGTACTATGGTATGCACCAGGGGTAGGCAACATCGGTCCTGCAGTGCCACGGCCCTGTAGAGTTTAGCTCCAACCCTAATCAAACACACCTGAGCAAGCTAATCAAGGCCTTCAGGATAACTAATGCTACAGGTAGGTGAGCGTTATTTTTACCTACCCCTGGACGATAGGCAGATTGAAATTGCTAGATGTGCATGTAACTGTTGAGCAGTGAATCTTTTTTTTTTTCAATAATTTAGAAAGAAAGGGTCGATTAGAAATAGGTCAAAATTTTTTTGGGCTATTATGATTAATATAGCTATTATGATTCCATCAGGCTGGAAAAGGTTACAAAACTATATCTAAAGTGTTTGGACTCAAACAAATCCATAGTTAGACAGACTGTGTACAAAGGGAGGAAATTCAAGACCACTGTTACCCCTAGAAATGGTCGACCAACAAAGATCACTTCAAAGCAAGACATGTAATAGTTCACAAGGTTGCAAAGGATCCCAGGGTATTTTTTAAACAATTTTTAAACAAATGAGAAGCGTTATATTTGGAGAAAGAAAAACACTACATTCCAGTATAAGAACCTTATCACATATGTGAAACATTGTGGTGGTAGTATCTTGATGTGGGCCTGTTTTTCTGCATCTGGGCCAGTACGGCTTGCCATAGTTCATAGAACTATGCATTTTGAGTTACTCAATGTCCAATACAAAAGGAGATATATTATTTAACAGAAATCACTTTTCAAAAAATAAAAGGAATGACTCGTTTGGACTACAACGCATATTTGGGGGATATTAGGGATTTGTGATATCACAAATATCCACGAATGGGACAAGACCTTTGTACAGCTGCACTGGAGAAGGCAACAAGTGTTATCACTATGTCGGAGACACAACTAGCTTTCCCAAGGCAGATGAACTTAGAGTGGTTACAATCATCTGGGTTTAAATCGCGCTCAAATTGATATGATTTTGATGCAATATTTGCACTAAAGCTCACAGGCAGCTATGGTAAGGGGCATTTCCCGACCAGGTGCCGAGTGGTGCCAGTCACAACACAGACTGGTCCGGCTAACCAATCACAGCACATTTCGTATTTCAGAAGGCGGGCCTTCATTTGATACAGGAACTATTCGAGCCGTTCATGCCAGACTGGGGAGAGAGGTGTAATAATGTAAAATATGTAAAAAAGAATGTGTTTTTCGAACAAGTATAAAACTCTGTTCTAGTAGACCCCAAAACAAAATCAAGACTTTGTAAAAGATCATAACAGGACGCCTATAAATATCAAGAGAAAGTGGGTAATGCAGCAAAACAATGACCCTAAGTATACAAATTGTTCTACAAAAATTGGTTTAAGAAGATCAAAGTTAATGTTTTGATGTTTTGGAATGGCTAAGTCAAAGTCTAAGAGGAGCTTAGAGGAGATCAGAGTGGCAAAGAGGAGCTATACTCTAAAAAGCTGGAAAACCAGTTTTCAGCAAATGACCCTGCTTCAGTGTGGAAAGGCCTGAAAGTCATTATAAACTGTAAGACACCATCCCCCAGCTCTGAGGCAAATCAACAACTTACTGAAGACCTGAATGAGTTTTACTGCAGATTTGAAACTCCTGGTCTTACATCAAACACCCACTCTGACCCTCTCTCTACACAACTATTAACATTTTTAGCAACACCTCTCCCTCCTGCACTTCAGGGGTGCATTTCCCAAAAGCATCATTAGCCAACTATGGTCTCAAGTTCCATCGTTACCCACATAGTTCAACAATTCTGTTTCCCATAGCCATAGTTCAAAACGAACATTCGCAAACAGCACCGCAAACTTACGTGGTAGGAACGACAGCTCTCGACCTGTGGTTAGAATCATAGTTTCTTGTTAGCAAGGGATATGGGCTTAAATAAATATCCTCTTGGGCACAGCAAGCAAACTAACATCCAGTGCAATATATATATATATATATAAATATATATATATATATATATATATATATATATATATATATATATATTTCAATCTGTGTATATTTGCATGTCCTCAAAAGTGCAGTTTTTGAAGAGTGCGCATGTGCACGAATACCTAAGGGAACCCCGGAGTATGACGTAAGAGGGAACCCACGATGAATCAAACATCAAATAAAGCAAAATGACAGGAAATAAAACATAATAAATTAGTCATCAGGTGCCATGTTCAATACAGCAGCATATTAGAAATGTCTAATCGGTTAAATAGCAGAAGTTATTCCTCCACCACATGCATTTAACGTCATTAACAATGGACCTGTTGAACTAATGTGGTTCAAACGATGGAGATTGTAGGGAAACAGTTGTAACTAGCTAGTTCATTTCAACAACAATGCATCGTACTATGGTGGTTAATCAGCGAGTTACAAAAGAGGAAACAAAAGAGAAGGAAAGCACCAGGACCAGACAGTGTTTCATCAGCCTGTCTGAAAACCTGTGCCTCTATCTTTTTACAGATCTTCAACCGATCACTGGAGCTGTGCAAAATCCTTTACTGCTTTAGATGCTCCACAATCATCCCCATGCCAAAGAAACATATTGCCCTAACATGTGTGGTCATGAAGTCAATTGAAAGACTGGTGTTGGCTTATCTGAAGGACATCACTGGAACCTTACTGAACCCCCTGCAGTCAACATGGAACTGCATAATATCAGTCAGTCAATCAATCAATCAAACAAACTTTATTTATAAAGCACAGTGGACCAAAGTGCTGTAAAGAAAAATAAAACTCATACAAGACATAAAATACCATTAAAACACATTAAGAGACCATAGAAAAATAAAATAACCAAATATCAACATCAGGTGTCAAAGGCCAAGGAAAAAAATATGTTTTAAAAGCCCCCCACCCCAAATATTTCCTAAGAATGTTCCCTTTTTTAGTGACATTATTGACAATGAAAAATAATCATTAAAACCCAAAAAAAGGGGAAAGTGCCTTATATGTGGCCTATAAACAATCAATATTATGGGGGGTCGGGGGGGTGGGGGGGGGGGGGGGTGTCAAGCAACACAAGCAAGCAACGCGCAACCTATAAATTCACTATAGAGAAAGTGAAAAAAAAAAAAAAAAAATTGACCGAGCTTTCTAACGCTGCATCAACGACACATTATTGGAGACAACAAGAGATTAAACTACTTCAAAATATGTTGATAACGGTATATAACTGCCTTAAATTATTCCCTTAATATTTCTCTTGTAGCCCATACAGTGAAAAAAATGAGAAAAAAACTTATTTCATGCCAAACAGGTTGTTTTTGAAAATCGGTGCGTGAAATAAAGCTGCTCTTAATTTTCATTGATGACTGCAGTGTTAATAATTGTAATTATAGGCATTGTATAAATTAACATACCTGTTTAAAAAAATAAAAATCTTTGAGAAGTAATCAACTTAAATTTAACTTTGAAATGATTGTGTAATTTAAGAATAAAAGTAACAATAATAATAATAGGCCTAATAAGAAAAATATAACAGGCCTACATAATTGGAAATACTAAATCCTCTTAATATCCCCAATTTTTGAGGCTTTTGAAAATATCTCTGGCTATTGTCGACACATGATACGAGCATCTCAGCAGGGAAGATTATCGCTTGGCCCTTGCATGGCTGTGGTGCGTGTTTGTCCGCTATGGCACTGTGCCGAAATAGTTGTATGAATTAACTGCACTTTACCTATTGTAAAAAATTGTTTCAATTTACCATGTTTTCCTGCCAGCTGACATTGAGAATGACTGACACTTGATGGTCAGAAAAAAATGACTCAATAAAAATAAATAAATAAAACAATGAAAAAAAGAAAAAAAAAACCCTACTTTTTGTCTTTTCTATGTGCGTTCATAAATTGTTTTAATTTGAAACTGTCATATTTGGCAGTTGGCATTAATAGTTATATTACTAATAACAGTGGCATATGAGAAGTTTAATACCAAAGATTTGTTTTTGTTTTTTTTGCCTTTTTCGAAGCTGCTGTATATGAAAAACACAAGGTGGTTGAATTTGCATGCTATTTAGCTGAAGCTTATAGACATTTATTACTTTCACTCTATTTAGTAATCTTTTTAGCACTCTCCTTAGTACCCCCAGCAAAAAAATCCTGGAGCCGCCACTGGCTGTATGTTGCTTGGAGACACACACAAGATGAAATGGATTTTGTTATAACTATTATTTCGTATATAGAACAAACATGACAATATTCTGTTTAAAATCTAGGCTACATTTAAAATGTAAAATGTTCACTGAATATTACCCTACTTTGGTAAAAATTAATGGCACATTTGCCATAGTTTGAATATTCAGGGCAATTTGCATTATTGCTCGTATTTTAAACATGAAAACAATAACACGCACAGAGTGTGTCTGTACTTAACAGAGTTTAAATCAATCACAGTCCATGTCAATACCCAGCAAACATTGAGGTCAATAGTCGTGGTATGACGGCATCAATCGGTAGAAATATGTAACACAGAACATTTCCTAAAAATGCATTCAGATATGTTTGTACATGTCTATAGTTCTATGGGGTTGCATGTATAAATGTTACTTTGACTTTTAGCTACGTGTAGTCAAAGTCCTTTTATAAATTAGGCTTGTTTGAGATGCGCCTTGCTTCGCCTGAAATGTAGGCCAGAGTAGGCATCTGCAGTAAGGGGAGGGGTCAAAAAAGACCTTTGAAGTCGGACACTTCCTGAATCTCGCTGTTTTGTCGTCTGCAAACGTCAGCAGTGGAGGAGATCTCGTTCGCGTTTTTTATCGCAGACGAAGTGGATGTGATCATATACTATGTAATTCACATAGCTGTTTTGTAGCAAACATTCTTCATAATTTCTTCCCTTGGTTTAAGCCAGACCCTGACACTTCTCAGATGAAACCACACAAAGATGAGGCATAATGGCTAAACAGTCCATTTAGATATGTATGTGTGCATGTATATTTTTAATGGATTGATTTAATTCACACAAACGTACAATAGAATAAAGTGAAAATTACAACAAGGAAGAATTCTAATGAAGATAAATAAAATAAACGCAATATCCTAATTCTTAACTTCACTAGGCATGTTTTGTTTTTGTTTAGTTTGCATGTAAATATAAATGAATAAATGGGTAATCTAATTCTTAGAACAAAGAGAAAATGTAGCAGTTGACATTCTCAGCCAATGAGTATGAAGCTGTGTCGTCAGTCAGTCCTTTCCCATCATGCTTTTGATCAGCGCAGTCGGTGGAGAGCAGCTGCACTCGACAGCTCAATCCGACACAGCCGCCTCGCCGTCGCTAGAATTTTTTGGCACATGCCAGCATGACATCAGAGCAAGGCGGACGTAATTCGGACACTTTTCTAACTGGCATGCATCTCGCGGTGATCACTGGTGATCGATTCTGCGCAGATTTTGCTCATCTCAAACAAGCCTATTGTCTCTAGTGTAGTCTAATATTTACCCGTGTTGTGAATCGGTTGTGAGAGGACATCACTAGGTGACGTCTTTTACACGTGCATTACACATCCATCATGACCCTCTGTGAAATCAATGTGAAATATGCAAAAGCTCTGTTTACACCTTGATTAATACTGCAATAAATAATTTAAGTGCAGCAAGTCGTTTTTAAGAGGTTTTAAAGAGGTTGTGAATAGTTGTCCACTGACGTCTTTTACACGTCTCGTCACGGTTGTGAAAAGACGTCCAAGCAAGACTAGCAGATAAAAAAATTATATACAAAGTTAATATATTTACTTTATCTTGTTTAAATAAATTATAATCACAAAGTGCCCAGTGTGGTTACAGTAAGTGATTGTAAAGCCATTCTGCTATTTAGTCATTATTTCAACCTGTTTTATGTATTCGTTGTTATTATTTTTATGGAATCTATGCATTTACATGTAAAACAGATATATATCCGGTCACCATTTCGGTCTGAGTTGGATGTGATTGCCAAAACGGTGCTGCCAAGATGTAGACACAAAACATAGTAATATATTTCGTGATATTACAAAATCCCGTGATAGGATAGATTATTTTGCGTTCTTCAGGAGCATTGAGCAACCACGAGGAGAGGAGAGGACTCGAGGAGGGAGATGTATCGATATATATTATATAAAATCTACTGTTGGGTAAGTACATTTTATATTATTTGATTAACGTGCTTGAGTTTTACTTGTTTAACACAAAGGAACCGAGAGAAATGATGCCCACATTGTCAACTGAGATTCACTGAGTATGGCTAAAAGTAGCTTACGTAAGAAGGCTAAAAGTTACTTAAATTGATGTAATTTTTATTGGCGTGCTTTAATTAATTATTCAGGGGACATCACAGCCCACCTGTCTTATCAGAAATGTCCTGTTCACTTTCTCACAGTTACACACCTAGTTAAGGGTCTTTCTCAAGGGCACCACATTAAAACACAACATCTTTAATACAATACAAATGAAATCTAATGCAAGTTGTTTATCTTTTTTTAATGTTTCATTCATGATTCATTCATCTTGGTCCAAGTTTTCTTTTTTTTAGCTGTAGACCATAAAGATATTTTGAAAATAAGTGCATGTCATTTATCTCAAATTTTTTCTTTTATTTATTTTAAAAAGAAATATATTCTCTTCCCTCAGCTGCTGTGAAGAGGTGGAGACTCTGAAGTGGAGGCAGCGATGGCAGAACACCCGAAGCACGCTCCAGGAAGAGCTGAGGGTAGAGGTTACAAGAAATGAGCCAAACTACTGTAATGTGTTTAAGCGATAGTTCACCCAACAATGAAAATAGTCATCATTTTCTCACTCTCATGTTTCAAACCTGTACAACTTTCTATGTTCTGCTGAACACAAAGCTATTTGTAAGAATGTTTGTAACCAAGCAGATCTTGACGATCATAATAATTTTTCCTACAATGGCAGTTAATGGATTGTGAGATCTGCTTGGTTACAAAGTTGTTATTAAACAACTGTGTAAGTTAATAAAGACATGATAAAAAGAAACCATCTTTTAACATTCTAGTAGAAAACATGAACGCATTCTCAGAAATGTCAAAGATGTCGGTTCAACATTCATTTTGGAACTATTTTTCAAGTTTCAACCATGAGAGGACGGACATCTTTTCAACGGTCAAAAGACGTCCAAATGTTTGTCGGGTATTTGCTCTTCATGCTATTAAGTGAAGATCTACTATAAAGTTACATTGATCAGCAGCGCGATTTGCTAAACAGCACATTCCACAGGCAACCCATCACATGCACAATGCTTTTGTGGATACCGTCAGTTTTGATGCTTTTTTGATGCTTTTTTGTTTTGAAAGCGAGGTAATCTGATTGAATATCATGTATTTGACCGATTACGACACTCTCATTTTAATTTCACATTAGAAGTGGCATTTTGATTGTCAAAAATACATGTTCGGTTTTAATTGCAGCATCAGAAAGCAACATTAACTTACATTCTGTCTAAAACTTGTCAATACTCCTAACTCTTTTTGGACCTTAAGAGCTCTTTTAAGGGTTAAGATGCTTTCTGAATTACTTCACTTTTTACTAGGATCTTTCCTTTAATTTTACGTGGAAATGGCCACATTTCTAAGAATTTATTTTTTGGATTTTGTCACTAGGAGCAACTCTTTTCATGAACACGGGCCAAGGTCTGCCAGGCACAGGAAAAGTTTCTTCCCCCTGGCAATCCATCTGATGAACAGTTAAATGTTCTCCTTCTTCAAAAAATATATGAATAAAACACACACACACACGTGCATTTATTCAAATATTTTTATTTCTTATTATCTGTTTCTTCTACACATTCAAGCATGTCTGTATATAAAGGAATATATTACATGGATTGTGACATCTATGGTTCAGATGAAAAGAACTTTCTGAATCTGAAATCAGACTGGATTCTGACTCAACAAAATAAGTGTAAACATACCAGTTGAACTCTTTTGCTGCTATGATGCTACAGTTTTATTTATCTACATTGCTGTCTTACCTTGTGTTGGGGTCCTATTAAAGTTCATGCAAAAGCATGTTCAGTTAAGTTTGCCCAGTGTAATGGAGTGTTTTCTGAAACAAAACAGGAGTGCTCCTGGCATTACATTATCAAGCTAAGTCCAGATGGAGGCAATCCTTATTTGACTACATTTGCTTGTGTTTTTATGGGTGTTGTGGAAGGATGTAGTCAGTCTTTTCTGACCCAGTTTGATGGAGGAACCTGCATGGAATTCCCTTTCCAGTGATAATTTGCCTGCCACAGCAGCACTCCTGGGTTTCCTCAAGAGAAGAATGAAAATGTAGCCAAATTCTGTCTGTGGACACCAAAGCTGAAGAGACACCAAAATGAGATCAGAGAAAAACAAAAATTGTAAGAACAATTGTAATTGTAAAGATTAAACATTTTTTTAACAAACGTTCACTCACAGATCGCTTACAGCAATACCCTCCAAAACAAAACACATCAAATCAGCACGCTGCATGTAGCAGAGTGCACGTAGGACTTCTGCGGGATGTCGTGACCCTGTCTGGTTGCATTCTGGTGCTGCCACCGAAAGCTACTGTGTCTACCTGTGATGACAACAGAGCTGCCTGTCTCTCGCAGCTGCTGTGGTCCCTATTAAAAGAGCACTCGCTTAACAAAAGCCAAAGGCAACAAACAGGCTCTTTTTTTTAGATAATGTAAAAAAAATTAATAATAATAATAAAAAAGAGGAAGTCAGAAAAAGAACAGAAGAACAATGACTGCGTAACAACTAAAATACTTCTTATCTCTGATTCTGATTGGTTCAGCTGTGTTTTATTCACAATAAAGACCACTTATTTATAATCACAATTAATCACACGGCTATGACCACTTCACTCAGTGGTCCTGTGTATCACTAGCAACTACCCTTAGTAATACAAACAAAACTTTTCCATATATTATATCTTTTATCAAAATGAACTGTTTCATTTATGTAATGAATTATGAGTGACCCCTGCTGGCATTAAGTTGTGTCATTCACCTTTAATTTTGAGGCCACGCCCTTTCTGCTGTCAAATAAACTTCTCATGCAGAGATATGTTGATGTGTGCACTGTGTGGAATCCCACATTACTGTGTTTATTACTGTATTCATTATTCTGTTTCAGGTGTGTTACTGTATGTCCATCAGTTTACCCTGTAATGATGCTTGCAAACTCATGCTGTGCCGTGAATCTGTTTATTTTAAACTAAAAGATGGACATTTTCTCCTGCTGAGAGATAAGCAGAAAAAATAATTGAGAAAATGTCCTATATGCTGTTTAAATAATAAATGAAATAATGACACGGTGTATGATAATGCTTCCTACTCTCTGTTTTTATATGAACTCCATAAAATGACTCATGTTACACTGGAACACTATCTTCCCATTTTCTATCAAAAATGAAACACAGCTGAAAGAAAAAAAAATTAGAGGTATTTTATATTGCATGGAGGGAAAGTACTTCTACATACAGAAAATCTTTGAAAACAACTAGATCTACTTACAGTACTTTTTTTATCTCTTTTAGATAAAACAAATACAAGTTCAGGTATTTATTCAATACAGTGGCTAAATTAACAAAAAATAAAGCATCTGCAGGCGCAGATATTTCCCAGCAGCTCAGTAGTGTATATCTGCTATAGGAATGGAAGAATTGTATAAACTTGTCAAATCATCTGAAACTACATATGTATGTTAGACCCTATACCATTTAAGCTCCTAAAAGAGGAGCTTCCAGAAGTCATACATCTTCTTCTGAATATTATTAATTTATTATTATACTATTAATAATTTAATATTATCATCTTTGAGGATTTCCAGTCAAGATTTAAACCGTATCATAGTACTAAGACTGCTCTCATCAGAGTTACAAATGACCTGCTCGGATCATCCGATCAAAGTTGTATTTCTCTGTTAGTGCTACTGGATAGTAGTGCTGAGTTTGACACTATCGACCTAAACATTCTTTTTAATAGACTAAAAAAAATAATGTTGGCATTAGTGGAATTGCATTTTCATGGTTCAAATCATATGTATCTGATCGTCATCAATTCTTAGCAGTTAATGATGAGGTATCATATCGATCACAAGTGCAATATGGAGTACCACATGGCTCAGTACTAGGACTGTTGCTTTTCACACTTTACATGTTACCTTTGGGGGATATCATCAAGAAACATGGTGTTAGCTTTCACTTTTATGCTGATGATACTCAGCTCTATATTTCTTTAAAGCATACAGATTCGCAAAACTAACAGAATGCATAGTTGATATAAAAAAATATTCGATGACTAGTAATTTCCTACTACTAAATTCTGAAAAAACAGAGGTGTTAATTATCAGACCAAAACCTCTGGTCTTACACTTGACGGCTACTTTGTTAATTCTTTGTCATCAGTTAGGAACCTAGGTGTGCTATTTGATGGCAATTTTTTTTCTTTTGAAAACCATGTTTCTAGCATTTGTAAATCTTTGTTAATCTCATCTGTAATCTTAAAAATATATATTAATTATGACCTATGCTCACAATGTCAAATGCAGAAATGTTAATTCATGCATTCCTGACCTCAAGGTTAGATTATTGTAATGCTTTATTGGTTGGTGTCTCTGTGTGTTTAATAAACACACTCCAGCTGGTCCAAAAATGCAGCAGCTATTTTGCAGAGTTCTTATTAGAACCATGAACTATGATCATATTATCCCGATTTTGTCAACACTGCACTGGCTCCTGATTGAACATCAAATACATTTTAAGATCTTGCTAATTACTTATAAAGCCCTGAATGGTTTACTTCCTCAGTACTTGACTGAGCTCTTATCGCATTTATCAATCTCAAAATTCTGGCCATTTGATAATAACTAGAATATCAAAATCAACTGCGGGTGGCAGATCCTTTTCCTATTTAGCACCCAAATTCCAAAACAATCTACCTAACATTATTCAGAAGGCAGACACATTGTGTCAGTTTTAAACTAGATTAAAGACCCATCTCTGGCATACACATAACACACTAACATATTTTTATAATTCAAATCTGTTAAAGGATTTTTAGGCTGCATTACTTAGGTCAACCGGAACCGGGAACACTTCCCATAACACCTGATGTACTCGGTACACCATAAGATGAATGGCATCTACACTAATATTGGTCTATTTTATTATTATTCCTGAGGTCACCATAACTACACGGATCCAGTCCATATCCAGATCAGATGGTGGATCACCACTTAGAGATAACTTCAACCACCCTGAAGGTCATCGGAGACCTTGACAACTAGACGAACTCTAGAGACAGATCCCCTGCAAAGACCTCATCAGCCAGAGGAGAACTGGCCCCCTCACTGAGCTTGGTTTTACCCAAGGTTTTTTACTCCATTTCTGTCATTCTGGATCCTTGCCACTGTCGCCTTTGGCTTGCTTAGTTGGGGACACAATTTCTGGTAACATTGTTGACTTGACTGCACAGAGACTACTGGAAGAGAACTGAACTGAGCTGGACGATGACATCACTGAATCAACAAAATCTGACTTTGATAAACTGAGTGTTTTCTAGATTATTTCTGATTATTTACTGAGGAATATGTTTTCAGGTGGAATAATTGGTTTCATGGGAGCTTTTCCCATTGAGCTTGATCTAAATTGTCTTTTTCAGTACAATCAGCAGTCAGTCATTAACACATTTTATCTCTATCGCTTTCTAGATTATTAAACATCAAAACAGTATTGAAATTACATGGACGTAATTAACTGTAGTATTTGTCGTTCACTGAGCTTCTTTATATAACAGTCATAAAGTACATATCCCAGAGCAGCCATTACTTTCACCGCATTATGGGATAACAGGATCAGAATGAAAGAGGTGTTCAGTGATTGTTATATACAAAAGCATATATCATCACTTTACAACCTCATAGCTACAGTATACGTAAGCATGTATAATATCACTAAGGCCAAAAGGAGGAGGAGAAAGACAAATGGACAATACTGTGTCTTTTTTGAGGAAATTAATTACTTTTTGTGATCTGTTCATTTACAAGAACCGTTCTAATAAAACGATACACTAGACTGAATCAGACTTTCCAAAGCTACACATAGGAGATGAGTCCATTTAAGATGAACTGATTCACTAGAATGAATCAGACTTTCCAATGCTACATACTAGAGAGCGGAGCGTTTAGAATGACCCTACTTTGTATAATGAATCAAACTATTCAAAGCTACAGCGGACCATTTAGGACAATCAGATTCAATAGAATAAATCTGATTTACTAGCATTAGAGAGAGCAAAAAAAATGTGGTTGTTTGTTGTTTGAAAAACAAATATGACATAAAAAATATTAATATCGTTGCACTACACCATATATCGTTGGAACAAGCTGCTTGTTCTTAAAGCAGCTGAGCTACTGTAAGCTACTTAGTTGAAGTGTTGAAGTGTCACCATTATAGTGGCGTGCATGTTGGATAAGTTGACTCGAATGGGGGCAAAATGTCAGATACTTTATTGTAACACATGGTTTATGTAAAAAGCAGGTATATGGCGATTTGATAATAGAATTGTGTATGTGACCTCATTATGTGATGTAAAAAAAAATTATTTCCCATCACTATCTGTGGGTAAATAATATTCTGTAAACAATAATCTGCGTTGAGTTGAGGCACACTGTTTCAAACTGTTCAGTCTGATTTTGATTAACTGGTTCACCTAGTTTACTAAAAAAAAACAATTCAAAATAGTGATTTGTTCATTAACTGGACATCACAGATTCCAAGATTATGTTGTTGTTACTGTGGAATAAATAACCATTTTAATGGCGTGCTCACATTAGCTAAATTGAAGAAAAATTTGAAATGTCCACAGTTTATTGTCAGTAGTATAACAATGTATGAAACACAGTTCACACAGAATTCACTTTCAATCCAAGGAGCTTTCTGTTAGTTTGTTAGTTAGTTACCATCACAATGCATCCCATTTTCCACACACACATCTTATCTATATCACATGGTGAAGCTACATCCAGATATGAAAAATAAATAACTAAATAAATAAACAAATAAACAATTATAATTTACACAACAATTACACTGTAAAGGTAATGAAATTTTCTATTTGGATACTTTAGAACGGCCATGGGCTCTGTGTAATGATACATGAGGACACTTTTTAAGCAATGTTGCCATCAACAGGCAACCAGGTGAGACACAGGGCCCACAAACAATCTAAAGTATCCAGATAGAAATTTGATGCCCATTCTCAATGGGAAAGTGCCCAAGCAACATTGCTCAATAAAGTTGACCTGTGTGTCATCACCTTAAGAGAAAACACATGCTTTGTGCTGTGAGCCTTATAATAAGCCTAATTACAGGTAGTAAAGGTGATGATACCAAGGAGCAACTTTATTAGGCAATGTTGCTTGGCCACTTTCCCATTGAGAATGGGCAACAAATTTCTATCTAGATACTGTTACTCCCCGTCTAGGTCTAAATTAACAATCTAAATTACCTATCCAAAAAAAAAAAAAAAAAATTATATAACCTAACTACCTAATCCAAAGATGGTGTCTGACTCCCAAAAACTATTGACAATATTCTCAATAAATATTTACAAAGAAACATCAAGTTGAGAAAGATAATCCAAAATCAAAATCGTACAACAGGCAAGGGTCGAGTAAGTCAGAGGACCATTACAAAACAACACAATCCAAACAATCTCTCTCTAAGCATACAAATGGGGTAAATCAGCACAAGCACTGCACAGACAAACAGCATAGTTCACAAAATAGCCCCCCATTAAAGGAAATGCTGTCATCAATTAATGCACGACTCCACATTATCTGTAAAGCATGTGTAAGACTCGAATACAATTATTAAGTAATTATTTTATGACAAATATATATGTCTATGTGTAAAACTGGCTGTCTATACTACACAACATTATAATAGCATCTTTAAATTAATGTTTAAATGATTATTATATTAAATTATTGTTCCTTGGATTAGTTGGATAATCTTGTAATAAAGTAGCGGTGACAGTCTGACATATTTTGAGTATCAATTCTGCAATCTAATCATGTTTACATGAAATAAGCCTGCTCCCAAGCAGGTTTAAGTTTACGGACCTGATGCCATGAAAGCAACTCCGGGATGAGCTTCGAAGAACCAAATAATCCAAGATAATGCCAAATCATCAACAGTCAAATCCAGCTAACTGAGTAAGCGAGGTACGAAGAACAGGCCCCTGGTTGATCGTGACAGCAACATTTCTCAAAAAGTTGCCTCATGTATCATCACCAAACACAAAAATGACAAAACATTTGAAAAGTTAAAAAGGATGTAATTGCTGTATATAGTATAATTGTTTTGTAAAAATGAAAATATTAATAAAAATAATAAATAAATAAAAATAATAATAATCACAGCTTCATCTGATCTATATTTAGTTTATTTTTGTAATTTTTTTCCCCTAAAGTGATCTTTATATATATATATATATATATATATATAAACATAATATTTTAACTGCTTGCTATTAACTGTTTTCACATTATAACTTTTGGAGAATTAAATTAAAAACAGACCAAAAATCCTAATAATCAAACTAAGCAACATAATAAATGTTTATGTTCATAATAATATAGGGAAACCCAAAACAATTAAAAATAAATAAAAAAAACTGATATATTGTATCAGTTATTTTAATTAATAGTCAATTAATAAATTAGGGTTCAGTGCTATTTTGATCACTCAAATAGGAAATATTCGGTTTCAGAAATCTGTTCACCGTAAATAATTTGGTGGTTATGGTAGATAACTAAAGTAAACTAATATTTCACAGCTAGGCGTTTGTCTGCAAATCTCACAGCTGGTGTCACAGTGTCTGGGTTGTGTCCCTGGGTTTCCACTATATGTCCTCCTTTCCCATGGTGTCTGTCACCTTATTAACTGTCTGTTCCCTTATTTGGTCACCTTCCTCCTTGTTTGAGTTAATTGATTATTCCCCGCCTGTCTCCAGTTCCCTCATTCACCTTCTGTGTATTTATACCCGGTCTGTCTGTGTATGTGTCACGGAGTCCTAGTTTAATGTTAATGTTAATTCATGTCCGTCAGTTCTTGCCCTTGCCTTGTCTTCTTGTTTGGTTTATGTTTGGATGGATGTTTTGGTTTTGACCTTGCCTGGACTGTTTACCCCTTTTGGATTACCCTTTAATAAAGGACTTACCTGCAATTGGTTCCCTCTCCTGTGTTTCCTGTAACACTGTACGTGACAGCTGGGGGTTTTGCAGTGATTCCTGTGTTCATTGTAACAGCGACTTTGATGCATTATTTCTACAAATCTATCTTACAGATATTTTTACTTTGGGAGCCGTTGAGCTCTTTGATGAAGCTCATCGGGAGATAAGAGAGAGACTAAATTAAAAGTGAAAAAAACATGAATAAATATATTTTCCTCAGGCTTTTGGCTCAGGCGATGAGAGAAGAGTGACAGTAAAACTTAGAGAGCAGGACAGATGATTATGTTTTCTGTTTTGTCAGTTCAACTCTGAACAGCTGAGTCTTCACTTTAATCTTATTTCACCTGCAATCAGCGATGTGAAGAGAGAAAGAGAGAGAGAGCTGAAGAAAGAGGGAGGAGAGACACATTCACCAGGGATGAGCTCAATCAAGCTGCTAAGAATCAAACCCAATCATGCCACATCATTAGCATAATGAACTGAAAAACAGCATGAGAGGAAAATGTGATTAAAAAAGAAGAACTGAAATCCTCTTTAAAAAGTACACATTTTGAAGATTGAACAGTAGTTTCGGTCATTTTGTAGAATAAAATACTGTTTTGAGTTTTAGTGTGAAATTAGTGCAGGCTAGGTGTCACGGTGTCTGGTCTGTGTTTCCCCGGGTGTCCACTAGGGGTCTCACTTCGCCACAGGCAACTTGTCTCCTGTGTCCCAGTCGTTACAGAAGGACTCCATCATGTCTAGATCCAGCGGTGTGGGACTTCATATCCGTTCCCCAGCCAGCATGGAGGAGCGGAGGGCGAGATTCCTCAAATTAACCACCCTCCGTCAAGAGGGGAATGAGGTGGGTGGTGTGGCACAGGTATTCTGGACCCTGGCGGTAGAAATGGGATATAATGATGCGGCCCTAAAAGACCTTTTGATCCAGTCTGGATAACCCTGTGCCAGAAAGGGAAATGGATAAGCTGGAAGCCTTTGATTTTTGGGTGTTCATTCTGTACCTACAACATCGGTCTCAGTGGGATACGCCAGCCACACCTGTCTCTCCCGGTGGGACAGCCCAGCGCCACAGCGCAAGATGGCCGCCAGCGCCATCGGATCTACCAGAGCCTCTCCACGTCTCTGCTGAACTACCAGAGCCTCTCCACGTCTCTGCTGAACTACCAGAGCCTCTCCACGTCTCTGCTGAACTACCAGAGCCTCTCCACGTCTCTGCTGAAGTTCCAGAGCCTCTCCACGTCTCTGCTGAACTACCAGAGCCTCTCCACGTCTCTGCTGAACTACCAGAGCCTCTCCACGTCTCTGCTGAACTACCAGAGCCTCTCCACGTCTCTGCTAAACTACCAGAGCCTGTTCATGTTCTCTGTTTCAGACTTGCCTAACCAGACTTGCTCTCCTGTGTCATCGATCCCACTGTGGTGGTCTTTGGCGCCGCCCTGGTGGGCTCCTGTCTCGACCGCATGGCTGTGGTGGTCTTCTGCGCCGCCCTGGTGGGTTTCTGTCTCGACCGCATGGCTCCAGTTCCACCTTGCTCCACCCTGGATTCCTGCTCTGTTGGCTCTGCCCTGGGCCCCTGAACATTCTGTTCTCTCCTGGCATGTGTTTTGTTTTTTGTTTTTGTTTTTTGCACTTCCTGTCTCTGTTTCCCCCCTGTTGCCTGGCCCTCCATCCCTCCCCCTGGTCCTCCGCCGGTCCACCTCCCTCCTGGTCTCTGTGTTCCTTGGTTTGTTATTGTGTTCGGGTGGAGCATCTGGTAGCTGCTCGCTAGGGGAGGGGTAAGGTCACAGTGTCTGGTCTGTGTTTCCCCGGGTGTCCACTAGTGGTCTCACTTCCCCATAGGCACCTCACCTCAGGCACTTCATTTCCCACAAAGCCTTGTCCCTTCATCACGGTAATTGCACACCTGTTAATTGCACTCAGGTGTCTTCACTTTCATAGTCATTTATCCAGTCTATATAAACCGATCTGTTTTCTGTCTGTTTCATGGAGACCTTATTTTCCGTCACCTGGTTTCCTTGCGTTCCTTGTATTTCGAGTCCTGTTCCTGTTTGTTTGTGTTTTGGACTGATTTTTTGGTTTTGACCCCCTGCTTGTTTGATTCTGATTTTGGATTACCCATTAAACTCACACTGCTCTTGGATCTCTCGTCTCCTGTGTCCCAGTCGTTACATTAGGTTGGTTAATGCTAAACCCTCTTGAAAATAAATGTTTCAAAAATGGGTTTACACAGTGATCCCATTTTTGATTTTTTTCTAATGGTGTAGAATATTTTTGTCACAATAACCAGATGAAGTGCCCTTGATATCTGACAGTTTTTAAGTTTAAAGAGCATTCTTTTGCAATAGGTTCTTCATGGAACCACAGACCTGTAAAGAGTCTTTATTTTTAAGAATGAAATTACTGTTTTAAAATTACATAAACCAAGCTTAAAAGCATTATTCACCTAAATGTTTGTCATCTGAAACAGTCGAGCTACAGAGAACCTAAATGTTTGTCATCTGAAACAGTCGAGCTACAGAGAAGGACAGCAGCTTGTGAGTGTTTTGCCTTGTTTTCTCATCAGACTAGTGTGTGTGATCGTCATTGCTAGGAAAGTTTTTGGTTTAAATTGTGTGTGTCTTACCCTGGTTAATACGTGCTGAAAGTGGCGCTTGATTTTGCGTTTGCCTATCGCGGGACTGCCTGGTTTCGATCTGCTAAATAGTGAGGCATGGCCAAAGCCAGTGAAAGTACTTAATTAGCTGTTTAGAAAGCACTTGTCAGAAGAAACATTCGAGCTACAGAGAAGGACAGCAGCTTGTGAGTGTTTTGCCTTGTTTTCTCATCAGACTAGTGTGTGATCGTCATTGCTAGGAAAGTTTTTGGTTTAAATTGTGTGTGTCTTACCCTGGTTAATACGTGCTGAAAGTGGCGCTTGGTTTTGCGTTTGCCTATCGCGGGACTGCCTGGTTTCGATCTGCTAAATAGTGAGGCGTGGCCAAAGCCAGTGAAAGTACTTATTTAGCTGTTTAGAAAGCACTTGTCAGAAGAAACAGTCGAGCTACAGAGAAGGACAGCAGCTTGTGAGTGTTTTGCCTTGTTTTCTCATCAGACTAGTGTGTGATCGTCATTGCTAGGAAAGTTTTTGGTTTAAATTGTGTGTGTCTTACCCTGGTTAATACGTGCTGAAAGTGGCGCTTGGTTTTGCGTTTGCCTATCGCGGGACTGCCTGGTTTCGATCTGCTAAATAGTGAGGCGTGGCCAAAGCCAGTGAAAGTACTTAATTAGCTGTTTAGAAAGCACTTGTCAGAAGAAACAGTCGAGCTACAGAGAAGGACAGCAGCTTGTGAGTGTTTTGCCTTGTTTTCTCATCAGACTAGTGTGTGATCGTCATTGCTAGGAAAGTTTTTGGTTTAAATTGTGTGTGTCTTACCCTGGTTAATACGTGCTGAAAGTGGCGCTTGGTTTCGCGTTTGCCTATCGCGGGACTGCCTGGTTTCGATCTGCTAAATAGTGAGGCGTGGCCAGCTGACTTCAATCACAGGTAATCAGGCTAATACAAAAGTGCTAAGTTTCACCGCGGCAGCGGTCGCGGCAGCCCTCGTGTGAAGACGGACGAGTGTAAAGACAATCGACTCTACCTGCGCGACTCCAACGAGCAAGGACACCGACAGGGCACTTGAGTATTGCTTTTCTCCTCTTACGTTACTTTTTGTATACCTTGTTCTCAAATATCTTACACTTGTAGTCACTATGTGCTTTCAGATCTCTACTATCACTACTAACACTCGGAGAGCACGCTATGGACGTCGCAGGAAGGCCTGTCTGACAAACCTACGGCCTGTCCCTCTGACCTCTACTACTACGCTCTCTATTCCAGTTGGTCTCTGGAACTGCCCGTCTGCAGTTAACAAAGCAGACTTCATTTCTTCTCTTGCTACTCATTCCAGTCTCAACCTCATGGCACTGACAGAGACTTGGATCAAACCTGAAGATACTGCCACCCCTGCAGCCCTCTCCACTAATTTCACTTGTTCCCACACTCCTCGTACCACTGGGAGGGGTGGAGGGACAGGTCTCCTTATATCAAAAGAATGGAAATTTGATCTTCAACCATCACCTACAGGTACTGGTTCATTTGAATCACATGCCATTACTGTAACCCACCCTGTTAAAATCCACTTTGTGGTCATTTATCGTCCCCCAGGTCAATTGGGAAACTTCTTGGAGGAGTTGGATGTGATGCTATCAAACTTTCCTGAAGATGGTACTCCTCTGGTACTGCTTGGTGACTTCAACATCCACCTAGATAAACCCCAGGCTGCTGACTTCAAAACTCTGCTCGCCTCATTTGAGCTCAAGCTAGTGTCTACTACAGCGACTCACAAATCAGGCAACCAACTGGACCTCATCTACACGCGCTGTTGCTCTGTGGACAACTCTTCAGTTGCTCCACTGCACACCTCAGACCACTTCCTCATTACTGCTAACCTAGCACTTACTCCTGAAGTGCCTCACACTCCAACGCAGGTCACCTTTCGACGGAACCTATGCTCACTCTCTCCATCTCTCCTATCTTTTGTGGTTTCATCCTCGCTTCCTGCACTCTCTCAGTTCTCTGTTCTGGACACGAACAGCGCTACGGACACTCTTTGCTCCACTTTAACATCTTGCTTGGACAACTTTTGCCCACTGTTTTGCCCCTGCAGAGAGGAAATGGCAGAAATCAAGAAACTCTACAGACCTCAGTGTGTATCAGTCTCTCCTCTCTTCCTTCTCTGCAAATGTCTTCATGGCTAAAACATCCTACTACCACAACAAAATTAACAGCTGTTGTGACGCTCGGACACTCTTCAAGACTTTCTCTTCTCTTCTTAATCCGCCGCCACCACCTCCTCCATCGACTCTTACAGCGGACGACTTTGCAGTTTTCTTCACAAATAAGACGAGATCCATCAGCGGCCAATTCTCCACACCGCAGACTGAGGACAACTTCACAATGACTGATGCACACTCTTTCTCCTCCTTCTCCCCACTCTCAGAGATGGACGTCTCCGAACTTCTCCTGTCCAATCATCCTACTACTTGATCCGATCCCCACTAACCTCCTTCAAGCGATCTCTTCTTCAGTCATACCTTCGCTTACTCACGTTATCAACTCCTCTCTTCACTCTGGAACATTTCCCTCAGCATTCAAGCAGGCTCGGGTAAGCCCACTGCTCAAGAAACCATCTCTAAATCCAGCGCTTCTTGAAAACTACAGACCGGTATCCCTTCTTCCATTCATTGCAAAGACACTTGAGCGAGCGATGTTCAACCAGTTTTCTATGTTCCTTGTACAGAACAACCTCCTGGACAGCAACCAATCTGGCTTCAAAAGTGGCCACTCAACTGAGACTGCTCTGCTCTCGGTTACTGAAGCCCTGCGACTAGCAAGAGCAGCTTCAAAATCCTCGGTACTCATCTTACTGGACCTTTCTGCTGCTTTTGACACTGTTAATCACCAGATTCTCCTGTCCACCCTCAGAAAGATGGGCATCTCTGGAACAGCACTCCTGTGGGTTAAGTCCTACCTCTCTGACAGATCCTTCAGTGTGTCTTGGAGGGGTGATGTTTCAAAGTCACACCACCTTGCTACTGGGGTTCCTCAAGGCTCAGTACTTGGACCACTTCTCTTCTCAATCTACATGACATCATTAGGATCTGTCATTCAGAAGCATGGCTTTTCTTATCACTGCTACGCTGATGACACCCAACTCTACCTCTCATTCCAACCAGATGATCCGATGGTAGCTGCTCGCATTTCAGCCTGTCTGAGTGACATCTCTAGCTGGATGAATGACCATCACCTTCAGCTTAACCTTACGAAGACAGAACTCCTGGTGATTCCAGTTAACCCATTGCTTCATCACAACTTCTCTATACAGCTGGGCTCATCAACCATTACTCCTTCGAGGACAGCTAGAAACCTAGGAGTTGTGATGGATCATCAGTTAAGCTTCATAGACCACATTGCTACAACTACCCGGTCCTGCAGGTTTGCCTTATACAACATTAGGAAGATTAGACCCTTCCTGTCAGGGCAAGCAACCCAATTTCTTGTCCAAGCTCTTGTTCTCTCCAGACTGGACTATTGTAATGCTCTCCTGGCGGGCCTTCCTGCATGTACTGTCAAGCCTCTGCAATTGATCCAGAATGCAGCAGCGAGGGTTGTCTTCAATGAGCCAAAAAAAGCTCACGTTACTCCGCTCTTCATCAGGTTACACTGGCTACCAGTAGCTGCTCGTATCAAATTCAAGGTACTGATGGTAGCCTACAAGACGACCACTGGCACGGCACCAACTTACCTAAACTCATTGGTTAAATCTTATGTGCCCTCCAGAAGTTTGCGCTCTGCAAGTGATCGATGCCTTGTGGTACCATCCCAAAGAAGTTCAAAATCACTCTCAAGGACCTTTTCCTGGACTGTGCCCAGCTGGTGGAATGACCTCCCAATCTCAATTCGTACAGCTGAGTCTTTACTCATTTTCAAGAAACAGCTAAAGACTCATCTTTTTCGCCTGCACTTAACCAACTAACACTAGCACTTTTCCTTTACTTGTCTTTTAATAAAAAAATAAATTAAAATAAATAAAAAAAAAACCTACCTATGTGTTCTATACTAGACCAACTGAGACTTGTCATGGCACTTGTATACTGTTGTTGTTCTCTTATTGACCTGACTGCTTCTATTGTTCTCATTTGTAAGTCGCTTTGGATAAAAGCGTCTGCTAAATGATTAAATGTAAATGTAAAATGTAAATCATTCTCCCATGGGTCATTTCAAATCTGTATGGTGACAAATTAGTTACCGACATTCTTCAAAATAGTTTATCTTGTCTTTCCACATTACAAATAAATGCACTCGGGTTAGGAATGACATGAGGGTGAAATTTCATTTTTGGGTGAACTATCCCTTTGATTAACTGTCAATTTTGTTATCCAACTGCTAAATTTACACTATGATAAAGCTGAAATAATATATTATTTTCTAAACAGTGCTCAGTTAATTAAGGCCATAAAGCTCTGGGGAGAATTAGTATTTATCGAGCCAAGAGTTCCCTTGAGAATCCCTATGGGTTTGATGAGAAAATCATTTTGTGTTAACATTACATGAAGAGACTTTGTTCGGCAACAGAAATTACAGTCATTTGCTAACATAAATAACATATAGACTACATGATGTGATATTGTATCTCTTGTGTCAGTTAATGTTACTTAATGGATAGAAGCTAACCAACAATGAACAGTTTCTTATTAAGTAGCATTCACAAAAAATCCTGTAAAAATGTATTGTTCATTGTTTGTTAATGTTAGTTAATGCATTAACTAAAGTAAGATAATGAGTTCTTATTGTAAAGTGTTATTAGGAAATCCCTGTGCTCACTGCTCACAACATGATCTTCAGCCTTATCAGAGTGTTTTTTTTTCTTCTGTCTGTACTGTGTGTAAGTGCAGCCCACTGATAAAGCCTATTCTTCTTGCATCTCTTTTTTCTGTAGCCCTGCCAGTGGAATGTCACAACATTCCAGGTCTCAACATGGAATTCTCAACATTCCAGGTCGTCTCGTCTGATTGGTTGAAGGTTACAGATTCAATAGACACAGCTTCAGTTCCTAATCTTCAGTGAATGCATTACCCTGGAAGATCACTGTCTGTTCCTGCTGTGGTACATGCTAACCACACTTCCATACAGAGCACAGCCACTGTTTAGTTCCTGTATTTTTTTACTTGGTCGCTGGTGGCAGTGTAAGGATCCCTTTAAAGATGCATGAGTTAATATTTTCCACACTTTAAACTGATGTGCTTACATGAGATGATGACTTCAGCGGTGCTCTTTCCTGATGGCTGCAGTGTTGTCTGGCCGTGTCTTGCAATTCAAGTTAAAAACTTGATGAATTAATCTCAAATTCCCACATTTTCCAGATATCAGCTTGCTATGTTGTCAACCAGTCAACTGCAATTATATACTGCATTTGTCCAAATGCTTAAAATACAACACCACATTGTAGGGAATAGCACATTACCTTACCCATACATTACCCATAGCTTAGCTTCTTCTGGTGAGTCTACAAAGTTGCTTTATTAAGTTTATAACGTTTTATTGTCTGTGTCAATATGACAGGTAATGGCAAAAATCATTTAAAAATGTGTTTTGACTGGAAAAAAAAATATTTTCTTTTTTCTTTTCTTTCTTCAGTCAGCTTGCCAGCTAATTGTTAGCCATGTAGTTTTGAATACCATCAGCTGCCTGCTAGCTTAGTGTACTGATATTATTGCCAACATTTATTCAGTTTTATCCAACTGAAATAAGAAAAGATATATTAAGCTTGGTGCTCAAAGACTTACAACAGCCCTGGCATTTGTTTGTTAAAAATCTTATTAAAATATTATGATATTAGGATATTAACATTCTTAAGGGAATATGATTTTTATCAACTTTCTGAAATAATAAATTTCTGATTGCAAATTATGTAAAATTATGATGGTAATAATAATAAATGTCAGGCAAGAGAGAAATCCAAAGCAACGCTCAACCGAAGACAGCAAAATTCTCAAACCAAAATCCTTGGCAGCATCATTCTCAAACAGACTTTAGGAATGAACAAGAACAATAGACAGTGAGGAATCTAAATAGGGTGGGCAATTAGGAGAGATTCAATACAGATGTGCTACAAGTCTCTAATAAAGAGGTGATCTGGGGTTGAAAGTACGCCATCCAGTGGTGAAACCAGGGAAACTCAGGCAGAACATTACAATTAAGAAAAGGGGCGTGTCCAAAAATACCCAAAAGCCCATAAAGTCTTAACGAAAACTAGGTGAGCATGAGACACATGATACTTAAAGGGTTAGTTAACCGAAAAATGAAAATTATGTCATTAATAACTCACCCTCATGTCGTTCCAAACCTGTAATACCTCCGTTTATCTTCAGAACACAGTTTAAGATATTTTAGATTTAGTCCAAGAGCTGTCAGTCCCTCCATTGAAAGTGTGTGTGTATGGTATACTGTCCATGTCCAGAAAGGTAAGAAAAATATCGTCAAAGTAGTCCATGTGACATCAGAGGGTCAGTTAGAATTTTTTGAAGCATCGAAAATACATTTTGGTCCAAAAATAGCAAAAACTACGACTTTATTCATTTTCTTCTCTTCCGTGTCTGTTGTGAGAGAGTTCAAAACACAACAGTGTAGAGATATCCGGTTCGCGAAAGTATCATTCGATGTAACCGGATCTTCTTGAACCAGTTCACCAAATCGAACTGAATCGTTTAAAACGGTTCACGTCTCCAATAAGCATTAATCGGCAAATGACTTAAGCTGTTAACTTTTTTAATGTGGCTGACACTCCTTCTGAGTTCAAACAAACCAATATCCCGGAGTAATTCATTTACTCAAACAGTACACTGACTGAACTACTGTGAAGAGAGAACTGAAGATGAACACCGAGCCGAGCCAGATAACGAACAATAGACTGACTCGTTCTCGAGTCAAGAACCGTTTCTGTCGGACGCGTCCGATTCGAGAACCGAGGAGCTGATGATACTGCGCATCTGTGATTCAGCGTGAAGCAGACTGACACACAGAGCGTCTGAACTGAACTGGTTGCATCTGAACTGAACTGGTTCTTTTGGTGATTGATTCTGAACTGATTCTGTGCTAATGTTATGAGCAGGGGTAAACCGAAGGCTTGAATGAAGGGCAATCATCGCCAATGACGTCATTACGTCAAGCGCAAAAGAACTGGTGAACCATTTTCTTCAACCAGTTTATTGAATCGAACTGTCTGGAAGAATCGGTTCACGGAAAAGAACCAAACCTCCCATCACTACTGGTGATCCGAAAACCAATGCATTCAGTTCTTGAATCGATCTTTTGTTCATTATCTGGCTCGGCTCGGTGTTCATCTTCAGTTCTCTCTTCACAGCAGTTCAGTCAGTGTACTGTTTGAGTAAATGAATTACTCCAGGATATAGGTTTTTTTTACTCAGAGGGAGTAACAGCCACATTAAAAAAGTTAACAGCTTAAGTCATTTGTGGATTAATGCATATTGGAGACGCGAACCGTTTCAAACGATTCAGTTCGATTTGGTGAACTGGTTCAAGAAGATCCAGTTACATCGAGTGATTCGTTCGCGAATCGGATATCATTGAACTGTTTTGAACTCGCTCACAAAAGACACGGAAGAGAAGACTAAAGCTAAATAAAGTCGTAGTTTTTGCTATTTTTGTACCAAAATGTATTTTCGATGCTTCAAAAAATTCTAACTGACCTTCTGATGTCACATGGACTACTTTGAAGACGTTTTTATTACCTTTCTGGACATGGACAGTATACCGTGTACACAGTTTCAATGGAGGGACTGAGCGCTCTCAGACTAAATCTAAAATATCCTAGGTCTTAGGGGTTTGGAACGACATGAGGGTGAGTTATTAATGACATAATTTTCATTTTTCGGTGAACTAACCCTTTAACAAGCATGCAAAGTTACACAGAGATAGGACCATTAGTGGCACTAAACAGTCAAAAAGGCTTTTAAAAAAACAATATTTCCTACAGTAAATTACCTCAAATTGCAGAAAATGTTCATATTCATTCATACACTATATCTTCGTATCGTAAGATCTCATTCTGAGCAACTTTGCCTATAGGACCACTGCTGTCAATCAAAGTGTTCTTTAAATTTGACAAACTCATCCAATCCAACCACAAGTGGCACTTTTATGGAAAGCCATTGTAACATTTAAACTATAAGCCGTACTAGTATCTTTTTTCATGTTTCTAGTACTTATTTTTAGATACTAGTGTTTATTTTTAGGTACTAGTGCTTATTTATTAGGTACTTATTCATTAGATACCAGTACTTATTTATTAGGTACTGTACTTATTCATTAGATACTACTACTTATTTAATAGGTACTGTACTTATTCATTAGATACTACTACTTATTTAATAGGTACTGTACTTATTCATTAGAGACTAGTACTTATTTGGTACTAGTATCTATTAATTAGATACTAGTACTTATTGATCAAATACTAGTACTTATTATTAGATACTAGTACTTATTTATTAGATCCTAGTACTTATTCATTAGATACTAGCACTTAAATCAATAGTGACTAGTACCTTTTATATTGTTACTAGTAACAAATTAATTTTTTTTGCTATTGACTTCTATGAGGATCCATCATTGAGATACCAACTGTTCAGATTTGAATAGTATGTATTCTATTAGCGTCTAGTATACTAAATTTTGATGTACTAGTAGTTATTCATTGGATACTAGTATGTATTTTATAGATACTAGTATTCATTAATTAGATACTAGTACATATTTGTCAGGGACCAGTCAAGCCCGGTCCCATCCATCTCCCAACGATCACGTTCACCTGAATATTAATCACCCGCGCCTGTTCACAATACGCAACCTCATCACAAAACAGTATAAATCACTCACCACAGCCCCAGTTCAGTGTGAAGCCTCCAACAGGAACGGACCATCGAATGTGGTCTCGCTATCAACCGATGCACCGCAGATCCTTTGACGTAAAGTATACTTACCTTTTAAACACTAACCTCTGTGTCATTATTCTACTGCCACAAGGATTCCTGAGCACTACCCTGGGGCCTGAAATCCTCGAATCTCTTTTGTTTGCCTGATATCCTCCAGTTCTTAGAACTATCTGTGAAAGAGACAAGGATTAACGAACTGTGACTGAGTGGCATTGACAACTCTGCAAAAGACTTCCTCACCTTCCTACACTTCGCAGTGTGATCTACACCGAACCTGCACCTGAAAAACACTGTCTACTTACCTGACTCTCACTATCTTGTAAATAAAGAACTGTACTTAGATTCATTTACCTCTGGCTCTCATCTATGTCCTGACAGAAGGCTTGACTGAACACAGCAATGAATCCGATACATTGTGAAGACGGTGCTTCCGCAAACCCCGCTCCCACGCTGATGTATGCCACGGACAACGTCTTTCGACCAGTGCCCTTCTCTGGCCGAGCGGAGGACTGCAACGGGTTTCTGCTGCAATGTTCGCTCGCTCTCGAACAACACACTCATCAATATCCCACGTAAAGATGCAAGATCTCATTCATAATCCAGCAGCTTTCCGGGGCAGCGTTATGGTGGGCAGAGGCATTGTGGTTCCAGGAAACAGAGGTTACCATCAATTCATAAACAAGTCCAGCATGATCACAGCCCTGTTAACATTACTCCTGAAAGGAAAACCAAAAACCCTCCACTGGAACCCTGAAGCTGAACATGCATTTCAAGTGCTCAAAACCGCTCTGCTGCTCCAGCATCCAGATCCTGAGAAAAAATTAATGTAGAATTGGATGCTTCAATGAGGCGTTGGGACCATCCTGTCACAATACCCTAAAAATTAATCAAGACATTTATTCGGGGATGCACACTCTGCGCCATAAGCAAGGTACCATGCCAATTACCCTCCGGAAAACTTGTCCGTTACCCATCCCTCACCACCTCTGGTCCCACATCTGAATCGACCTTGTCACTGACCTTCCAGTTTCAGACGGAAACGCATGTATCCTCGTAGCCATCGACCGATTCTCCAAAGCATGTAAAATGATCCTCCTGAAAGCCCAGCATACCTCCTTTGACACAGCTAAATTACCCTTTGAACATGTATTCCGCAATTTTGGCATTCCTGAAGACATTGTGTCCGACAGAGGGCCCCCAATTTATCTCTCGGGTATGGCGAGCATTCTTCTCTCTCCATAATGTCACAATTAGTTTAACTTCTGGTTACCACCCGCAGGCAAACAGACAAATGGAGCGAAAAATCCAGGACGTCAGTTGGTTCCTCAGAATGTTCTGCCATTCCAACCAAAATCTCTGGAGCCGCTACTTAGCCTGGGCGGAATATGCTCAAAATTCCATCCAGCAAGCATCCACAAACATGACTCCATTCCAGTGTATCCTAGGTTTTCAGCCCCCACTGTTTCCCTGGTCCGGTGAACCCTCTGAAGTCCCCGCCATAAATACCTGAATGCAAGACCGTGAAATGGTTTGGAATCAGGCACACCACCACCTTCAACAGGCAATAAACCGCCACCGGCCATCCGCTGATGCTCACCGTCGCCAAACACCCACTGACCAACCTGGGCAATTGGTATGGCTCTCCACCCATGAAATTCGATTGAAGCAACCCTGCCGTAAGCTAAGTCCAAAGTACATCGGTCCCTTCCCAATAGAAGAACAAATCAACCCAGTCACTTAACGGCTTCGCTTACCTGCCCAGTAACGGATACACCCCACCTTTCATATCTCCCTGTTAAAACCCCATTACTCACCTGTTTCTGTTCCCTCTGCAGACTCAGTCCCTGATGAAAACCACCCGTAAAAGCCAAGCCATCTACACGGTAAAGGAGATACTGGACTCCCGACGTCATGGCGGTCGACTCTAGTAGTCTAGATCTGGTATCTGGTAGACTGGGAGGGTTATGGTCCTGAAGAAAGATGTTGTATACCTCGTCATGATTTCTTTGATCATAATATGCTCACCAATTTCCATACTCAGTATCCAGAGAAACCAGCTCCACGACCCCGCGGCAGACCCCCAAGACGTCGGACGCTGGAGGGGGGGGGGGGAAATTAATCACCGTTCACCTGAAAATTAATCACCCGCACCTGTTTACAATCTGCAACCTCATCACAGAACAGTATAATTCACTCACCACAGCCCCAGTTCAGTGTCAAACCTACAACAGGAACGGACCATCGAATGCGGTCTCGCTATCAACCGATGCACCGCAGATCCTTTGACATAAAGTATACTTACCTTTAAAACACTAACCCCTGTGTCATTATTCTACTGCCTCCAGGATTCCTGAGCACTACCCCGTGGCCTGAAATCCAACGATTCCCAGAATCTCCTGTGTTTGCATGTTATCCTCCGGTTCTTAGAGCGATCTGTAAAAGAGACCAGGATTAGCGAACTGTGAGTGGCATTGACAACTCTGCAAAAGACTTACTCACCTTCGTACACCTTGCACTGTGTGATCTGCACTGAACCTGCACTTGAAAAACACTGTCTACTGTCTACCCGACTCTCAGTATCGTTTAAATAAAGAACTGTGCTTGGATTCATTTACCTCTGGCTCTCGGCTATGTCCTGACACTATTAAATAGACACTAGTATTTATTCATTAGATACTAGTATTTATTATTAGATACTAGTGCTTATTCATTAGATACTAGTACTTATTCATTAGGTACTAGTGCTTATTTATTAAAAACTAGTACTCATTCATTAGATACTAGTACCTATTAAATAAATACTTGTACTTATATAATAGATACTACTACACATTTATTAGATACTAGTAATTATTTGAAATGTTACTAGTATGATTTTTTTTTTTTACTAGTAAATTCTTTAAGTGAACTCTACTGTAGCCATTTGGACTCGTCATAACATAAGACGAGTAAAAAAGCAGATCTGACTAGTAAGATAAGAATAGTTACTAGTAGTAATAACAAAAGATACTAGAGTATATTAAATAAGAACTAGTATATAATGAATAAGTACCAGTATCTAAAAATAAGTACTAGTATCTAATGAATACTTACTATTAATATTTAAATAGATACTAGTTACTATTGCTATAATTTCTAGTCAGATATTAAAAGATTTCAAAAACAGAATAAATACCAGTACTTGTTCTTTTGGAGATATCTTCAACCTCATAAAGAACTAGTGAGAATGTATTTAGAGATATCTTCCTTTAAACAGATCATTACATAAACATGAGTACCTCTCCACCGTCCAATCAGAGTCCACATGGTAATACAATACGCAAAATAAATTTGCATTAGGATTGCATTTTAAACTTTATTCTTATAAAAATACACAAGATGGCTTGAAGAGCAAAGATAAAAGCATATATTGTCACAATCATTGATTATTTTCATCATGTTTCATCAGTAAAACGTCTATCAGTGAGTCTCACTTATGGAGTTTTGCCTGTACAGGACATTAATGTGTCTGCAGCACCAGTGTGCACTGTACAGGATATTATTGTAAAAACATTCAGCGTCTGCACCACCAGTGTTCCCTGAACAGGACATTAATGTCAAAACATTCAGTGTCTGCAGCACCAGTGTGCCCTTTACAGGATTTTAATGTCAAAACATTCAGTGTCTGCAGCACCAGTGTGCTCTGTACAGGACATTAATGTAAAAACATTCAGTGTCTGCAGCACCAGTGTGCCCTGTACAGGACGTTAATGTAAAAACATTCAGCGTCTGCAGCACCAATGTGCCCTGTACAGGACGTTAATGTAAAAACATTCAATGTCTGCAGCTCCAGTGTGCCCTGTACAGGACGTTAATGTAAAAACATGAGGCGTCTGCAGCACCAGTGTGCCCTGCACAGAACGTTAGTGTAAAGACATTCAGCGTCCGCAGGACCAGTGTGCCCTGTAAAGGACATTCAGTGTCTGCAGTGCCAGTGTGCTCTGTACAGGATATTAATGTAAAAACATTCAGCATCTGCAGCACCAGTGTGCCCTGTACAGGACATTAATGTAAAAACATTTAGCATCTGCAGCACCAGTGTGCCCTGTACAGGACATTAATGTAAAAATCTTCAGTGTCTGCAGCACCAGTGTGCGCTCTACAGGACATGCAAATAAGAACTAGTGTCTAATGAATAAGTACCAGTATCTAAAAAATAAGTACTAGTATCTAATGAATACTTACTAGTAATATTTAAATAGATACTAGTTCCTATTGCAATATTTACTAGTAAGATATTAAAAGATGATTTCAAAAACAGAATAACTACCAGTCCCTGTTCTTTTGGAGATATCTTCAACCTCATAAAGAACTAGTGAGAATGTATTTGGAGATATCTTCCTTTAAACGGATCATTACATAAACATGAGTACCCTCCACCTCCACCATCCAATGAGAGTCCACATGGTAATACAAGACGCAGAATAAATTTGCATTAGGATTGCATTTTAAACTTTATTCTTATAAAAATACGCAAGATGGCTTGAAGAGCAGGAATAAAAAAGCATATATTGTCACAATCAGTGTTTATTTCCATCATGTTTAATCAGTAAAATGTCTATCAGTGAGTCTCACTTATGGAGTTTCTGCTAGGGGGCGCTCTTCGCCTGTACAGGACATTAATTCGTCTGCAGCACCAGTATGCCCTATACAGGACATTAAAGTAAAAGCATTCAGTGTCTGCAGCAACAGTGTTCTAGACACTGTTTAATGTAAAAACATTCAGTGTCTGCAGCACCAGTGTGCCCTGTACAGGACATTAATGTAAAAAAAAAACATTCAGCGTCTGCAGTACCAGTGTTCCCTGAACAGGACATTCTGTGTCTGCAGCACCATTGTGCCCTGTACAGGACATTCAGTGTCTGCAGCACCAGTGTGCCTTGTACAGGACCTTAAGGTAAAAAACATTCAGCATCTGCAGCACCCGTGTGCCCTGTACAAAACATAAATGTAAAAAAATCAGTGTCTGTCGCACCGGTGTGCCCTGTACAGGATATTAATGTAAAAACATTCAGTGTATGTAGCACCAGTGTGCTACAAGTTAACATAAAGCCCTGGTATATTAATTGTTTTTACTGGAGGAAAAATAGGAAAATAATAGCTAATAATATTGGTGTCTTATCTTCATCCTGCCACCAAAGGTCACTCAAAGACCAACAAACACATTATGCTATTATGTTTATAAAATTATAGTGCTTACAAAACTGACAAAAAGAAACATTTTCTATGTGCTTGTGTACAAATAATTTTTTCTTTTCTATTTGGTTTTCTCAAAAAAAAGTAAATCCATCTCCTTCTTTCAGTTTCCTGTTTAATCTCTCTCCTATATGTTGCTGGCTCATTAATATTAAACATATGATTACCATACTGTCTTGAAGACATCATAATATTTTGTTTTCTTTTATAATTTTTTAATACATATACATTGACTTTTAACATCCAGAGAGGACCTACATGGGGACATTGTCATAGCAATTATTAAAATCGATCATGTGGCACACTGTATTTGCATATTCATACAATCAATATTCACTTTATATTTGAAAAAAAATCTGTATTCTTGTTGTCTTCACATTCATTTTTCACTCAGAATGACACTTTAATGTATAACTGACAAGTGAGAGAATAATTATAGGAGTACTTAACCTGCAAGAGAAAGAAGAGGGAGAGACTAATTCATGTTTCTCAGTATCTAAGCTGCAGGAAAAGCACCAGCTGCCTCTAAATCGCTGTGAAGAGAGAGAGAGAGAGAGAGAGAGAGAGAGAATACAATTAGCTGATGTCTGCGTGGAGGTGAGGACTCTGTGCTCAGCGAGACACCAAGATAACATGAAGATAGCTTACAGTGTAGAACGCCTGCTCAAATGTCATCTGTTCTGCATAATGAGATACATGACAGCAATGGAGTGCAGGCAAGAGGGCAATAAAATACTAAAGATAATCTGTGTAAAAAATGCAATCATGCATTTAAGCTAATGAAATCCTCTTAGGCAGTGGTCACCAACCTTTTCAAGCTTAAGATCACATCAAAAGTCCAAATGTAAACCAAGATCTACCACTTGCAAAAAAAAATATGAAAAAACAAGACCACAATATAAGTTCTACTTTGACAATCTTTGTTGCCTGTTAGTCACTGGCAAAATATTTAACTATATAAATAGTTAGGGCTGTAGTACTCGAGTCCGGTCTTGGACTCCAGTCTGGACTCGAGACATTTTTCTATCGTCTCGGACTTGTCTCAGACTCGTTGGTGTTTGCACTTGGACTTGTCTGGGGCTTGGTCATTGGACTTGCCAAATGTTCTCGTTGGTCTTGACCGAGTCCAGCAAAAAAAAAAAAAAAATTCTCCTTCAAAACAAAACATGATGTCGCAACTGAAAACGTGTGGAAAACGCTAGGCCTGCACTTTCTCCTTTTTTCCAAAGCACTCCTGCGCTCTCTGCTCACGCTCCAGTGGCGTCTGCTGTTGTTAGGCAGCCATGACCCGCTCTCCATGAAGGCGCAGAAGTTTCAGCAAAGAATAAATGGATTTGCAGCACTAAAAACCCCTTGCAGTAGGTCTGCTGATGAATTAATAAAAAAAATGGCTATCCTTGTACAGCTATGATCATCTGTTTCTCCATTTTGGCTTCGCTTTCAATTTTGTTACAGGAAAAGATGCGCTTGACCAGTGGTGCACTTGCTGCGTTCTGAAAGTTTAGATGTTTCTAACTTAATTTTCTTCCTGTTAGATTGTGTTTAATTTTCGTCTACATCTAGATAGCCTTAAACTTACCCTTTACAATAATGAAATACTAGTTAATGTTGTACAGTAAAGGGGTTGCAAGACTACTGATTCCTATTAGTTGATTTTTATTTAAAAAAATTCTTGAGTTACTCAACTACTCGTGGTTCATGCTATTGTAAATGAAAACACATTAAATATATATTTTTTTTATTAATAAATGCTTATTAATTTATAGCCTTCTGCAACAATTACATATGTAAATAAAAAAAAATTATAATTATGACATTACATATTTAAATTTCCATGTAACCGCCAGTATCTGTAACAATCATAAGATTTTTCGTATCTGCATTCAGATACAACGTAGTAGCATACAGTAACTTGATCAGACCGTTGGTAGTTATCAATGGACAGGTTAAAAACATTAAAAATCTAAATACAGCAAGCTTAAAAGATTGTATAAAGTGTAAAGAGAAAACACACTTAAGGGATTACACCATTTTATCAATTAACTCTTTACTTCCATTTTCACTCAATTATATATAAAATGATCAGTCAAACACACTTATCAATCATTCAGGTCTCCACCCACAAACCGATATGTAAAATGTTTGCTTTGTGTCCAAAAAACTACATCCTCTTCTTTTTATGTTGAGTTTGAAAAAAGAAAGAGAAAGAAAGAAAAAGAGAAAACGTTAATGATGATATATTTAATATATTTCAACAAGAACATTAGTCATGAGCAAAGGCTAATATGTTGTGTATTTTTCATTATCTAGTGCAGGGGTTCTCTACTTGAGTTCAGCTCCAACCCAATCTTGATCAAACCCACTGCCAGTAACTTTCTATTGATCCTGAAGAGCTGGATGAACTTGTTCAGGTTTGTTTGATTAGGATTGGAGCTAAACCTCTGCAGGAAAGGGGACCTCGAAGGCCAGAGCCCTGTGTTCTTACTTACTGGAATATTTTCATACACTGGAGAGTTCAGTTCAGGTTTACAAATATCAGGGCCACCTTGAGCAGCCTTTATGAATGAAGAGACAACATAAAATCAGAACTGTGTTATAGAAATGTCCGTACACTAAGTTATAAGACATTTGCTATTTTCACAATGACATAGAAGAGTGTTTTATTTCCTTTGGCTACAAGTGAAGAGAGTTTAGTCTTTTGTAGGAAAACTTCATCTAAAACACCTACCATTTCATTTGCATATACAGGTTCATTCAATTCATCATTGCAAGTTTTGTGCCGGTCATGATGAGGTCCGGAATGATTCACCTTTGCCATTAAAAAAAAAAGACAGAGAGTATATAATGCATGTATTAATCTCAATAGATAAAGCCACAAATTCAGACTTTCAGTCTTGAGTTCAATTACCTGATCAGTAAATTACTAATAATTAAATGAATATCCATACCTGAGTTTTATTTCTCTTTTTCACCCACCTTTAAAGACAATGATTTGACACAATTACAGCCAATCACAGCTTATTTGATGTTAGTTTAGACGTGTGATCAGTATCTCTCACACACACAAACACACACGCATCTTACCAAATCAGCAATATTGTTATGATTACTGCAGCTCCACAAACGACTCCAGCAGATATGTACAAAATCACGAGACGTCCTACAACAGAGACAAAAGGGTAAAATATCTGAACAGATTCAGATATTGAATCTGTTCAGATGACAACATCTCCAGGATACTTCGCTCCATGTGACTAGTAAGACAATTCTCAAATAACTATTATGATGACTTTTGTTCCACCCGCTTAAATGATAAAAGCACTTACGCTGTACAATCTATTAAGACTGTGTCTGTTCCCCGAATAGTGAGGTCAAAATATAAATTTAATGTAGGATCTAGAAAAAATATTATCGTGATTAAACCAGAAACATGTACAGTCATGGCTAAAAGTTTTGAGAATTACATAAATATTAGTTTTCAAAAAGTTTGCTGCTAAACTGCTTTTAGATCTTTGTTTCAGTTGTTTCTATGATGTACTGAAATATAATTACAAGCACTTCATACGTTTCAAAGGCTTTTATCGACAATTACATGACATTTATGCAAAGAGTCAGTATTTGCAGTGTTGGCCCTTCTTTTTCAGGACCTCTGCAATTCGACTGGGCATGCTCTCAATCAACTTCTGGGCCAAATCCTGACTGATAGCAACCCATTCTTTCATAATCCCTTTTTGGAGTTTGTCAGAATTAGTGGTTTTTTGTTTGTCCACCCGCCTCTTGAGGATTGACCACAAGTTCTCAATGGGATTAAGATCTGGGGAGTTTCCAGGCCATGGACCCAAAATTTCAAAATTCTGGTCCCCGAGCCACTTAGTTATCACTTTTGCCTTATGGTACAGTGCTCCATCGTGCTGGAAAATGCATTGTTCTTCACCAAACTGTTGTTGGATTGTTGGAAGAAGTTGCTGTTGGAGGGTGTTTTGGTACCATTCTTTATTCATGGCTGTGTTTTTGGGCAGAATTGCGAGTGAGCCCACTCCCTTGGATGAGAAGCAACCCCACACATGAATGGTGTCAGGATGCTTTACTGTTGGCATGACACAGGACTGATGGTAGCGCTCACCTTTTCTTCTCAGGACAAGCCTTTTTCCAGATGCCCCAAACAATCGGAAAGGGGCTTCATCGGAGAATATGACTTTGCCCCAGTCTTCAGCATCCATTCACTATACTTTCTGCAGAAGATCAATCTGTCCCTGATGTTTTTTTGGAGAGAAGTGGCTTCTTTGCTGCCCTTCTTGACACCAGGCCATCTTCCAAAAGTCTTCGCCTCACTGTGCGTGCAGATGCGCTCACACCTGCCTGCTGCCATTACTGAGCAAGCTCTGCACTGGTGGCACTCCGATCTCGCAGCTGAATCCTCTTTAGGAGACGATCCTGGCCCTTGCTGGACTTTCTTGGACGCCCTGAAGCCTTCTTTACAAGAATTGAACCTCTTTCCTTGAAGTTCTTGATGATTCTATAAATTGTTGATTTAGGTGCAATCTTAGTAGCCACAATATCCTTGCCTGTGAAGCCATTTTTATG
The DNA here is from genome assembly GCF_963082965.1 of Carassius carassius. Lineage (NCBI taxonomy): Eukaryota > Metazoa > Chordata > Actinopteri > Cypriniformes > Cyprinidae > Carassius > Carassius carassius. Next base: position 27,724,834 of record NC_081779.1, read on the forward strand.
CAACGCAATGATGGCTGCACGCATTTCTTTGCAGGTCACCATGGTTAACAATTGAAGAACAATGATTTCAAGCATTACCCTCCTTTTAACATGTCAAGTCTGCCATTCTAACCCAATCAGCCTGACATAATGATCTCCAGCCTTGTGCTCGTCAACATTCTCACCTGAGTTAACAAGACGATTACTGAAATGATCTCAGCAGGTCCTTTAATGACAGCAATGAAATGCAGTGGATAGGTTTTTTTTGGGATTAAGTTAATTTTCATGGCAAAGAAGGACTATGCAATTCATCTGATCACTCTTCATAACATTCTGGAGTATATGCAAATTGCTATTATCAAAACTTAAGCAGCAACTTTTCTAATTTCCAATATTTATGTAATTCTCAAAACTTTTGGCCACGACTTTAAAGTTAATGAACTAAAACAATTTTTAAAGTTTGGGCTCATAAATATTAGATCACTCACACCCAAAGCAGTTATTGTAAATTAAATGAAATTGATGTACTCTGCTTGACTGAAACCTGACTGAAACCAAATGATTATTTTGGTCTAAATGAGTCTACTCCACCAAACTACTGTTATAAGCATGAGCCCCGTCAGACTGGTCGTGGGGGAGGTGTTGCAACAATATATAGTGATATTCTCAATGTTAACCAGAAAACAGGATACAGGTTTAACTAATTCAAAATACTTCTGCTTAATGTTACACTGTCAGACATGCAAAAGAAATCTAATGTATCTCTTGCTCTGGCTACTGTGTATAGACCACCAGGGCCGTATACAGAATTCTTAAAAGAATTTGCAGATTTCCTTTCAGACCTTCTGGTTACAGTTGATAAGGCTCTAATCATGGGAGATTTTAATATTCACGTTGATAATACAAATTATGCATTAGGACTTGCGTTTACTGACCTAATAAACTCTTTTGGAGTCAAGCAAAATGTCACCGGGCTCACTCATCATTTTAATCACACACTAGATTTAATTATATCGCATGGAATCGATCTTACTGATATAGATATCGTACCTCAAAGTGATGATGTTATAAACCATTTCCTTGTATCGTGCATGCTGCGTATCACTGATATTAACTAAATGTCTCAGCGTTACCGTCTGGGCAGAACTATTGTTCCAGTCACCAAAGACAGATTCGCAAATAACCTGCCTGATCTATCTCAACTGCTATTCATACCCAAAACTACACATGAACTAGACGAAATGAGCAACAAGGGTAATATTTTCTGTAATACATTAGAAACTATTGCCCCCATCAAATTGAAAAAGGTTAGAGAAAAACATACTATGCCATGGTATAACAGTAATACTTCATTCTCAAGAAAGAAACTCGTAGTCTTGAACGCAAATGGAGAAAAACTAACTTGGAAGTTTTTAGAATTGCATGGAAAAACAGTATGTCCAGCTATATACAGGCTCTAAAAACTGCCAGGGCAGAGCATATCTACCAACTCATAGAAAATAACCAAAACAATCCAAGGTTTTTATTAAGCACAGTGGCTAAATTAACAAATTACCAGATGCCACCTGTTTCAAATATTCCATCAACGTTTAATAAACGTTCACTGATAAAATAGATAACATTAGAAATACAATAGTGAGTGTAGATTCTTCAGTTTCATCCATCGCACCCAAAGATAAACTGCAGTGCTTTACAACTATAGGACAGGAAGAGCTTAATAAACTTATCACTGTATCTAAACCAACAACATGTTTATTAGATCATGTACCCAATAGGCCTATAATAGGCAAATTATAGGCCTATTTCAAATCTTCCATTTATGTCTCAAATTTTAGAAAAAGTTGTGTCTGCTCAATTGAGCTCCTTCCTGCAAAAAAATTATCTGTATGAAGAATTTCAGCCAGGTTTCAGGCCCCCTCATAGCTTGTTAAAATTACAAATGACCTGCTTCTTGTGTCAGATCAAGGCTGCATCTCATTGCTAGATTTACTTGATCTTGGTGCTGCGTTCGACACCATAGATCATGACATACTCATAGATCAATTACAAAACTATACAGGTATTCAAGGGCAGGCTGAAGATTAGATCCTACCTGTCTGATCGCTACTATTTTGTTTATTTAAATCGGGAGGCATCTCATTTATCACCAGTAAAATATGGAGTGCCACAAGGATCCGTCCTAGGTCCCCTTCTATTTTCAATATACATGTTGCCCCTTGGTAATATTATTAGAAAATACGGAATTAGTTTCCACTGTTATGCTGATGATACTCAGCTATATATCTCAACGAGACCAGATGAAACTTCTAAATTATCTAAGCTAACAGAGTGTGTTAAAAATGTAAAAGATTGGATGACCAATAATTTTCTCCTATTAAATTTGGGTAAGAGAGAGATATTAATTATTGGACCAAAAACAGTACACAGAACCTTGTAGATTACAATTTGCAACTAGATGGATGTACTGTTACTTCCTCTACAGTCAAAAATCTGGGTGTTGTATTAGACCGCAACTTGTCTTTTGATAATCATATTTCCCATGTTACAAAGACTGCATACTATACCATACTAATACTGTGTTTGACCTCCTTTCACCTTCAGAACTGCCTTAATTCTATGTGGCATTGATTCAACAAGGTGCTGAAAGCATTCTTTAGAAATGTTGGCCCATATTGATAGGATAGCATCTTGCAGTTGATGGAGATTTGTGGGATGCACATCCAGGGCACGAAGCTCCCATTCCACCACATCCCAAAGATGCTCTATTGGGTTGAGATCTGGTGACTGTGGGGGCGCTATTTTAGTACAGTGAACTCATTGTCATGTTCAAGAAACCAATTTGAAATGATTTGAGCTTTGTGACATGGTGCATTATCCTGCTGAAGTAGCCATCAGAGGATGGGTACATGGTGTTCATAAAGGGATGGACATGGTCAGAAACAATGCTCAGGGAGGCCGTGACATTTAAACGATGCCCAATTGGCACTAAGGGGCCTAAACTGTGCCAAGAAAACATCCCCCACACCATTACACCACCACCACCACCAGCCTGCACAGTGGTAACAAGGCATGATGGATCCATGTTCTCATGTCTATGCCAAATTCTGACTCTACCATCTGAATGTCTCAATAGAAATTGAGGCTCATTAGACCAGGCAACATTTTTCCAGTCTTCAACTGTCCAATTTTGCTGAGCTCGTGCAAATTGTAGACTCTTTTTCCTATTTGTAGTGGAGATAAGTGGTACCCGGTGGGGTCTTCTGCTGTTGTAGCCCATCCGCCTCAAGGTTGTGCGTGTTGTGGCTTCACAAATGCTTTGCTGCATACATAGGTTGTAATGAGTGGTTATTTCAGTCAAAGTTGCTCTTCTATCAGTTTGATTCAGTCAGCCCATTCTCCTCTGACTAGCAGCAACAGGGCATTTTCGCCCCACAGGACTGCCACATACTGGATATTTTTCCCTTTTCACACCATTCTTTGTAAACCCTAGAAATGGTTGTGCATGAAAATCTCAGTAACTTAGCAGATTGTGAAATACTCAGACCGGCCCGTCTTGCACCAACAACCATGCCATGCTCAAAATTGTTTAAATCACCTTTTTTCCCATTCTGACATTCAGTTTGGAGTTCAGGAAATTGTCTTGACCAGGACCACACCCCTAAATGCACTGAAGCAACTGCCATGTGATTGGTTGATTAGATAATTGCATTAATGAGAAACTGAACAGGTGTTCCTAAAAATCCTTTAGCTGAGTGTATAAGGCCCTAAATGGTTTAGCTCCTGCGAACCTAAATAGCCTTCTACCACGTTACAATCCATCACGCTCCCTAAGGTCACAAAACGCTGGACTCTTGGTAGTTCCTAGGATAGCAAAGTACACTAAAGGAGGTAAAGCTTTTTCACATTTGGCTCCCAAACTCTGGAATAGCCTTCCTGATAATGTTCGGGGTTCAGACACACTCTCTCTTTTTAAATCTAGATTAAAAATGTATCTCTTTCACCAAGCATTCGAATAATGTATCTCTTAAATTGTGAGTGTAGTTGCATCTAATTATATGCGCATTCTTATTCTTTAGCTTGGGTTAAACTAATTAATTTTACTTTGTTGGAACAGCAGCTATGCTAATAATGTCTCTATTTGTTTCTATGTTTTGCCACACTATTTACATCCCGTGGTAACTACGATTTACACAAGCTCCAGTCTGGATCCAGAACACCTGAGAAGAGATGAGGACCCCAGATGATGCTAACCCTGAATCAACAAACAGAACTAACAAATATTGCTACAAGTGTGACTGCATCATATAATAATTGCTGTTAATAATGTTCATCGTCTGGCTGACTACGTCTTGTATTCATTTTTCTGAACAATCCTGTCATACGTGCACAAACTGACAGTCACCACAAGCTACTACTAAATATTGTAGAAACGTAATTTTCTGTAAAGTTGCTTTGTAACGATTTGTATTGTAAAAAGCTCTATACAAATAAACTTGAATTTAATTTAATTGAATTCACTTCAGAAAGAGTAATATAAATATATGAGCTGCTACCTTTAACAGTGACAGTAACAGCGTCTGATCTCTGAGATCCATGTTGATTGTGAGCCTCACAGTAAAAGCGTCCACCCTGTGGTGCACTGAAACTCTGTCCATATCCAAAAGAGGAGTTTTGATTCTCTTTAAACCAACTGATTTCTGCAGGAGGGTTTGAATCACTGCTGCAGATCAGAGTCACTGAATCTCCCTCCACTATTACACCAGATCCATTTATAGACACCGAGACGTTTCTAGGAGGATCTAAAAATGACAAATATGAAAATTCACACTAAATATTATAAGTCTATGATTGACAAGTGCAGGTGATCATTTACTCACACATGATGTTTAAAGTCACAGCATCAGAGTATTTCTCTCCATGTTCATTGATGGATCTACACTTGTATTCTTCACTGTGATCAGAGCTGATCTTTGAGATGCTGTAGATTCTTCCAGATCCTACAAACGTTCTTCCTTGAAACCAGCTGATTTCTGCAGGAGGGTTTGAATCACTGCTGCAGTTCAGAGTCACTGAATCTCCCTCCACTATTTCTGGTGGACTGATGAAGATCACAGGATTCTCTGGAGGATCTACAGGTGTCAGTATTTACAGTTCAATGAGTATTTATATGTGACTGGTTTCACGGTTCTCTTACGAGAGTTCTCTCGTACTGCGTCTTAGCTAAGTCTCTTTTCACGAAATACTGAAGCAAAAAATTATCCTTAATTTTGAATTGTTGTAAAGCGCATTTGCAGCAGCACGCAGGCATAGGCGAGACGGCTCGCTCGCTCATTGGCTGCTCTGCGGCAACTGCACAAGCCTATCGAGCGCAGGCTGATGTAACATCAGACCAATGAGGGCGCTTCGCACCCCCGCGCTTCTCCCTGCTTCACCGGCCTCCCCTGCATCGGTTCCCGATGGTCAGCGCCCGCTGTCTGCTGCCGCGTCCTCCTAGGAAGTGGATCTCAGGGCCGCGTCGGGGGAAGAGGACACGTGCTCTCTGCTAGCTTCGGGCAGTGAGGGTTGGGCGAGCTCCGGGGATCTCGCGCCTTCTGCTCTGAGGCCCAGCAGACGGGCTGATATCGAGAAGGAGCTGATGCGAGTGCTCACGCTGGCCGCGACGAGCCTCGGCCTCGAGTGGTCTGCACCAGCGCCCCCCTCTCGTTCCCGGCTGGATGGTAGCTTTCTTCCGGATGAGCGTACTTCTCCTAGCTCAAAGCCCGCCCCGTTTCTTCCTGAGCTTCACGAAGAAGTGGCGAAAGCTTGTAACGCTCCATACTCGGCGCGAACTCGTTCGTCTGTTTCGCCAGCATTCTCCACACTGGACGATGCTAAAAACAGAGGCTACCAGTCACTTCTGCCGGTGGAACAGGCTATAGCCACGCACCTTTGCTCGCACTCTGCTGGACGGCGGACGAAAGCGGCGTTGCCATCGAAAGCCTGCCGCATGACGTCATCTCTGCTCGCACTGATCTTTTCTGCTGCTGGGCAGGCTGCGTCTGCGTTACACACCATGGCCACGCTGCAGATTTTCCAGGGTGATCTCCTCCGCAAGCTGAATGAGATGGGACCTGAAGCTATCTGTCTCGCGGATCTGAGGAGTGCTTCGGATCTCTCCCTCCTCGCTACTAAGTCCGCTGCACAGGCCATGAGACGGTTATGGCTTCCGCTACTGTGGCTGAGAGACATTTATGGCTAACGCTTTCAGACATGGCAGAGTCTGAGTGCACTGCGTTCCTCGACGCACCGCTGACTCCTGCTGGCCTCTTCGGATCGTCTGTCAACGAGTTTGTTGAGAGATTCGTCGAGGACCAGAAAGCGTCGCAAGCTTTTAAGCACTTCTTGCCGAAGCGCTCTGAGTCGCGCTAGACCGGCCCCGCAAAGCTCTCAGTCACGCCCCGCGCCTCCAGCTGCTACATCGCGACAGCGCCAGCAACGCAGCTCGGGACCCCGTTTTCGCTCTACCAGCCGTCGCCCCGCGCCGCGGGAGACACGGCAGAGGATTACGGTGAAGCCGGAAGCCCCGAAGTCATCCTAGCACTTCTAGGAAAGCGCCGGTGTACGAGTTACGCTGTGGCCGAGCTCTCACCCAAGCGCGCCGCTGTTTCAGTTCCAGGAATTGTGACTGTCTCAGCGTTTTCTGCAACGTGCAAGCCTGCACAGTTGCCCGCTTGCCTGCACACAAAAGCCGTTATCACAGCTACCCAGATATTTCCCGAAAAGAGTGTAATTTCTGGTGTCCCGGCCACGGCCGATGGTGCTATAAATGTAGTGACGATGCCCACTCCTCAGTGCCCATCTCCACATATAAGCACAGCCCTGCACACAGGGCTCGCGCCCATAAGATCGACTCAGATCGATCGCGCGCACTACATAGTAAACGTGCCCACTCCTCAGTGCCCACAAACACTATGTCACACACGGCGCGTGGTTTCTGTAAAAATGAAACCCGTGCACGTACGCTCTGCCCAGGCAGACAGCGAGTCGAAAGCAGTAAATGTGCACGCTTACAGCCCACAGTTACTCGCAGACATCACGAGTCCTACGGGACCCGCTCAGCCCTCCCTCACTTGGTTAAGCACCGTGGCGGGGTCGAGGAAGAGCGATCTGCCCACTGTGATCAGCGCGCTCCCTGCCTCAAACGCCACAGGCATAACGCCCATGTTGCAGCACATCGAAACGCCGCCGTTGCCCAGTCAACAGAGCGCGCTTCGCATCCAACCCTTATCCATTCATGCAGATGCATGGTCAGCGCTTCCAGGGGTTTCGGATTGGGTGCTAGACATTATAAAGAGAGGCTACTCGCTACAGTTTTTTCGACGCCCTCCGCGCTTTTTAGCGTGCGTCGAAACTACGGTCAAAACAGAAGTAGCACACCTACTTCGGGCCGAAATATCAAAACTGTTGAGCAAAGGGGCTGTGGAGCCTGTATCTCAAGCTCAAAGCGAAGGGGGGCTGTACAGCAGATACTTTCTAGTGCCCAAGAAAGACGGGGGTCTCAGGCCCATACTGGATCTAAGACAGCTGAACAAGGCATTGGTGAAACACAGTTTCAGAATGCTTACGACCAGGAAACTCCTCGCGCATATTCCCAGAGGAGACTGGTTCATGTCGATGGATCTGAAGGACGCGTATTTTCAAATACAGATAGCGTCACGTCACAGCCGATACTTGAGATTTGCCTTCGAGGGCCAGACATACCAGTGTACAGTCCTGCCGTTTACGAGGTGCATGGACGCAGCGCTCGCTCCTTTCAGACTCAGAGGCATCCGAGTGCTGAACTATTTGGACGCCTGGCTGATTCTGGCTCAATCACGTTCAGAACTAGTGAAACACGGGGCCATTTTACTCGATCACCTCGAGAAACTCGGTCTCAGTGTCAACTGGACGAAGAGTTCGCTGAACCCTAGTCAGACGATACTGTTTTTGGGTATAGCTCTGGACTCACGTTCCATGACGGCGCGGCTGTCGCCACAGCGCGTGTTGGGCATTCAGTGCGCAGCGAGCTCTCTCCGCTTCAATTTCAGAAGAATTTCAGAAGATGCTAGGTCTCATGGCCTCAGCATCTCCAATTCTTCAGTTGGGCCTGCTCCGCATGCGCCCCCTGCAGTTCTGGCTGAAAGCGCGAGAACCGCGCGGAGCGTGGATATCAGGTCGGTTGCGTCTCAGGGTCAATCAGAGCTGTGTTACAGCCCTGAAACCCTGGACAGCGAAGGACTGGTACCAATCAGGTGTAAGCCTGGGGACGTGTAAGATGGTGTCGACAGACGCCTCCACTTCGGGATGGGGAGCGCTGCTCGAGGGCAGACCGTCCTTTGGCCTGTGGTCAGAACGGGAAAAGCTCCAACATATCAACTGTCTGGAAATGCTGGCAGTGGAGAACGCGCTGACGCGCTTTTGTCCCCGAATCAAAGGCCACCACGTCTTAGGCCATTCGGACAACATGTCTGTGGTGTCCTACATAAATCGCCAGGGCGGTCTCAGGTCCCGAAACCTGTACAGGTTGGCAGAACGCCTCCTGGTTTGGCCTCAAGCATCTGTCGTTCAAGACAGTGTTCTTGTTGGCTCTTGCTTCAGTGAAGCGTGTGGGTGACCTGCACGCGCTCTCGATGAGCCAGACGTGCTTGGAGTTTGGGCCTAATGACTCAAGGGTCATACTCAAACCTAGGCACGGTTATGTGCCGTAATCCCTCAACACGCCGTTTCGGGCTCAGGTTATTTCCCTGTCTGCCCTGTCGGTGTCAGGAGAGGATGGAGACTCGAGTCTTCTTTGCCCCGTTAGGGCTTTAAGAGCTTATGTGTCTCGCTCCGCTGTTTTTAGACAGACTGAGCAGCTGTTTGTCTCGTTCAGTGGACGTTCCAAGGGAATGGCTGTTTCGAGACAGAGCCTATCCAGATGGATAGTTGACGCCATAGCGTTAGCTTACGCTTCCAGGGGCCTTCAGTGCCCACTGGGCGTCAGAGCACACTCCACAAGAGGCGTCGCCTCGTTGTGGGCGTGGTCTAGTGGGATCTCCTTACAGGATATATGTATGGCGGCAGGATGGGCCTCGCCGTCTACATTTATCAGGTTCTATAACCTGGAGGTTCCCGCCCTGCAAGCAGGGCTGCTGTCGGTATAGTCGAATCAGGGCCCTGATTGGAACTCTGAGATCGCAAGCGCTATGCGCTGCCGACTGTTATATGGGCAGTATTGCATAAGACCCGCGTTACCACATTGGTCAGGCCTTGCCTTGACTGTGTGATGTCATATTGCCATGCCTATGGACGCTGCTAGATATGGGACGGAGGGTCCCCCCCCCCCTGTTCTGGACTCTCTGTGAGTCCCTCTGGTGACTGTGCACTGTAATTCCTGGGCGTTGTTTCCAGGTTTATTGGTGTGTGATCCCTGCGCGCACGGCACTTTACATGGGGTTCCCGTAGCATCTTAGCTAAGACGCAGTACGAGAGAACTCTCGTAAGAGAATGTACTCGGTTACTAACGTAACCTCGGTTCTCTCTAGAAGAGGGAACGAGTACTGCGTTCTCTGCCGTGCGCACGATTCACTCTGGTTCGCTTCGGCGATGAAATAAATCAGGTGAGTCAGCCTTTTCGGGCTCCCTTTATAGGGCTAGGCCACACCCGTTTCGGCGGGAAGTGGCATGGAGGGCGCGAAGCGCTCATTGGTCTGATGTTGCATCAGCCTGCGCTCGATAGGCTTGTGCAGTTGCCGCAGAGCAGCCAATGAGCGAGCGAGCCGTCTCGCCTATGGCTGCGTGCTGCTGCAAATGCGCTTTACAACAATTCAAAATTAAGGATAATTTTTTGCTTCAGTATTTCGTGAAAAGAGACTTTTCCCATAGCGTCTTAGCTAAGACGCAGTACTCGTTCCCTCTTCTAGAGAGAACTGAGGTTACGTTAGTAACCGAGTACGTTTTCATTATAAAAATTAGTAACAGTGCTAGGCACAAAAGAACACATACAGCTTTTGTAAATATATTTAAGTTTAATAACATATATTGTTTAAATCGTTTTTATATATTTCTAAAGTACTGCAATTGTAAAGATGAATAACATTCATTTAAGTCTTAGTGTTTACATTCAGACTGCAGGTGAAAGCGGCCCAAATGCATTTTTGTATTTTTTTTCTGCACATTTTTCGACTCATTGCGACTCAAGTGACAGCTCTATAACAACAGGAGTATTGTAACAACAATTTCCCTCTGCACTCTGAGCATTTAATAATCACTCTGCACTGATACCAGAAACACCGCTCTGCCTTCACTTCCGTGGATAAAGTATTTCAGTATGTTTGTATTTCAATGATATGTTCATAACGTAGCCTATATTAAAAAAAAAAAAAAAAAGAAAATAACAGGAGAATAAGTGGATTAGGCTATCCACCTTTTTCCTGACATAAAAATGGGTGCCGCCATTTGTAAATCATATGGGTAAAGCTTCCGGTCTAATTTGCATCCAGCTATTTTTAGCTGTAGTAAACAGTTACAGTAGTTTTGCTGCTTGATATTGACAATTGATGTGTCCTATCATATTATTTTAATCTGTTATCTTAATTAAGAATACACTTGTTTGTACTGCAAACGGTTTTACAGTTTACTGCACATTGTTATTCTCCTTAGCGTTGTCCGATTCGTAAATTAATCGTTCGATTTAACCGGTTCTTCTTAGTGAACCGGTTGAACCCGTTCACCAAAATCGTTTGAAATGGTTCGCGTCTCCAAGAAGCGTTAATCCACAAATTAATTAAGCTGTTAACTTTTTTATTGTGACTGACACGCCGTCCAAGTCACAATAAACCAATATCCCGGTGAAATTTATTTACTCAAACAGTACACTGACTGAACTGTTGTGAAGAGACAAATGAAGATGAACACCAAGCCGAGCCAGATAACGAACGTACATGCTCACTGCTGGAGCGGTTCTCGTTCTCGAGTCAAGAACCGGTTGCATCAGTTTTCGGATGATCAGTACACTGAACCGAAAACCGTTTCTTTCAGACGCGTCAGATTTGAGAACCGAGGAGCTGATGATACTGCGCATACGTGATTCAGTGTGAGGCAGACTGACACACAGGGCGTCTGAACCAAACTGATTCTTTTGGTGATTGATTCTCGATTCTGTGCTAATGTTGCTAATGCTAATGAGGGCTTAAATGAAGGGCAATCTGGCGAAACGTAAGTTTATTTAATAACAAATACATCGCAATGGAATATGTATAGTAAGTGGATCATGGTTTCTGCGCTGATGACATCTCATTTATTTACTTTACATCTTCAAGACTTAAATCCTTGTATGCACATTAATTCTGTTACTGTATTTGGGTGCATTGTTGCAAAACTTAATTGTAAACTTTTCATGATTATGAGGTTTTTAACTGACTAAAGTTATGATTAATGACTTTATTTATTTGATTGTTTGATAGACGACACCATTACAGTCATTATGTCGAGCGTAAAAGAACCGGTGAACCATTTTTTTCAACCGGTTTATTGAATTGATCCGTCCAAAAGAACCGGTTTGCGGAAAAGAACCGATCTTCCCATCACTAATTCTCCTCATTATTTACCTATGGCGGCTAATGAAACGGAAGTCTCACCCATAGACTTACTTCCACGTTGAGGAAAAAGGTGGATTGTGTACAAATTTTTTTTCCTACCATACGCCAAACTAATAACATAGTCAGCATTAAAAGGTAGGCTATAATTCCTGCTTTCTGCTGTGCAAATTTAGTTTGTAATGAAAATAACAGTAAATTTTCTTCAGTTATGTTATCTACAGATCGATGCATTTCTTACAGATTTCTGCTCATTCAAAATCAGATACAGATGAAACAGCACTATAGATTACTTTTTTTAATACATTCTTGCGAAAACGACTGCATATGAATGTGCTGAATCTGTTTAAATCATGCTTTAACCCAAAAATATTCAGTAAAAGGAACAGACAAACTCCTTGAGAACTAGCCTTTAACTTCATGCTCAGTTATTGCCGTCATTATAACCTTCAGATCGGAGAGATCCCATTGCACACACGATGGAGCGAGTGAGAACCGCGACGCTCCGACTTTAAAAAAAATCTGCTCCTCGCTCCAGTCAGAATCACACCGTTCCACTCACATACTCTGGTCGGGTGAATGCGGTGCTCAGAAAAAGCACAGGTCAGAGCAGCATGCGAATGAAACATTTAAAAGCACATGTAAATGAGAGAGTAACTCTAGTGCTGAGTTAACACTGCTGTGAATGCATGTGGTGTTGTTCAGTATATGACGGAGGCTCCAGAACTGTAATCGATAGAACGTGCGCTGCAGCACAATACTACCATATTTCTTCAAGAGCAGATCGTGGAGACATTTTTATCGTCCACGATCAAGAATCGTCATATCGCACACCCCTAGTTTATAGTTTATTTATATAAAAGGTAGGGTATATTTGTGTATAAAGTTGGGAATCATAGTGTATTCCCGGTCCCACCCACTCCTGCTGACATTTTTTCCTGTCCCGTCCCAATCCCGTGATTAATAGTGATTTTGATCCCAATCCTAAGGGAATCCCAAAAAAATGTCAGCCTCTACCGGGGAGCAGTAGAGTGTTTGGTGCCTTGCTCACTGTATATGTCTGGTTATCTCTTCTCACTCATTACAAAGTCTCTTTCCTGGTGTTTTTGTTTGTTTGTTTTTTTGTTTGGTTTTTTTTATTGCTTGCCTATGTGTTTTAAACTATTTTCTGTTTAGCTGAATATGTTTCTGGATTATTACAATGAACTGTTTGTGGATCCTCAACCTTTGGGTCTCCTAGCAGTTTTTGACAATTATACATCGTCCCCATCTACAGAGTGTTAAAATAACCATGAAACAGTGTTGTGTTTAATTCTGAGGATTCTGTGCATTTCACACTCAAATCTGATATTGCCAGAATTAAAAAGTTGTAGAAAATAATGTAAACAGCTACACATACGAATCAAATCTGAGCAACAATATGAAAAATGCAATGTGAATTAAGTGTTTTTTTTTTTTATATAGAGCTCAGTCTCATAAAAGTGACCTGTGACAGTAAGAGTCACCCCTGGATGACCAATCCATTTTCCATCAGGTTTATCAGTGATGAATCTGAAATAGTACATGTGTTGGTCCTTCTGTGTCACATGACTCAGTCTGATGGTGCAGTTCTGCTGTTTGTCTCCCAGATACTGAAGCCTCTGACTGTATTCAGGGTCCATGAAGAGATCAGGAGGGTCTGGAAATGAATAGCTATTTGTCCAGAACACTTTCTCAATCTTATATCCAGTAGGGTATGTATAAGTGCAGCTCATTATAACTGATGAGTTCTTTAGTGCACAGATGCGTGAATGACTGTAACTCACACCCCAATCAGCACTAGAAACCCCTGAAACACAGAATTCATCAGGAGGAAAATGTTGTTTTATCAACACTGTACACTGGAATATGAAACTCCGGAAAGCATGTGAATACTGTACATTTTTGAAACTTGAAAACAGTGGTCATTACAGAAAACATTATATTATATTATATTATATTATATTATATTATATTATATTATATTATATTATATTATATTATATTATATTATATTATATTATATTATAATTTTTTCAGAATCTATACATTTTTTCAAATTATCTTAGTGTGAATGACTTCTTAATTTTTCATGGCGGATAATACAGAAACAAACACACAGAAACCGAAGTGAAACCAGAGCAAAGAAATCAGCCACAAATAACAAGCTGCACTTTTAAATAATAATAATAAAAAAAATAATACTAATTAAATTAAAAACAAGACTGAAAGCTGCTTTTATTAAATTTTATTAATTTTGTGGCTTTAGTTGAGCTAAACAATATGAATAATCTGTCCACAAAGCCTAAATTGTTATCTTTGATAATACAATTAAATAAAACCATCAGAGTTTGTAATGTGAATGTATCAGAGACTCACCGTGAATCATGAGCAGAAAGATCAGAGGAAGACGAGGAGCCATTCTGACTGACATCAGCGTCAAATATATCTATAATACAGCATTAATCAGCACTTATACACTCATGAACAGTACATGTACATCTCCCTATTCTTAACATTTCTCACGTTAAGACTCGCATGTTATATGAGCAATAATCCTCAGTTTTCATTGAAGTATGAGTGCGTTTGTCTTACCGTGTTGAAGCTTATCAGATCAGCAGCAGTCATGACTGACTGTTTTATCACATGCACTTTTAGCTCTAGGATGATGGACTTGGTTTGGTTAACACTATTTTAATGCCCGGCAGTGGAAATAGTTGAAGTTCCCTTCTTCAACAAGAAAATAACATCACTGAATGCAAATGTACAAAACAATAACAGTAACATAGGCATGTTTAATTTAAACACATTTCCAAAATATATTTTGGACTGTGTAACCAGACTTTAGTTGTAATATTATCTAATGTTTAGTAGACTTGTTGCTTTAAATGAATAGTTGTTGTCATGGTGTAAAGAACAGAAAAGGCTATTTGTTAATAATTGGGATCTTTTCTGGGAGCGTCCTGGACTGTTTCGCGCTGATGGCCTGCACCCCAGCAGAATCGGAGCGGAGCTGCTCTCTGACAACATCTCCAGGACACTTCGCTACATGTGACTAGTAAGACAATTCTCTAATAACTATTATGATGACTTTTGTTCCACCCGCTTAAATGATAAAAGTACTTGCATTGCACAATCTATTAAGACTGTGCCCGAATAGTAAGGTCAAAATATAAATTTAATGTAGGATCTAGAAAAAATATTATCGTGATTAAACCAGAAACATGTAAAGTAAATGAACAAAAACAATCTTTAAAGTTTGGGCTCTTAAATATTAGATGACTCACACCCAAAGCAGTTATTGTAAATGAAATGATCACAGATAATAGTTTTGATGTACTCTGCTTGACTGAAACCTGACTGAAACCAAATGATTATTTTGGTCTAAATGAGTCTACTCCACCAAACTACTGTTATAAGCATGAGCCCCGTCAGACTGGTCGTGGAGGAGGTGTTGCAACAATATATAGTGATATTCTCAATGTTACCCAGAAAACAGGATACAGGTTTAACTCATTCGAAATACTTCTGCTTAATGTTACACTGTCAGACATGCAAAAGAAATCTAATGTATCTCTTGCTCTGGCTACTGTGTATAGACCACCAGGGCCGTATACAGAATTCCTAAAAGAATTTGCAGATTTCCTCTCAGACCTTCTAGTTACAGTTGATAAGGCGCTAATCATGGGAGATTTTAATATTCACGTTGATAATTCAAATGATGCATTAGGACTTGTGTTTACTGACCTAATAAACTCTTTTGGAGTCAATCAAAATGTCACCGGGCCCACTCATCATTTTAATCATACACTAGATCTAATTATATCGCATGGAATCGATCTTACTGATATAGATATCGTACCTCAAAGTGATGATGTAACCTATCATTTCCTTGTATCGTGCATGCTGCGTATCACTGATATTAACTAAATGTCTCAGTGTTACCGTCTGGGCAGAACTATTGTTCCAGTCACCAAAGACAGATTCACAAATAACCTGCCTGATCTATCTCAACTGCTATTCATACCCAAAAATACACATGAACTAGACGAAATGACTGACAACATGGGCACTATTTTCTCTAATACATTAGAAGCTGTTGCCCCCATCAAATTGAAAAAGGTTAAAGAAAAATCTACTGTGCCATGGTATAACAGTAATACTCACTCTCTCAAGAAAGTAACTCGTAGTCTTGAACGCAAATGGAGAAAAACTAACTTGGAAGTTTTTAGAATTGCATGGAAAAACAGTATGTCCAGCTATAGACAGGCTCTAAAAACTGCTAGGGCAGAGCATATCTACAAACTCATAGAAAATAACCAAAACAATCCAAGGTTTTTATTTAACACAGTGGCTAAATTAACAAATTACCAGACGCCACCTGATTAAAATATTCCATCAATGTTTAATAGTAATGACTTTATGAATTTCTTCACTGATAAAATAGATAACATTAGAAATACAATAGTAAATGTAGATTCTACAGCGTCTAACACTTCAGTTTCATCCATCGCACCCAAAGATAAACTGCAGTGCTTTACAACTATAGGACAGGAAGAGCTAAATAAACTTATCACTGTATCTAAAGCAACAACATGTTTATTAGATCCTGTACCCACTAAATTACTAAAAGAGCTGTTACCTGTAGCCGAAGAACCGCTTCTCAATATCATTAACTTGTCGTTTTCTTTAGGTCATGTCCCAAAACCATTTAAGCTGGTGGTTATTAAGCCTCTTATTAAGAAACCAAAACTAGATCCTAGTGAACTGGCAAATTATAGGCCTATTTCAAATCTTCCATTTATGTCTCAAATTTTAAAAAAAAGTTGTGTATGCTCAAATGAGCTCCTTCCTGCAAAAAAATTATCTGTATGAAGAATTTCAGTCAGGTTTCAGGCCCCACCATAGCACAGAAACTGCACTTGTTAAAATTACAAATTACCTGCTTCTTGCGTCAGATCAAGGCTGCATCTCATTGCTAGTTTTACTTGATCTTAGGGCTGCGTTCGACACCATAGATCATGTCATACTCCTAGATCGATTACAAAACTATACAAGTATTCAAGGGCAGACTCTAAGATGGTTTAGATGCTACCTGTCCGATCGCTACCATTTTGTTTATTTAAATGGGGAGTCATCTCATTTATCACCAGTATAATATGGAGTGCCACAAGGATCCATCCTAGGTCCCCTTCTATTTTCAATATACATGTTGCCCCTTTGTAATATTATTAGAAAATATGGGATTAGTTTCCACTGTTATGCTGATTATACTCAGCTATATATCCCAACGAGACCAGATTCAACTTCTAAATTATCTAAGCAAAGATAGTAGTTGTAGTTGCATCTGATCAAAATGCGCATTCTTATTCTTTAGCTTGGGTTACACTAATTAATTTTACTTTGTTGGAATAGCAGCTATGCTAATGATGTCTCTATTTGTTTCTATGTTTTGCCACGGGATTTACATTTACACAAGGATGCTCCAGTCTGGATCCAGAACCCCCTGAGAAGAGATGATGCTGACCCTCAGAGGACCCCAGATGATGCTAACCCTGAATCAACAACAGAACTAACAAATATTGATACAAGTGTGACTGCATCATATAATAATTGCTGTTAATAATGTTCATCGTCTGGCTGACTACATCTTGTATACATTTTTCAGAAAAATCCTGTCATTCGTGCACAAACTGACAGTCACCACTTATAAGCTACTACTAAATATTGTAGAAATGTAATTTACTGTAAAGTTGCTTAATGATTAGTATTGTAAAAAGTGCTATACAAATAAACTTGAATTAATGTGTAATTGTCAATCAAGGGCCATATTTACAGTAAAATAAGTCATTCATTTTGACAGTCTACTCTTTCAAAAGTCTTTTATCTGTCTCCTGGATATCTGTTATTGTGTCACGTGATTCTGTATAGCACTGACGGTCCATTAGAGAACAGAAGGTGATCCATGCAGAACCTGGAAACAAATAAAATGTATTTGTTGAAGCCCAGACATGTTTTGATTATTGTAGAATGCTGGAGGAGGTTTACAGTATAAACTCTCTCATTACAAAACAGACCAATCTGAATTGATATTCAAATGATGTAACGTTCTTTAGAAAATTAAGATGGTTTTATTAAAGATCGAATTAGCTCAAAACAGAACTTATTTGCTTTTAGTTCATGTCTATCAACCCTTCTAGTGCTACTGAACTCCTTTGAAACAATATGCATTTATAAACACTTTCACTTCTGAGAAAAAGGGCCACAAATATCCACAATGTGATGATACACAGATTTCTGTCCAATCAGATGCTCTGAAGAGTGAGAAAGTCCCTCCCCTAAACCGCCTGACACTCACTAACAAGTAGCAAAGTTGCAGTTCATGTATAATGCTGTGACATAAACAAACACTACTGGATATTCAATAGCCCTGTGACATGTTGCACCAAAACTTCTTGTTTCAAAAGAAATGTCAACCTGAAAAACTGGACAATAATCACTCATTATAGGATCTTTGAAAATCAAATTAAATAAAAAAAATTAGAGTGTTTCTAAAGTGACTATAACGTGAGAATCACGTGAATCATGAGAAAAAGACCAGACATCAACATCAAATATATCAATAATACACTCTAAAAACCGCTGGGTTGAAAACAATCCAATTTGGGTTATTTTGGCAACCCAGCGCTGGGTCATAAAGGGACTACCCAACGCTGGGTTATTTTAACCCAACCAGTTGGGTTATTGTGTTTAACCCAGCATGCTGGGTTGCTTTTTTGTGGTTTAAAATTACTACATTGCAGGGTTTCAAAAACCAGAGTGGGTGTTTTTTATCACTGTATTTCAGAAGGAAACCGACTGTATTTAGAAAATGTTCGATTTCATTTTGCATGTAATGCTTGATAAAGCAGCGTTTGTGAGCTCAGTGCTGTTTCGCAGCCGTTACCGGAGAAACCCTTACCTCTTTCACTCTTAGCGCCTCCTGCTGGAAGAAAATGAACTCACGGAGTGCCACCACGAATTGAGTTTAAAGGGATAGTTGATCCAAAAATCAAAAGTCATTAATAACTCACCCTCATGTCGTTCCAAACCATTGAGACCTCCGTTCATCTTTGGAACACAGTTTAAGATATTTTAGATTTAGTCCGAGAGCTCTCAGTCCCTCCATTGAAGCTGTGTAAACGGTAAACTGTCCATGTCCAGAAAGGTAAGAAAAACATCATCAAAGTAGTCCATGTGACATCAGAGGGTCAGTTAGAATTTTTTGAAGCATCGAAGAAGACTTTATTCAGCATTGTCTTCTCTTCCGTGTCTGTTGTGAGAGGGTTCAAAACAAAGCAGTTTGTGGTATCCGGTTCGTGAATGAATCATTCGATGTAACCGGAAATGTTTGAACCAGTTCACCAAATCGAACTGAATCGTTAGGTAATTAGGTAAAAAGGTAATTAACCTTATGAGAATGGTCATCGGGCATAGTTGGGGAGCTGACAGGCTGTCTCTGATTAACATATATAAAGCACTGATAAGATCAACTATTGATTATGGTTGTATAATGTATAGCTCAGCATGTAAGACATCCCTTAAGAAAACTGAAAGAATGCAGTTTAAGGTTTTGAGGATTGCCCTTGGTGCTTTTAAAACAACTCATACAAGTGCTTTATTAGTTGAATCTAAGGAAACCCCTATTAATTTAATGTATGAGAAATTGTCACTAACTTATTGGGTAAGGTTAAAAGGAAGTCTAATAACCCAGCTCTGTCAGTACTTAGAGATTGTTGGGAATATTCTACAAAGTCCAGTGGATTTGGTTGGAATATTGACAATTTAGTGATTCATTATGGATTAAAAGAGTTGAAGTATGGCCCAGCATTAGCTTTAAGTTGTGTTCCTCCATGGCTGTTTCCAGTTCCAGAGGTAAATATTGATTTATTAGCGGGAAAAGGTGAACATCACACTAAGCAAAGTTTTACTGAAGCCTGCTTAAGTTATTTAAATACTTCATATTATGTATATTTAAAAATATTTACAGATGGCTCTAAAGAACCCAAAGGTCATTGTAGTATTGGTATATATATACCAGATTTTGAAAAAAAGATATGGGTATAGAGTGAGTGGCCATTTAGATAATGCTATACGTGAATATTTGGTATTAGAAGTAAAGCATCTTCTTCTAAATATCATAAGCCTTGGACTAGCGGTGCAGTTCTGTTGGATTCCAGGCCATTATGTAATAGATGGCAATGAAATTGCTGATAAGTTACCGTAGCTAAAAAAAAGTCTGAAATTAGACCAAGTATAAATTTACATTCCATTGGGTAAAGGAGATAGTAAAGCTTTAATTACATCACAGATTATACTAAAATGGCAAGATGAATGGGATTCAGAGAGTAATGCCAGACACTATTATAGGAACTAGAACTCTGTTGGAGGGAAAATAATCATTTCATTGGGTTTTAATAGGCACGAAGAAGGTATTATAACCAGATTGAGGTTGGGCCACACAGGCCTGAATTCCACTTTATCATTAAAAGGGAAAAGTAATGGAATATGCTCTGAATGTAAAGTCTTGGAGGATGTGACCCATGTTTTATTTAGATGTAAGAAATTTTATCAACTAAGACAGAAGTAAAAACATTCAGTTGCAGAAAATTCTTTTTTTTTTTTGAGGGGGGTGGGGGTTTGGTTTTGCTATTATTTTATGATTTTATGATTTAATATGTCAGTTACCAATGTCCTTTTATACAATCCTGTGTAGTAACCCAGTAGGTGGCGGTATATATCGTAAAGATAAATTAACGTGTAACCGTAACCATAACTGTCTATTAACACCTCAAAAAGTGCAGATATTGTAAAATATGAAAATATGACATAAGACACTCACCGACGTTATATTAAAAGTACCTCTTCCGTTCAGTAACGTTAAAGGAGGCCGTTAAGACCTCCGTTTCTGAGGCGAAAACCGCGTCCGCATATTTTTCTATATAATGTTAAGCTCTTTTGTTTCTGCCTTTAATAAAACCTTACGCCTTTCATAAAACCGGGTAAACAATAAACAATAAATTTACATTTTGAATCTTTACATACCATAATGTCTTTCACACGCTTCTTTCACACTGAGAAAATGGCGGCTACTCGCACTGGAGACGTACAATCTTAATGTGACGTGCGTGCTCTCCTTCACGTCCACGTTCCCAACCCAGCAATGCTGGGTTATAATCCAGACCAATTTTCAACCCAAACTTGGGTTAAAACAACCCAATGTCCTACGCAGCGGTCTCAACCCAGTATTTGGGTTGAAAAAACAACCCAGCGTTTTTTTTGAGTGTACAGCATTAATCAACACTTATACTCATAAACAGTATATGTTATACGTTTTCCCAATATTCAAGTTTTGTATTTTAGGTTTTCTGTATTTGACAAGTTAAATGGAGCTAAAAATCTAATATAAATGACAGCTATGACAATGTAACACTGTCAAATACAGTGTCTCTCTACTCCATTATTGCACCTTCATTATAAAGGTCGTGATTCACTCACAGTCACTTTTGAGAGTCGGAAATACAAGTAATCTCATAATGAAACTTGCAACACTTAATGTTATTTAAACTTATAAATTTTAGTTGAAACTTTATTAAAGTAAAGTGAACTTTAAATTTGGTGTCTTGTTTAAGGGCACTTCAGTCCTGAGAACATTAGGCCACAATATACAATAGTCATTAAACTGTGACTGTATATAGCAGCTATTCATTAGAATTTAATTGTTGTTTTTGTTTTATTCTAGTTGCCATTAATTATGTGTGATGCAATAGAAGCGATGGCTGCTATGTCGTGTTAAACTAATTTCTAAAATAATATTTATTTTGCAAGCATGAGAGATGCACGGAGAGGCAACAGCAATGCAGTGTTTGATTTGCGCTCTTTTCACTCATTCATTCACTTCACACTCGTCGTGACCTTAGAGGTCTGTTTATAATAATGTGCTGATCCCATGACTCAACTGTTATATAGCAAACACCAGACTGTGCCAGCTTCAGCCGAGTATTCAAGCAGAATTATTACTTGTCTGTTATTCGTTTTGAAGCCATTATCCGTGCCATTCCGAATAAGGTATTTGGCTTCAGGCACAACCCTAATTATTGATTGTTTCCGACAGCGCTCGACTACTCTATGCAAACCCTAGTACAGTATGACACAATTTCACTGTATTTATTTGCGCATGTCCAGTAGAGCCAAACGTCTCCCTTCTAGCCTTAACCGCACGCATGCGTCATATCCCGAGCTTTGCATGTGTGTGTGTGCGCTGCGCCAAGACATCAGTCATTTTAATTTTTGACCACAGACATAATGTCAGCAACATCAGCATTATAAAGTAAATAGAATGTAAATAAAGTAAATAAAAAATTATTTTATCCTACAGCTTCAAACTCGATGAGGGCCAGTGTCCTTTAGAGTTAAGCTCCGACCCTAATTAAACACACTTGAACCAGCTAATCAAGCTCTTATTAGACACACTCTAATCTTCCAGATAGGTGTGTTAAGGCCAGTTGGAGCTAAACTCTGCAGGGCATTGGCCCTCCAGGATTTAGTTCGGAGACCCCTGTCCTACAAAGTTGTTACTTGCACATGCTTTTGATCATTACAAATAATAATGTAAAATTATTTTCATAGGAGATATGCTGTCTCTCGCATCACATACATTATCAGTAAGTCTTGAAGAGGATCCTTTTTTTCTCTTATTTGGACTCGGTCTTGACTTGGACTCGAAACATTTGGACTCGAATTCAAAACATAAATGTGATAAATGCAAAATGTAAAAAAAAAAAAAAAACATACAGTCTACTGCTACTACTTTTCTGCAGTGGTGCAGTTTTAAACTGATGTTCTTCTAATTCATGATGTATCAATCATCTACTGGTCACATGGTTTCACATGATACCAATTCCCAGGTCAGAGTTGAACCAAACGTGATCGTGGGAACGCAGCAAAATGCAAAACTTCTCTGTATGAGCTGGCATTTTTGTTCTCCTGCATTCCCATGCATTTGAACAGAGATGGGCACAAATACATCAAAATGTATTTTGTAACAAATTACAAATACTCGCTCATCAAATGTATTTAAAATATTGATGGTGAGGCAAGTTAATAGAGTTGTTACTTGTATATAATACAAATTCGTAACCTATTGTTATTACTCATCTCTGTGCACCATAAAATAGCACTTCTCACACAAAGGATTTTTCTGTTTGCAGGTGATTCCAAAAGAGTTTGACTTTAGCAGATTGTTAACAGGTAAGTTAATGAAGCAAAACCCTAATAAGCAAAAAAAATAAATAAATGGAAAAAAAACGATATGCATAACTCAAAACACTTTAACTGTAGAGCATGATTTGTCAACTACATGTTGATGTTTGCATCACATAAACTTTTTTGTTGTAGTAAACTTGCCCGGTAGCTCACTTGGTACAGTGTTTCACTTATGATCTGGAGCACTTGTCACAAGTCACTTGATAAAAGATCTTAAATTCTTGTAAGAAGCAAGTTAAAATGGCATGGTTTCTTCATCAAATGCTTTTTATATCGTGTTATCTTTTGTTAACACTATCGGTTAGGTTAGGTTAGTTTTAGGTTTAGTATAGTTTTTCCAATGTGCTACAGCATTCACATTTTAGTGCCACTCTCCAGAAACATAATAACTAAACTTGTGTGCTATGTAAATAACAATAAGCAAAATTAAACTGGCAGATTCACATCTAATTGGTTTGGATATAACTGAATGCACTTATAGTGCAACTCGCTTGATATTTAACTTCGAAATTTTAAAGTGTTGAAAGAAGCAATTTAAAGAGGTCATATGAAGTTGATATACATAAAGAAAAGAAAAAACATTTTGTTTATTTGGTGTAATGAAATGCTTTTATGTGGTTTAAAGTTAAAAAACACATTATTTTCCACATAATGTACATTCATTCAATTCAATTCAATTAAAGTTTATTTGTATAGCACTTTTTACAATACAAATCGTTACAAAGCAACTTTACAGAAAATTAAGTTTCTACAATATTTAGTAGTAGCTTATAAGTGGTGACTGTCAGTTTATGCACGTATGACAGGATTTTTCAGAAAAATGTATACAAGATGTAGTCAGCCAGATGATGAACATTATAAACAGCAATTATTATATGATGCAGTCACACTTGTAGCAATAATTGTTAGTTCTGTTGTTGATTCAGGGTTAGCATCATCTGAGGTCCTCTGAGGGTCAGCATCATCTCTTCTCAGGTGTCCTGGATTCAGACTGGAGCTTGTGTAAATCCTAGTTACATACCGTGGCAAAACAGAGAAACAAATAGAGACATCATTAGCATAGCTGCTGTTCCAACAAAGTAAAATTAATTAGTTTAACCCAAGCTAAAGAATAAGAATGCGCATTTGGGACTCTAGGACTCAAGGACTCTAGCTGCTGCATTTTGGACTACCTGTAGCTTGTTTATTGACGAAGCAGGACAACCACCTAGAAGTGCATTACAATAGTCCAGTCTAGAGGTCATGAATGCATGAACTAGCTTTTCTGCATCAGAAACAGATAACATGTTTCATAGCTTGGCAATGTTTCTAAGATGGAAGAATGCAGTTTTTGTAACATGGGAAATATGATTTTCAAAAGACAAGTTACTGTCTAATATAACACCCAGATTTTTGACTGTAGAGGAAGTAACAGTACATCCGTCTAGTTGCAAATTGTAATCTACAAGATTCTGTGTACTGTTTTTTGGTCCAATAATTAATATCTCTGTTTTATCCGAATTTAATAGGAGAAAATTATTGGTCATCCAATATTTAAAATTTGTAACACACTCTGTTATCTTAGGTTTCATCTGGTCTCGTTGAGATATATAGCTAAGTATCATCAGCATAACAGCGGAAGCTAATTCCGTATTTTCTAATAATATTACCAAGGGGCAACATGTATATTGAAAATAGAAGGGGACCTAGGACGGATCCTTGTGGCACTCCATATTTTACTGGTGATAAATGAGATGACTCCCTATTTAAATAAACAAAATGGTAGGGATCGGACAGGTAGGATCTTAACCAGCATGCCCTTGAATACCGGTATAGTTTTGTAAACGATCTATGAGTACGTCATGATCTATGGCAGTGGTTTTCAACCTGTGGGCCTAGTGGGTCGCGTTGGTATTGCAGGTGGGCCACCAATTACTATTCAAAGAAATAATATTATTGTTAATATATGTAAAAATGTCTAAGTCATAACATAATTAATTAACAAAAAAATAAATATTAAACTGTAACTAAGGAATAATTCCATTAGGTCCATGTTAACGGATCAGAGCGTCACATTGCACGCGATAAAAGGCTAGAAACAAAAAAAAATTAATATCTAGCACATGAGAATAGAGAGAGTTGTGAGTGCACAGGACGCAATTTAAGTGAGAGGAGACACGTTTTAAGTGCTAGCACTATCTCCGCGCAGAGCAGCGTGTATCTGAGCAAGTATACATCTGGTTTTGTGACAGAGCAAAGGAAATCTGCGTGCGAACGGAGAGATTCGCGCTCACGCATTATTTTAATGTGCTCTCCCGTTATAATAACGTGCTCTCGTTGCTGCTTCTGCACCGCTTACACAGACTGCAAACGGAGTACGTGTGAACCTGTATAATGCAGTGGCGAGGTCAGAAATTTTAAACTGAGTGGACCTTGGTGGAATAGGGTGGACCTGAATGACTACTCTCAAATTACACAAATTTTACAATATAGGATAAAATCCCTATACAGTTCAGATAAGTTAAATGTGATTGATTGTTGTTAGCCAACAAATTCATGAATATACAACAAAATACATTTATAACAAGCAGCTACAAGGAAGACAAATATAGATATTGTACTGCTATATGACCACTGTAGCAAGACATCAGTGTTCAGTAATTGTGTTCATTTTAAACTGGAATAACCTGGTTCACTAACTTACTGTGCCACGGCCAAATTTCTGACAGCATTATACTTTGAGAGCGATCAGATGTTGCTTACATTCAGGGGCGTAACCATCTTTTCAAACGTGAGGGGGACAGAAATTACATATATATATAAAACATTACAATATAACATTTCTGTAATCTATATAGCCTACTAGTCAACAGTTTTTGAAGAGTAAGATTTTTTATGTTTTTATAGAAGTCTCTTCTGCTCACCAAGCCTGCATTTATTTGATCCAAAGTACATCTAAAAAAAAGGTAATATTGTGAAATATTTTTACTATTTAAAATAACTTTTCTATTCGAATATATTTTACAATTTTTCCTGTGATCAAAGGTGAATTTTCAGCATCATTACTCCAGTTTTCTGTGTCACATCCTTCAGAAATCAAATCATTCTAATATGCTGATTACCAAGATTTAAAACACTTTGAGTACATTTTTTTCAGTGTACTTTGATGAATAGAAGGATCCAAAGATCAGCATTTATGTGAAATAAAAAGACTTTGCAACATTATACAGTGTATCATTCAAAATCTTAGAGTCAGCATAATTTATATTTTTTGGAAAAGATATTATAGAAATGAATACTTTTATTTACGAAGGATTCTTTAAATTGATCAAAAGTGATGATAAAGACATCATTTTACAAAATTATTATATTTCAGATAAATGCTGTTCTTCTGAACTTTCCAAGAAACCTGGAAAAAAAAATCTACCCAGCTGTTTTCAACATTATCATTATTATTTTTTTTTTTTTTTTGAGTAGCAAATCAGAATATCAGAATTATTTCTGAAGGATCGTGTTACTGGAGTAATGATGCTAAAAAATCAGCTTTGAAATCTCAATAAATTACATTTTGAAATATATTCAAATAGAAAACAGTTTTTTAAATAGTCTAGTAAAAATATTTCACAATTTTACTATTTTGCTGTACTTTTGATCAAATAAATACAGGCTTGGTGAACAGAAGAGACTTGACAGGTAGTGGATATGCGCATTGATAATTGTCTTAGAAATCTATAACTACTGGACAATAACAAATAATAATGATTTTTTTATATACTACAAACACTTTTTTCACATAAGTTATAATAGTTTCTATACTGTAATAAATGCTATGTCAATTAGCACTGCATTGTTCATATACTTTATCACCTGCTGGAGATGAGTTGAAAAACCATATATTGTTGCAGTCGTATGTTAAATGTCTTCGTGTTTCCAAAAGTGTCTGTTTTTCAGTGAAAACAACTGTTTTCATACAGCGATAGCTGGACGCTGTTGTCCATATTAGGAGTTTCCCGTTATGACTTTCAGCGCGAGAGCGCGCTCGAGCTTCGAGTATGAATGAAACACACATTGCAGGAGAGCTTAGCTCTCCGTGATGTTCATTTCGCCTTCTGAAAAGGTGCGGGGGACGAATTTCCATGATATTAAAAGTGTGGGGGACACGTCAAGACTTTGTGTACCACTTAGCAGCAAAAAGACTAGATTTGCCGTTTATTTTTCGCGAAAACTGGCGTAAATGCAATATTACTCCGTAAATAGGGCAGAGCAGGTGGTTCATCAAGTGTGGATAAATCAGCTGGTATGTTGCTTTTCTCGACGATTAGCCCGGGTTGATGTTGATGTTTCAGGTTATGTTCTTGTTTTTTTTATATATATTTAATTAAATATGTCTGTTTCGACATGCTCGTCTTGTGTCATGCGTGTTAAAAGTTTACTTCACTAGCAGACGTAAACTCATCTTCCCACCCCCCCAACAATACGCGATTGGCTAAACAGTACTAATAAGCTTATTGATTGACTGTTGCAGTAACGCAATTATATGAAAAGGTTTTCGCTCTACAGTAGTTATTGTTTTATGAAACTTAATGTACGTGTTTAAGTGTTAAGTATGTCACATATGCATGATTTTTTTTTCGGCTTTCCCACATTTTTTTTTTTTTTTTTTTGTCTGTTCTGATTGGGTGGGCCAGCCGTCAGTTTGAGTGGGCCAGTGCAACCCTGGCCCTTATGTAGCCTCGCCCCTGGTATAATGTATAATAAAAAATATATTTCAGCACCTGAGGCACCGCCAGGGGCGCCACTAGGCTCTTTTTAGGGGGGCTTCAGCCTAAAAAAATATTTGATTAATACATTTTTGATAGCTTCAGTCCCCTTTAAAAAAACTTATTTGAAACGGCAGCAAGCTGTGTCAAGTTTCGGCTCCTCCCCTTATCTGAGTCTGCTTGGATTTAGCACATTTTTCAATCTGCAGGGGCGCCGAGCAGAGCGAACATCAGAGAGCACAAGGTGTGTGTCGTGTGTGCGTGCATTTATTGATAGATTGCTAATGCTATGATATTACATCTGCATCGGTGCAGTTCTTTGTCATAAATGCATTGCAGTTTACATAATGTAATGTTACTGGAGCATTGGGAGCACACGGGACGGCTCGGTTTCTCATCCAATACCAATACGTTTCGCTGCGTTCACCTTCAGCCCTTGTGAGATAGTTGTTTTTTATTCCTACAAAAATGAAGTGATTAACACCCATGAAAACATACTTTAGATTCAGAAAACGATCATGATTTATTTTCATTTACTTTTTAAAATTACAGACATATTATTATGTATTTTGACATTACATTATGCAGCCATGCACAGAAATGATTAAAGACACACATCATTGTCTGAAAGCACTAGATGGCCCAGAGAGAGAATGTGGAGTTATTTTGTTTTGTATTATTAAATATAGTTTTGTATTAAGTAATAATGAATCAGGAGGAGTGTCATGATACATAAATTAGAGTAAGCGTAGAGTAAAGGGAGTTTTGATTTTCTTGATTTATACTATTTATACTAGATTTGTACTTGATTTATAGAAGTGGCAAATTGATAATTCATGTTGTTATTTTTAATAAATAGAAATAAATATAGAACAGTTTAATCATATTGCCAATAGACAATTACATTAATACATGGTTTGTCTATATTCTTAATGAATATTAGCTGGTTAGTTAAAATACTTAAAATGGCATCAATTTTCATGGGGTGACTTTATGAATATCCAACCGTATTGTTGATTATAAAGGCTAAAAAGCTAAAAAACTAAAATAATTTATATTTTATTGTAGATGGATATACAACATTTTTTCTTGTCGTGCGGGAGTAGGTCTGCAAATGAGCAACAAGTCAGGTGAGAATAGAACGTAGACAGCCTCTCACACACACAATACCACTGTGTTCCCAAGATTCATTTCAGTCATTGAACCCTGACATTGTTTTAATTGTCTGCCAATTTCCCTGTACATTTTATAAGAAAAAGCAGTGGTATCATCAAAGGGAAAAAATTCCTATCTGAGGTTTGTATGTGAGCATAGAAATGCAAACAGTAAAATGTTGTGTTTGTACTGGAAACATGTGTGCGTGTGTTTGTACAGTGAATGAATCAGGAGGTCTTCATTGAAATAAAAAAAAAATCGTCATTCCCTATTTTCTAGTGGTCACATCCAATAATTATTTTTTCATTACAGTGTTGTATATGGCTCACTCAGTACTCCTACTCCCATATATGAAATACAGGGAATACAATGGAATAGTGGATTGCAGTAAGGTTAGTAGCATAACACCCTACCCTAATAGTCAAATAATATTTTTTTAATCATACTCTTATTGGGGGCTGAGCCCCCCTAAAATCAAAATCCTAGAATCGCCCCTGGGCACCGCTACAATTATTGAGCTCTATGAACAATGCATGGCAAAAAAGAAAAAAAGTCCCTGGACACTGGATCTGGATTTATTTATTTAAATTTTTTTGCCATAAGTCTATACATTTTGTTATACCTTTACTATGGTGATTATTTTGACTTATGTCTGTTCTAGAGATGTTACAACTTTTTGATTAATCTTTTGGTTTTCTTTTGGAAATATGTTATATGAAAAATCATCCTGAAGGCATTTATGACTGTAAAGCATATCCGTGTGTGTCAAAATTGTGATTAAAATCCAAATCTCAAAATTTATCAAAGAAATCACAATAGGTTTTTTTTTTGTTTGTTTTTAATATCCCTTAGCCATAATTCATTCAGTAAATACAGTTACCAATCTAGCTTCTGAGTACTAAGTTATTAACCCAACAATAGCAGGTCAGTTAATTTTTTTTGCAGTGGGCCGCGCAAACATATGTTTGGTTGTGTGGGCCGCGAGGTGAAAAAGGTTGGAAACCACTGATCTATGGTGTCGAACGCAGCACTAAGATCAAGTAAAACTAGCAATGAGATGGAGCCTTGATCTGACGCAAGAAGCAGGTCATTTGTAATTTTAACAAGCTATGGTGGGGCCTGAAACCTGACTGAAATTCTTCATACAGATCATTTTTTTTGCATGAAGGAGCTCAATTGAGCAGACACAACTTTCCCTAAAATTTGAGACATAAATGGAAGATTTGAAATAGGCCTATAATTTGCCAGTACACTAGGATCTAGTTTTGGTTTCATAATAAGAGGCTTAATAACCACCAGCTTGAATGGTTTTGGGACATGACCTAAAGATAACGACGAGTTAATGATATTGAGAAGCGGTTCTTCGGCTACAGGTAACAGCTCTTTCAGTAATTTAGTGGGTACAGGATCTAATAAACGTTGGTTTAGATACAGTGATAAGTTTATTTAGCTCTTCCTGTCCTATATTTGTAAAGCACTGCAGTTTATCTTTGGGTGCGATGGATGAAACTGAAGTGTTAGACGCTGTAGAATCTACATTCGCTATTGTATTTCTAATGTTATCTATTTTATCAGTGAAGAAATTCATAAAGTCATTACTATTTAACGTTGGTGGAATATTTGATTCAGGTGGCGTCTGGTAATTTGTTAATTTAGCCACTGTGTTAAATAAAAACCTTGGATTGTTTTGGTTATTTTCTATGAGTTTGTAGATATGCTCTGCCCTAGCAGTTTTTAGAGCCTGTCTATAGCTGGACATACTGTTTTTCCATGCAATTCTAAAAACTTCCAAGTTAGTTTTTCTCCATTTGCGTTCAAGTTTCTTTCTTGAGAGATTGAGTATTAGCCTACTGTTATACCATGGCACAGTACGTTTTTTTTTTGACCTTTTTCAATTTGATGGGGGCAACAGCTTCTAATGTATTAGAGAAAATAGTGCCCATGTTGTCAGTAATTTCGTCTAGTTCATGTGTATTTTTGGGTACAAATAGCAGTTGAGATAGATCAGGCAGGTTATTTGCGAATCTGTCTTTGGTGACTGGAACAATAGTTCTGCCCAGACGGTAACACTGAGACATTTAGTTAATATCAGTGATACGCAGCATGCACGATACAAGTAAATGGTGTGTAATATCATCACATTGAGGTACGATATCTATAGCAGTAAGATCGATTCCATGTGATATAATTAAATCTAGTGTATGATGATGAGTGAGCCCGGTGACATTTTGCTCGACTCCAAAGGAGTTTATTAGGTCAGTAAACGCAAGTCTTAATGTATCATTTGTATTATCCACGTGAATATTAAAGTCTCCCATGATTAGCGCCTTATCAACTCTAACCAGAAGGTCTGAGAGGAAATCTGCAAATTCTTTTAGGAATACTGTATATGGCCCTGGTGGTCTATACACAGTAGCCAGAGCAAGAGATACATTAGATTTCTTTTGCATGTCTGACAGTGTAACATTAAGCAGAAGTATTTCGAATGAGTTAAACCTGTATCCTGTTTTCTGGGTAACATTGAGAATATCACTATATATTGTTGCAACACCTCCGCCACGACCAGTCTGACGGGGCTCATGCTTATAACAGTAGTTTGGTGGAGTAGACTCATTTAGACCAAAATAATCATTTGGTTTCAGTCAGGTTTCAGTCAAGCAGAGTACATCAAAACTATTATCTGTGATCATTTCATTTACAATAACTGCTTTGGGTGTGAGTGATCTAATATTTAGGAGCCCAAACTTAAAAAATTGTTTTTGTTCATTTACTTTACATGTTTCTGGTTTAATCACGATAAGATTTTTTCTAAATCCTACATTAAATTTATATTTTGACCTCACTATTCAGGGAACAGACACAGTCTTAATAGACTGTACAGCGCAAGTACTTTTATCATTTAAGCGGGTGGAACAAAACTCATCATAATAGTTATTTGAGAATTGTCTTACTAGTCACATGGAGCGAAGTGTCGTGCTGGGGTGAAAGCCATCAGCGCGAAACAGCCTAGGACGCTCCCAGAAAAGATCCCAATTATTGACAAATAGCAGTTTCTGTTCTTTACACCATGACAACAACCATTCATTTAAAGCAAAAAGTCTACTAAACCTTTCGTGTCCTCGTCGATATGTGGGCAGTGGTCCTTGACACGATGATCATCGCCGTGGGCGTTGTGCTGCGAACCGTCTCGATCAGGCTGCTGAAGTCCCTCTTCAGCGTCTCCATCTGCCGCAGCATGGTGTCGTTAACCCCGGCGTGAAGCACGACTGCTCTGGGGCTCTCGTCGGCCTTCAGGATCGCGGGTATCTGCGCAGAAACATCGAGAACACGAGCACCAGGGAAACAATCAGTGTGCACATTACCTTCGGCAAACGTAGCACGGACGTGTCGGACGATGGAGTCTCCGATGATCACAGCGTCGCGTCCTGTCTCGCGGAGGGGAGCGAAGCGGTTCCGGATGGAGATCTCGTAGACCGGAGGGGGAGAAGTCGTCACCCCAGGCCTGGCTCGCGTCCTCCGCTGTAGATGCACCCAGGGTCCGTGGTGTCCCGGCGCCGGAGTGAAGGACATCTGGGAAGATCGCGTCCTGGGTGCACAAAGCCTGTGCAGAGAAACACACTGAGTAGACGTGGTGGGACTGTTAAAAGCACGCTGTATACTTACCCTGGACCTCTGAGCGTCAGCCCGGGATGATTCCAGCGCGGCTCTCCGCTCTCTCAGCTGGGCCTGCCTCACCTCCAGGCCGCGAATCTGCTTCTCCACTGCCTCCAGCTCGAGGTGCACTGAATTCAGCTAGAATGTGTCCTCACCTGCAATCAAAATCAAAATTCATTCGCCATTAAAGCAAGTAACAGTGAGTAAAGCAATGGTAATGTGTGTAAATAGAGTTTTAGCAATGCAAGCGCGGTTAGCAGCAACCACGCTGCTGATGCTAACGGGCTATAAGCTAATAGTGGACCCAGGAGATCAAAATAAAACTAGTGATAACGAGGCGCTCTGATTGTTTTTGTTGTAGAATACGATAGCGGATATATTCACACGTTATAGAAATGTAAACAATGGTGTATAAAATTGATTTTTAAAATAAAAATAGTCGATAAAAAGAATATAGTGAAGGAGCTCAAACGCAGTACAGACTTATTGATTATATAGAGAATATATAACCAGCAGTGAAATGTGCCATGCCTTTCTGAAAAGCATTGATCCCAACTTTAGGGATATTATCTATTCACAAACAGCTTGTAACACTCCAAAGAGACAGGATAACTTGAAATCACATCATACGACCACTTTAATACCATTCTGCAGAAACGTCACCTCAGGCATGTTTTTCCAATTAGCTTGGGCTGCTATTTTTGATTGGATTTAACTATTTTATCAATAGTTTTCAGCGGTGAATAAATATTAGTAAACTTAATATTTTCCCTAAACTCATTCCAGCAACTTTTTTTTCAGTGAGCATTTCTCTGTGAAGGCATTAGAAGTTAGATCTCAGCAAGATTGATGTACTGTATCTTAAAAGAGGACATCATTGTATTCATCAATGTTTAGAACTGCTCTCTTTGTTGAGTATGTGCACGACTGATGTAGTGTGTCAGATTGTCTGACTGTATCTTTCCGAATATGGTTCCTCTGGTTGAGTTTTAATTAGAGGAAATGACTAGAGAGCTGCTGCTGCTGGTAAAAAGGGGGAGAGTTAATTAAATCATCCTTGTTGTCGGAGATGAACTAAAACAGTCTTATTGCTTACTCTGACTGTGTTGGGTGACCATTTTCCACACGTACAGTTAAGAGCCTAACCCCAGCGTTCATCTTAGTACATGAGTCTCATATCACTCTGCCCCTGTATTTCTCTACATTTGACTTCCACCTCTTCTAGAGTGGCAACAGCAGATCAGAGCCTGTATAAATGAGTGTATCATCTGATAAGGGTTAAAGAGGACAATATGTGTCTTCTGGGCTACTGTGAAAATGAGCTGAGGGAATGCTATTTAGGTTAACTTTAAGCCTTTTTATTCCATCTATAGAAATCCAGGCAATTTGGCAATTTGGCTCCTTACCATGTCTTAAAGAGCCAGTCTTGATTAGTTTTAGCTTTAATTGTGGACCTTTTTCTCTAAGTTGTTATAAACTGAAAGGTTGTTCACAATAAACTAACAGTTTTTAGGTGGTCAAGGCAAGCCTTATTAGCTGAGTTTGGGTTGAAGTTAACTTAGAAGAGCATGAATAGTGTGCAGGCAGCACATTTCAAGGTCAGTGTCATAGCTAGAAAAGTTGTGTAATAATGTGGGGAACACTGCCACCTGTCTATTTAACCTGGAAAACAACATTACATCATTTATATGAAGAAAAGAAAGCCTTACAGCAAATCTGTTCATATTACTTGATAAAACTAAGGAGACATTCAGGGGCGTAATGCATTCATGATTTTTGAGGGGGCACATGGAGGGGGATATAAGTCATGCGTGTCATGTCAGCAGCTACGATAGCACTGTATAACTGATATAGGCTTATGTTTTATTTATTTATTTTTCCTATTTATCCAAAGAATTCCAAACATGCTTAATATATCAGGAAATATCTCGATTCTCAAATATGTGTAGGTTAACGCGTTTTGCACCTTTATAGATTGTTATTTGATCAATATATGGGGTTGGGCAAAGTAGTGTAATCTATTAACTACACATAAAACCCAGACTTTTTACTTAAGTGCCATATCATGCCATGAAATATTTTTAATACGACTGAATTTGAATTTAATGTAAATTTTAATAACAATATTGTAAGTTACTTATATTAACACTTTTATTTTACAGAGAGTTAAGAAAATGTACATTATCAAAAAACATTTTCATTCAGTCTAGCCAGAGTTCAGGCACTCTCAAAAACTCCCATTAAAATCACTGAAGCACTTTACATTCTGAAACGAATATCTTACTTACATTCGTATGCACATCTGCACTTTTTGTTGTTTCTGATGAGAGAATTCGCTAAATAATTCAGTCAGCAAGCAAGTGAACAAAACACCGTGTTTCAGTGATGACTCTTCTGCACGTCTCTGATTGGCCATTGCAGTCATAAGTGCAACAGAAATGTTTCTGATTGGTTATCATGAAGCGTTGTACGAACGCAGATTTGAATTTAGCAGCTGATGCTGTGCACTGAATGATCTAATCACACCGGTGTGATAATGTATCAAATATATTAAAAAGATTATTCATCCAATTTATTTATTTATTTTTTTTTTTTCGTTTGGAAGCTGCATTTAAAATCCACTTGGATCAGAAATCTGAGGGGGCACATGCCCCCTCACTTCGAATGGGCATGACGCCTCTGGAGACATTTAGATATCTTTCTTTATAAAATACATCCTAATGTAAATTTGAGGCAAGCAGTTTTGAGGTTTAGTCTATCTCTGATGGTTAAGACAGAACTTGTGGACTTGCATGTTACATTTTGCATGTTAATTTTAACTCATTCATTTTGTTAATAATTTTAACACAGTAAAGGTGTCAGAAAGGTTTGCACAAAGGTGTGTAAACGTGTATAATTTTACACATTATGTGCTGTCCTTCACTACATTGTAAAAAACCATTCATGAAATTCTAAACCAAATGTTTGCAGTTGACAAAATGAATGGAAAAATCATTGGTTGTGTAGGTTATTGTCAAAATATTTATTATGATGAATTATCAAGAATTACATTCATAAAACTGCAGAATATATATATATACAATTTTAAACAGTCCAAGCAGTCCAGGGAAATGTCCAACACATGCCAAAACATTTCTATTCATCTCATTAGATAACATGACACATAACCTCACCTTCATAATCATTACACTGGTGGCCAAAAGTCTTTTGAAAGAAGTCTCTTTAATGCTTAAAAAACATTGTATTATTATCAATGTCTGTACTCCTCCATCTTTTCCACAGGATAGGAGTAAAAGTCATTATCAAAATAGCCTTTTAAAAACCAACACAATGCTTTTGTCCACCTCTGGGAATAACGTAAGTTCTCTGAAGACTGGCTCCTGATCTGAATGTTCCCTGGTCTGTGTATGTGTCCACAAACACAAAAGCACTCAGTCCTTCAGTGGAGATCAATATACAATACTACATTAAAACTGAAAGAGAGAGGAAAAACTTCCACATTAAAGTCAATTTATTTTTAACCTACATTTTGAAACGTTTCTTCTCTAATATAAGAATATGTGTAAGTGACAGCCTGTCAATATACAAACATTTCAGCTGAACCGTAAACTAAATTATAGCAGATTTAACTTTAATACTTACATATCCTCAATTCTGTCCAAAAATGATGAGATCCATAGAGAGAAAGACTCTGAGGATTTAGCCTTCAG
Source organism: Carassius carassius (assembly GCF_963082965.1). Lineage (NCBI taxonomy): Eukaryota > Metazoa > Chordata > Actinopteri > Cypriniformes > Cyprinidae > Carassius > Carassius carassius. Next base: position 27,760,987 of record NC_081779.1, read on the forward strand.
CTTGTCTGCAGTGAAGGGGTAGCTGTTTGAGAGAAAAAAAACACACTAAGACACATGCAAGAAATCACTCTGTGGTTATCTTTCTCCTTCCTACAGTAGTTTATCCACCTGTGCACTGATATCAGGTACCTTCCTGGTCGTGTGGGACTGCAATGGGACTTCTGCCTAATAAAAGATCTATATCAATAATGCTAAAATATAAACTAAAGAATTCTTGATTTGGTATGAATGAATAATTTAGTGTGAGTTTTATTGCAGTGCTTACCTGAATGGTGAACACAGAAAACGGTCCATCTTCTGATTGATTCATTTGCTGTGTAATATATATAATGTTAGACTTCACATATTTAATGTAACGTTAATGTTAGCAAGTTTAGATTGTAAGTTAATGTTATCTGATCTGCACCAGTGGCTCAGCACTTATAACATATTGCTAATCATTTCAGCAAACGTTTAAATACTTTAGACATAATAAATAAGTAGCATTGCTAGCACCATTTCTTTAGTGACAAAAAGAGAGTAAAATAGAATAGTCTAAAAGTGCGGTCACATTAATTAACCATGCTAGACAAAACCCTGCGTCCTAAATTCAGTCATTTTTAAAGTTCTCTTGACTCTCGGGAAGTTCAAGTGAAAGTGGGAAAAGATTGTCTATTTGAAATCAGTTTTCAATGCGTTTTCACCGTGCTAACCAACAGAAAGCTGATTGATTTACAGTAACGTAATTTTAAAGTTACGTGAATGTGCTTCAGCTAATGTTACTGACACAAAATTTTCACATTACAACTGTTCTTTATCCATGCAAAGTTTTACCAATGAGCACAGAAAACTGAACACATCAATTCATAGATTACACAATGTAATGAATTACAACCTTTGTAATCGTCGGCAAGAAGGAGGCGTGAACCGGCGGACAATCAACATGAAACTTTAATAATTCAAAATAAACACAAAACAGCGCACCAGCCCCTCACGGATGACTGATGCGCACAAAATAAAACCAAAACCTAAAATAACGCCCAGGCCTGGTCCTCTCTCGTCCTTCACTGTCGTCGCTCCAGTTTTATATCCTTCCATCTCCTCCGTGGGCCTCGAGACCGGCGGGTCGAACAGGTGTAGCTCATCTCCAATCACTCCACCGGCCTCGCTCCCACGTCCCTCGGCCCCCGCCCCACTCGTCACACACAACATAATAATTAGAAAATGTTTGTAAATGCATTTAAAACAGTATTTAAAAGATAACAGCAGGAAATATTGCTTTTGTTAATAAATGTAAGTAAAATATGATTTCAAGACATCATTCATGACATCTTACCTCAGGAATCTTGGTAGCAGTCCAATCAGCGGGACATGGCGTGAGTCGTCTCCTCCGTAGTAAAAAGGTGGTTTTGACGAGTAGTTCCCTTTTAAGGGAACTTTGAACTGCGTCCTCTAGGGGGCACTTTGGGGAACACCTCGTCCTGACCTGTGTCTGAAGCATACTTTGAAAACAGCAACGCATTGGCCGGCGCCAGCCTCTGACGTCACTACCAGCGCGACTATAAATTAGCGCCAGGAGAGCACGTCATTTATCTGACGTTTTGTTTGAAGCATGCATCTGAGAAACGACCATGGTAAGAGTGATCTTTCTTTGTTTATCATGGCATCCACTAGCAAGGCATTTAAACAGTGTGTACATCCGTGTCTGCATTATTTGACATTTGATGACACAATCAGTCTTTGTGTCTCTTGTTTGGTCTTGTTTTTTCTCAGATGACCATCAGGACAAGACCACAGGAAACAGATGATTCTTCTGCACAATCTGACTTTGCTGCAGCCTGGAATTGAACTACTGGTTTCGTCTGGTCAGAGGAGAACTGGCCCCCCAACTGAGCCTGTTTTCTCCCAAGGTTTTTTTTCTCCATTCTGTCACCGATGGAGTTCCTTGCCGCTGTCGCCTCTGGCTTGCTTAGTTGGGGTCACTTCATCTACAGCGATATCGTTGACTTGATTGCAAATAAATGCACAGACACTATTTAAACTGAACAGAGATGACATCACTGAATTCAATGATGAACTGCCTTTAACTTGACTTGACTTGTTTGGGCAAAGAGCACATGCGCGATGTCCTTGAGGGGGCGATCTGCATGCATTGTGAGCATTTTTCTATGAAAAAGCTTCGCTCTCGTTTGTCTCTCTTTTCAAAGAAAGAGGGACAGCCATCTGCTTCCCACAGTTCAGCTGAGGCACAGAGGAGAATGAGCTGGTGGGGATCACAGGTGGATCTCGTTGAGGAGTTTAGCGACGGACTTTCCCTTTCACGCTCTTCGGTGGCTGACAAGAGTGAAATTCAGGAGGAAGATGTGTTGTCATTAACCCTTTCTGATAGGGCTGCTCCGATCCTGATCGGCCGATCGATAATGCGCATCTCGTCAGTAAAGCCGGTTCTCTAATCAGCGGTAAATTCCATCAGGTGCGTGATTTCACATAGAGCAGCTGTTACTACACAGAGCCGTTGTTAACTGAGAAGATGCACAAATCCACTTTCATTTTCAGCGTTTATTTGCGCATCTTCTCAGTTAACAACGGCTCTGTGTAGTAACAGCTGCTCTATGTGAAATCACGCACCTGATGAAATTTACCGCTGATTAGAGAACCGGCTTTACTGACGAGATGCGCATTAACGATCGGCCGATCGTGATCGGAGCAGCCCTACTTTCTGATACTGTTATCAGTTAGTGCTCTGCTGGGTTCTGCCCAGGAAGAGCAGGAGATGTCTGAGGGTGGCCAAGAAGCTGAGGCTGAGCCTTCTCAATCCTCCTGCCCTGCGTATGTGTAGCTGTTAGAGGTTATGGATCGCGCCAGGTCAAAGTTGGACTTGCTATGGAAGCGTGCCAGCAAAGTGACGCGACGAGGTCGCCTCGATGAGCTGTTTGTCTGACCATAGCCCTCCAGCTCAGATGAGCCTTCCATTCTTGCCTGATTTACATGCAGAAGTCAAAATAGAATGGAAGAGGCTGTTTTCTTCTCGCATCCATCGGTTTATGCTAACATCGAGGGCCACCTGTGGGCAGGGGCAAGACGAATCGTGGGTCACGAGGAGGTAAGCAGGACCTGAGGGATGTGATTCAGACGAGGCAGCATTCTCGTCCGAATTGGAGCGATACCTAGGTAGCCACTCATTTCCTTTGGGTGTTTTTAACTTCTGCTCTTATCCTCCCCTGCCTAATTCCCCCTCTCCAGCTGATCGATGTTAGGTGTAAAATTTCTCACATAACAGTCTCCTATGCTGGACCTATGATGTTTTTGGTTGGTACTATATTCATAGTAACCACCTTACTGATGGTCCGGAATATAAGGAGGCGCCCCGTGAGTGGGGCTCCAGTACAGGAGGGTGGGTGAGTATGTAACCCCTTCTGTATATACTTATGGGTTAAATTGCTGGTGGTTATGTGTCTACTAACAAACTCACTGTGAGTTTCCTTTACAGTGCTCAGTTACAGCGTTTACGAACACTCGTCAGCACGACCGTCCGGCCTCGTGCTCTGGTATTAGTCGGCCGAGATCACAGGCTTCTACGGGAGCCTTGCTGATCATCAGAACTGGCACAGCACTGCAGGGGATTTCAAGGATGTCCGGCCAGGTCACCCTGAGGGGCCTCCTGGCCGCTTAGTTGTGCTGTCACATCCAGCGGGAAGGTGGAGGTGGTAGTTACAGAATTCTTCCTGTATATACTGCCTCAGTTGATGCTTCCCACCGTGCGGTTTAGCACCTCTGCGATGCTTAGGAACTTCTAAGTACACACGCTACGCTCTGTGTACTTCCTAAAGTGGTAACTGTGCACGCAAGACTCTGCACACTTTTCTGAAATCCTGTACGGTAAGGGTTATGCGCTCAGCTTCGTTCCCTTTTCGAGATGGTTAGACCTTGGTTCCTTTGGCTCCATACAGCCAGAGTGTATTTGTTTATACACTTCAAGCATTGAATCATTCAAAATATCTGGGCGATTCTCGTGGTAGTTTAGCAGCGGTCCCCTTTTCCAGGAAGGGTCACGTACGAGTGTGCTACTCTGAATTCAGAGTTCTCCTCTCATATGAGACTGCTTTCTCTGTTTTTCCCCAGAGCGCTCCAGCTTTAGTTCCACAGATCGAGTTGATACTCTCAAACATATTGTTTGAGATACACCATTCCATCTGTGAGCTGCTCGATCAGAGTGCCACGAGAGCCCCTCCTTAGAACAGTATTTAAAAATCCATATTATGGTAAGTGTGCACGTGAAGTCTCTGCGCACGTTCTGAAATTCACACTGTGGTAAGTTCGCACACGAGTGCTCTCCATTCTTTCTAAAATCCTTTATGGTGAGGATTCATCTTGGGCACCACTCCACTTGTATAAATACAGGGTTCTTAGCCGTATCCCTTTAAGGGAATCCTTCCTGATTCCAAGCCTTTAAAAAATAAAACTGGGTATGTAGCTTAGGCCTTTGGCCGTAAGGGATAATATCATGGACAGCCATCTAACCCATCCCAGGGGAAACTCCAATGGAAATGGTAGAGTTAGTACTTAGTGTTTGTCATGATTCTGGCCTGCACTCCCCTCAGCATGGTGGCGTGGGTATACTGTTCCACAAAAGCGCCCCCTAGAGGACACAGTTCAAAGTTCCCTTGAAAGGGAACGTCTCAGGTTACGAATGTAACCATAGTTCCCTGAGAGGGAATGAGACACTGCATCCTCTAGCTCCCTGCCATGCTTCGGACGCAAGCTTCAGACAAAGAAGTTAATTATGTGCTCTCCTAGCGCTTATTTATAGTCGCGGCGGTAGTGACGTCAGAGGCTGTCGCCGGCCAACGTTTGGTGTTTTTCAAAGTATGCTTCAGACACAGGTCACAAAGAGGTTTTCCCCAAAATGCCCCATAGACGACGCAATGTCTCATTCCCTACTCAGGGAACCATGGTTACATTCGTAACCTGAGACGTTTTGACGTGTGGGTAAAATAATAAAGTGATGATGATATAAATACAATATTTTACTTATAACAATACAGAAGTAAAAAGAAATGGCATGTAGCTGTCAGTTCAGACTAAAAACTACGGGCTGACTGGATTCTGTTCAAAAACCCTATACGTCACACTAACTAATCTAAATAACGGACGTCTTTTTTTTCATTTTACGTCGTGACCATATTAGTCGCAGCGACGTACCAAATGACGTTCTAGCGACGTAACTTTGTGATTCCCATATTCGTTGTGGCGACATCATCTGGTATGTCGCTGGAACATTGTGAGAACGACTAACCGACACTGTGAGAGTCTAAAGTGTGAACCACTCCTCTCTCTCTATCTCTCTCTCTCTCTCTCTCTCTCACTCCTGGTTTCAATTCTTGTTTATACTATAACTATAACCTTAATTATAGACTCTCTATACAGAATCTCTATGATTTCATTTATTTTTAGCTCGAAGGTACAGATTATGCTAAATTGATTTTAATTAAATCTGAGATTTAAATTAAATCTATTTATTTTAGTCTCCTAAAGCTATTAGGACATTTTCATTTTAACTTTACCTTATTTTAGTTATTTGACCATCACCATCTTCCCTCTCGGTTAGAGCAGTGGTTCCCAAACTTTTCCATTCCACGACCCACCTAGACAAGTGTAATCTATTTCACAAACCACCAAAATATTTGAAAAAAAAAGGTTGACATTAGTTTAAGCCTAATCTTAAAAGTTTGATGACAAATTAAGTATTTAAGAGTACAGCTGAAAAATTTCACTACTAATATTTAAGTTTCAGTTGTTGTTTACAGACGTTAAAATATGTAGTGTCCATAAAACCATGAAACAGGGTCACTCCAGTGAACTGTAATATGCGCTGCTGTGTTTTGTTGCAGAAAATGCGAGAACCGAGCACAATCCAACACTTTTTTTAGAAAAGCATAAGAAGCAAAGCAGAACTATCAAACAGTTTGGAGATTAAAATAATTGTGAAATATGTAAAAAAAAATAATAATAATAATAAACAGATGGGTCTTGTTTTAAATAAACAAAATAAAAACGGATGACATTAAGTTCAGGCAGAAATTAATTTTTGCAATGTTTAAATGTTCAGCAAGATTTCAGAATTTTGGCATATTTTTCTCTAAACAGAGATACGTCAAGGAAATATTGCAAAATTTCGTACATTTTGTTATGTGGAAATGTTTAAATTTTGTAGTGTTACAATTAACCCTGCATGTGTACCCTATTCACCCTCTACATGTGAAATGCTTTTTACAAACTGTTTCCCGAACGAAAACCGAGTTCAAACAGACGATAGAAATGACTGAACACTGCATACTTGAAACAGTTTTTGTAACATTTGAATTTCTTTTGGTGTATGCAATTTCATGCAGAATATAGTGTATTGAAGTGAACAAGTTTTTTTCTCTTTAATAATGCGGACCGATTGAACCTTGGCTCTGAGACCTTCACTGTTATTGTCTGTTATTGTCCGCCGGTTCCCGCCTCCTTCCCGAAGGAGTCTGCCACCGAGGATGTTCGAGACGGAGGGCTGGAGTGAGTTTGTCCGTCCCCCCGGCAACTCACTTCAGCCCACCGCCTCGAGCATCCTCCTTCACCCTGCTCAATTGCACTGCGGATTCACCCCAGCGGGGAGGGATCTTCGGCAGCGCGCCCCTCCTTTCTCCCGGGCTTCGGCACCAGTGTAACACAATAAAAGCTTCATAATCACGGGAAGAAGGAGGCGGGAACCAGCGGACAATCAAACAAAGTTTTATTAACCAAGTAAACAGACGACTGTCGCGCACAAACAAAAACCAAACCATAAAATAAAACTCAGGCCTGATCCTCTCTCGTCCTTCACTGTCGTCGCTCCTCTTTTGTATCCTTCTGATCTCCTACGAGGGCCGCGAGACCGGTGAGTGGAGCAAGTGTCGCTCATTTTCAATCACTCCACCGGCCTCGCTCCATTCCCATGGATCTCGGCACCGCTCCACTCGTCACATTCATGCAGCCCTAGACTGAACTGTGTGAGTCATTGAAACGTAAATTTAGCTGCAGTCAAGTGACTTTGTGCGACCCACCTTGTTCCATTCTGTGACCCACAAGTGGCTCGCGACCCACAGTTTGAAAACCCCTGGGTTAGAGCAGTTCTAGCAACTCTGTCCCTTTAACGAGTACATGTTTTAGTAGCCTAATTTCCTGCCTATTACCTTCCTTACACCATGCCCCTAAGCAGACTAGAAACACTTCATATTGTTTCTGTTTATTACCTTGAGGTATTTGATGTGTCCCTGCTAGCGCAGCTAACAGTCTCCCTAGGTTTTATGACCATGCTGCATTACTTTAATAAGTGATACCTGCTTAATCATATCTCCTAAACTAAATAAGGAAAGCCCTCTCTCTGTCTTTTCCTGATTTTATTTCAGTTTGTTTAGTTGATACCTTCATAGTGATTGAACCTGTCTGATCCGTTAGAGAATACACAGTAATAATGTTGATAAACCGAATAGTCTAAGTCATTAAATGACCCCCTAGGTTATCACCCATCAACAGTGTTACTCATAATTTTCAGGTGCTCACTCAGACCAATCATCAACTCACACCTTATCAGCCACGATATCTACGTGTTTAGTGTGATCACACTGATCACATCAGTTAAACACGCAACACATAGCCAAAAACTTTAGCTATTTAAATCTGTACATACTTGCATTGGCTTTCTGTGTTTTTCCCTCTCCACCTATCTTACACCTGTGTCCAGATCATCCAGCCCTGCCACCCACATGATCATCCAGCAACCTCTTAGCGCTGCAACAGACGCCACCCCCGGTCCGGGACTACACATACCCCAACAAGTTGGCCAGAGACATTACAGCTGTCAACCCAAATACTGGAAAAAGGCCACAACACTTGCCTACTTTCAAAACAGGGACTTTTATGCTTGAACTCTGCCATTGTGACCACACAAGAAAAACTAACTGCTCAGGATCACCCCCAGCCTCGAGGCACACAACATCCTGTACCAGCAGACTGAAACTGTCAAAGCAGATTACAAAAATTACAACTATGAGTCTAATACAATGACTCTATGGCAGATGACAGAACAGGCAACAAGGGAGGAAGGTTTCAACTCCAGAACCTTCCCTCCATCCAAAGTCCGCAGTACGTTTGCCTAAAGAGAACACAGCGCTGCCTCCATCCTGCCTGTCTCTGCACAGTACCAGAACTGACTCTGGAGAGCACATGGGCCAGCATGAAAAGACCCTATGTCCTCAGGGTGTTTTCATGCTGGCCCATGTGCTCTCCAGAGGAACTGGTAAAGGAACTGATCCTGAGAGTGGACTCACCAGCAGGACAAACAGGATCAAACCAGCAGACTCCTTTTAACTATGAGCGGCATGAGAAACAAACAACCTACCAGAATGCCCTCCAACTATGAGAAATGCCCAGATCTTGGCCAACAGTCTCTCACCACAGAGACATCCATCCTAAAGCCAGACAGCCATGGCACCCAGACAGAACATCAGCAGACAGCTGACGACCCACTACAGGCCAAAATACACACATGGCCAACTCCACTGCATCTTACCATCAGCTCCATGAGACTGTACACCCCGTGCACACAACACAACTGCATTTGGAGCATTCATAGAACTGGGATCAAGTGCGGAAATGTCACCTTTCCAGCCACCCAACTTGTCTGAAGTGCACTGCCAGGGCACAAAGTTCAGGCTTGACATCTCAGCTGGACGCGAAAACCCAGTCTAAAGGTCAGACCAGCCCACGACCCAGATCCTTGCAAACCAGATAAAACCTCTTTCACACCCAAAAAGTGAGCGTTTCTCTTAACTTGTGGTTCCCTGGAGAGTTCCCGTATCCAGACCAAATGGTGGATCAGCACCTAGAAAGGACCTCTACATCACTGAAAGACAGCGGAGACCAGGACAACTAGAGCCCCAGATACAGATCCCCTGTAGAGACCTTGTCTCAGATTCAATTCAATTCAATTCAAGTTTATTTGTATAGCGCTTTTTACAATACAAATCGTTTCAAAGCAACTTTACAGAAAATTATGTTTCTACAATATTTAGTAGTAGCTTATACTGTAACCACGACTGACAGTCACCACGACTGTCAGTTTGTGCACGTATGCCAGGATTTTTAGAAAAATTAACACAAGACATAGTCAGCCAGACAATGAACATTATTAATATTTTTAATAATTATTATATGATGCAGTCACACTTGTAGCAATATTTGTTAGTTCTGTTGTTGATTCAGGGTTAGCATCATCTGAGGTCCTCTGAGGGTCAGCATCATCTCTTCTCAGGTGTTCTGGATCCAGACTGGAGCTTGTGTAAATCCGAGTTACGGCAAAACATAGAAACAAATAGAGACATCATTAGCATAGCTGCTGATCCAACAAAGTAAAATTAATTAGTTTAACCCAAGCTACAGAATAAGAATGCGCATTTGATCAGATACAACCACACTCACAATTTAAGAGATTTAAGGTACTACTCGACCATTTGGTAGACCACACTTTAAGTCACTATATTTCACTGAAAAATCAATCAAGCTTATCTCCACCTGAATGAGCCATCTCTACCGTTTGGTGTAGTTGTGTAATGCTAAAAAAATCCACTATATGGGACTGTGTCTGTGAGCAGCATGCCTTTTCCGCGTTCCTTCAAACCGGAAGTGACACAGCGCCAATTCACTCATCCTTTGATGACGCATATCGGCGGGACTTTTAAAGGTAAGGCTATTTTGTTGACATATTATCATTTCAGAGGAGTTGTTAAACAGAATTATGTAACTTAATTCAACAAAAATAAGTATTATAAGGGTCAAATAATTTTTTCAAAACATGCTCTACCAAACGGTTGAGATGTCATTTTATAGTAGAGAAGCTAGCTAATGTTGCTAAAATGAACTAATGTTTCCTACCTATTTACAATGAACTATTTACAATGAACAAAAGGGTTAGTGTTGTTAAAATTATTAATTTAATATTATTCAATTACATATTTGATGAAAAATATTTTATCAATATAAGTTTTTCACCATTTCTGTACTGTATATGGTAAATATCAAGAATAAAATTGAAGAATTGATACCAATTCTGGTGTTACTATTAATTTCCTAATTTAAAATTGTCTATGTTTGTGTATTACTATATGACTAATATTTTAAGAGTACATGGTTTGTAATACAAATTGTTTTCTTTATGTTTTAGACATAATAGATGGACGTCAAATCATTTTACAGTTCGAGACCACGCACTTTTCTGGCCCTAGTGCCAGAAAATCCTGAGGACTCAGATGCGGATCAGAGTGATGATGACCCTGTAGATGATCCAGATTATCTGCCCACACCAGCAGAAGAGAGTGGGGACACTTCTTTTGATTCAGTGGATGAGGAGGAGGTTGCCTAAACAAGTTCATCCCCTAAACCACCATCCAAAAAGAAGAGGAGAATGGGGAAAAACTCCCTGAAAACTGTTTCTTTGGCAGAGCTACAGGACACACCTGAACTATCACCCCCAGATGAAAAGGAAGGCAGAAGAAGATTGTGGCGGCATGAAGATATTGAGACATTCCAGGTTCCAGACTCAAGTTTTAACCACCCTGATGCTGTAAAGACAGCTTTTCATTATTTTAAAATGCTCTTCACAGATGAGATGATTACACATATCTCTGAGCAAACCAATCTCTACGCTGCCCAGGAGCTGGGAGATCCAATCAGCACCAGTCCTGAAGAGATTGAAAAATTCCTGGCAATGCTTCTCTTGATGGGAGAAGTTTCCCAGCCATCGATGACTACTGGTGCATTGAGTCACGGTTCGGTGTGATAGCCGATATTATGCCAAGGAGAAGATTCAAGCTGTTACGCCGGTACCTTCATTTTAATGACAATCAGCAGTGCGATGGCAGTCCAGATCGGTTCTACAAAATCCGCCCCCTTTTTCACATGCTTCGTCAGCAGTGTCTTCTGATCTCATCCACTTACCAGCACAGTGTGGATGAGGTCATGGTGGCGTATAAAGGCACAAGGGCTGGCTCTCTCCGCCAGTATATTGCCAACAAGCCAGACAAGTGGGCCCTTACGAAAAATAACCATGGTTTTATTATAGTAAAACTGTAGTAACCCATGGTTTTTTGGCGTGTTGACTACCAGAATCAGAATCAGAATCAGAATCAGAATGAGCTTTATTGCCAGGTATGTTCACACATACGAGGAATTTGTTTTCGTGACAGAGCTCCGCAGTGCAACATAACAGCGACAGAACAAAAAACACAATAAGGAATAAAAAATACAAAAAAATACAAATAGGTGGGTAAGGAATGACAATATACAAATTGACAATGTATGGCAGGTATATTAAAAAGAGCATTTATGTATGTACATGTATATTATGTGGAAAAATTGTAACTGTACGCTAAGTATGTGTGTTTGGATAAATAAGTGTATGTGTATATAAATTTAAATATAAGTAGTATAGTGTGTTCCATGTATGTACATGTATATTATGTGCAAAAGATTTACGTGTACGCTAAGTATGTGTGTTGGATAAAAAGTGTAGTGTATATAAATATAAATAGTGTAGTGTGTCCCACAGTTATTATCAGCTGTTCATAAGATGGATTGCCTGAGGGAAGAAACTGTTCCTGTGTCTGGTCGTTCTGGTGCTCAGTGCTCTGTAGCGTCGACCAGATGGCAACAGTTCAAAGAGGGAGTGTGCTGGATGTGAGGGGTCCAGAGTGATTTTAACAGCCCTTTTGCTCACTCTGGATAAGTACAGTTCTTGAATAGATGGGAGGGTTGTACCGATAATTCGCTCAGCAGTCCGGACTACCCTCTGTAGTCTTCTAAGGTCAGATTTAGAAGCTGAGCTGAACCAGACAGTTACTGAAGTGCAGAGGATGGATTCGATGATGGTGGAGTAGAACTGTTTCAGCAGCTCCTGTGGCAGGTTAAAACTTCCTCAGCTGGCGAAGGAAGTACAACCTCTGCTGGGCCTTTTTCACAATGGAGTCAATGTGAATGTCCCACTTCAGATCCTGAGAGATAGTGGTGCCCAGGAACCTGAATGACTCCACTGCAGTCACAGTGCTGTTCATGATGGTGAGTGGGGGGAGTGCAGGGGGGTTTCTCCTGAAGTCCACGATCATCTCCACTGTTTTGAGCGTGTTAAGCTCCAGGTTGTTGTACCATTTGTATAACCACAGATTTACTACAAATACCATGGTTAAACTATGGTTAATTTAGCAAAACCGTGGTTAATTTGTGGTTACCATGGATTAACTATAGTAACCATGGTTTTTTGGTTTTATTTGTAGTAAAACCATGGTTAATTTTCGTAAGGGGGGCTTTAAATTGTTCTGCCGGGCCAGCTCATCTGGCATAATTCATGACTTTCTGCTTAATCAGGGGGCATCCACATTCTTCAACGTTGCCCTAACTGAGCAGGAGGAGGCACTGCTTCTAGGGGCCAAACTTGTGACAACACTCTGCAAAACCATCACACTGCCAAGACTTTCAGTCGTCTTCTGTGACAACTTCTTCACCAGTTTCGACTTGGTCCAGAACCTGCAAGAGAACCTGGGCATTAGGTGCATTGGCACTGTCCGACCAAACCGCATGGGTGGAGCAACCTTAAAGACGGACAAAGAGCTGATGAAGGAAGGACGTGGAGCTTTTGACTTCATGTCTGCTGAAGGGCTGCTCGCTGTGAAATGGTTCGATAATAAATGTGTGAGCTTTCTTAGCAGTACCAGTGGGATCACACCTCTTTCCTCTGTCAAACGGTGGAGCAAAGAGGCCAAAGCAAAGGTCGCTGTCGCGTGCCCTTCACTCATCCCTGCCTACAATCAGCATATGGGAGGCATTGATCTGTCTGACATGCTGGTACACATGTACAAGACCCCGGCGAAATCCAGGCGATGGTACCTTCCACTGTTTGGATACATCCTAGACCTCTGCATCTCAAATGCCTGGCTCGTCTACAAGCGGGACTGCAGCTTCCTGAAAGAAACACAGCTGCCTCTCAAAAAGTTCCGTCTGGCAGTCGCACACACTATGGCTCAAGTCAACAAGCCAGCATCCAAAGTTGGCCGACCTTCATCATCCTCTCCACCACAGATGTGGTCAAAGATAAAGTCCAATACCCCAAGACCCTCTCACCCACAACCAGATGTACAGTATGATAATTTCGGACATTTCCCACTTCACTCAAACAAGCGGGGGCGATGCAACCTCTGTCCAAAGGGAGTGTCGAGATGGAAGTGCCAGAAATGTCATGTATTCCTGTGCATGAATGCAAAGAAGGAATGCTTTGCAGCATACCATCACAAATGAATGACCAAAGGCAAAATAAGTGCTGTTGCACCCCTGTGCTGTTGCATGACAAAAATATTTGTTGTATTTATTTTATATCGTCTATGTAACTGTGTAATGGAACATTATCCATTGTATCAATAAGTCCACCAGTATTTGTTTCACTGACGATAGTTATTTATTCCGTGTTTTGAACAATGAGACCTGTGTTATGTTACACTGTATATAGTTAAATGAGTATCATAAATGTGTGTCAGCTAGGTGACTATTGGCTTTATCTAGCTACCATTCTTTAGTCGGGGTAGCCCTAATTCCTACAGTAATCATGAATCACATCTCAATTGCAATATCCCTCAAAATACTAAATATGTTTTTACCACATTGTTCAGCCCTTACTGCACAGTGGAGGCTTTCTTTTTCTCCCACTGACATTAAAATCAAATCAAATATAATCAAATCTTGTGTGAAGTTTTGCACCAGCACACACACACACACACGCATGCACGCGTGCACGCACACACACACACACACACACACACACACACACACACACACACACACACACACACACACACTCTCTCAATTGATGTGTTTGGAGCCATCAATAGCAGTCATCAGATTTTTTATTGGCCAAGAACTTGCACTTAATATGACTTGTTCTGAATGTTGTTCTTGTATTATAAACAGACATCTCAACCGTTTGGTAGAGGACTGTATCTAAAATACTGTTGGGTCTCATTTAAAAAAAATACTGATTGTTGTTATTGTTATCATAATTGAATAATAAATGCATAGAAATAATTTTTCCTTTGCTTTTTTCATAGTGCGTACCTTAAAGGGTTAAGAGATATATTATTCGAATTCTTGGTGAAAGAGATGTGTTTTTAATCTAGATTTAAACTGAGAGAGTGTGTCTGAACCCCGAACATTATCAGGAAGGCTATTCCAGAGTTTGGGAGCCAAATGTGAAAAAGCTCTACCTCCTTTAGTGGACTTTGCTATCCTAGGAACTACCAAAAGTCCAGCGTTTTGTGACCTTAGGGAGCGTGATGGATTGTAACCAGTGTTGGGAAGGTTACTTTGGAAATGTAATAGGTTACAGATTACAAGTTACCCTGTTTAAAATGTAATAGTAGTGTAACTTTTTCAATTACTTTATTAAAGTAATGTAACTAATTACTTTTGAGTACTTTTTGATTACTTTTCTAAATTTGTGAAAATTAAAGAATAATAAATAAAAGCATATACATCAACTTAAATACAGTTATCTAATAAGCATGTGATGTATTCTGTGTAATAAACTCCTGAAACATTGGTGTTTTTTGAAACTGCTGTCTCTGTATATGATGATAGTTTTCTTAAAATAAGTAAAATGCACATGAAGTGACACAGAGCAGTTCTAGAAATTATGTTTATGTGCTCGTGTACTCCTATATTGAGGCAGCAGAGGTTGAAAACACTGCGAGCTTCAGTAGGCCTATGTCTAGTAAATGAAACCATGTCTTTGCCATTAATTTACAGGAGGGGCGGACTGGGAAAAAAATTCAGACTGGAAAATTCAAACTCATACAAACAAATTCATGGACAAAACTATTTTTTGTATGGACCTGACATAAAAAAGGTTTAAATCTTTAATTTGGGGACATTAAAAATAATTAAAAGTTGTCTCCTGAACTGCACCTTCACTTCCATTTTTCTCTTCAGTCTCTTTATTTTGCCCTGTTATCCATCTCTCTCATGACTTTAATACTCAAGATTGAACAAAACTATACTTTACAATACAATACTCTACAATACTACAATATCTTTATAGAAAAATCCTAATACTGTACACGAGTCATGTTTTTCCCTTACAAAAATTGACCATGCTTTTATTAGCCTATATAAAAGTAAAATAACCTTGTTTTTTGTTTAGTTTTTTTGCAAATGGATTTGTATTTATTTTTAAATAAATACATTTGTAAAATAATTTTACATTTTTGGTTATCACAGTTAAACAATAGTAACCATTTTCTCTGGATTTATAATTAAATATTAAAATGTTAATTTTCGTAAGGGTTGTGTTATTGTCTGTCGTAGCTCCCCCTAAACCTATAAAAAAAATCGGAATGAAAAATGAAATTTTTTTTCAGCTAAATTACTACTGTAACATTACAACAGATAATAATGATGTCTTTTATATAGTATTTTGAGTGATGACTGATGATTGCTGCTGCTTGATTAAATAAATAAAAAAACAAAGACAAAAAAGCATTTTTACAGATGAAACTGACCTGAAACACTGAACAGTAGTTCTGCTTCTCTGCCCCAGCAGTCCTCTCTCTCTCTCTCTCTCTCTCTCTCTCTCTCTCTCTCTCTCTCTCTCTCTCATTGATTACTCGGAGTCTGATCCAAACCGTTTGGCGGAGGCGCGGAGAGCGCGCGAGTCATGACTAACACTTCATGACTTATTAGAGATTTAATTATCAAATGGCGGATTCGCAAATGATCGCTTTAGTACATTCGGCAGGCAATTATACAATAATGATATTAAATAGTGGGGCAAAACCGGCTGCCAGGCCACCGGGTATTGTCCCGGTTCTCCCGGTGTCCAGTCCGCGCCTGATTTCCACAGACACTATATTGCATTTTTGGGGCTTTATATTCACAGACACTAGTCCATGTCATGTTTTGATTCAAGTGTACTGACCTACTTTTGATTTAGTCATCCAAAATGTGGCATATTCCGTCCGCGTTAGGCATTTCGTTTTTATGACTGGATTCTACGAACCAGACTGTATTTCCGCATCCCGGAAATTATTAGGGCGTATGTCTCAGAATAGCCTAGTCAGTGCAGTTTGGGAAAGAAATTAGTTAAATCTGTATGTGGATGTGGGTATTCAAATGTAATCCCCTTTGTAATCGTAAAAAATTTCATAAGTAACTGTAATTTAATTACTCATTTTTTCTTAGTAACTGTAACTAATTACAGTTACAATAATTTTGTAATTAAATTACGTAACGCCGTTACATGTAACTAGTTACTCCCCAACACTGATTGTAACGTGGTAGAAGGCTAGTTAGGTACGCAGGAGCTAAACCATTTAGGGCCTTATAGGTAAGTAATGATCATTTGTAACTGATATGGAACTTTATAGGTAGCCAGTGCAGAGACTGTAAAATTGGGGTAATATGATCATATTTTCTTGACCTGGTAAGGACTCTAGCATATGTATTCACACTTGGTTGTCTGTGTTCGCTGCTCACAGGACGAGGTCACTTTAACGTTCCGGTTTCGTTACATGCTCTGGGACCAATGTATTAGTAGTAAAATAAGTTTTCGTGGCCAGAGAAATAATTTTACTTATTCAATAAACGATTAAAACTCTCCGCCCCGCAGATGAACAAATAATTTTATTGTACTATTAATGCTATAATGAAGATGAATGTAGTTAATAATAACCTGTTATGACTAATTATTGTGACGAGTCAGCTGCCTGCTCCCTGACCGAACTCCGCCCCTTACCTGGACCCTTCCTCTATGAACACTGCCCGACCCACACAAACCCCGCCGCACAACGAGGACACCAGATCCCCTGTTTATTTAGGACACTTTCCTCCTTTGGCCACCTTTATCCCTTGTTTTATTTGATTTTCTGTTAATAAAAGCCTCTCTGAGGCCTGACGCCACGCCCACTGTGTCTGTCTTGTGCTCCTCCCGTCACATTATGTACATCTCACTTTGAGCTTATTTGTTACAACATTATATACATGAATACACATCAGAATAAATGATTACAGTATTACTTTCATAAAATAAATGTTCTTTCCTTACTCACAAATTTAAATAGTGCATTCTCAGATGGGTGCATGCTGAGCGTGCCAAACCACTCGAGCAATACACATCAGAAGAACTGTATGGACGTTTTCGCTTTGGGAGAGATGACATTAAGAACATTGCAGATCTTGTCAGGCCAACACTCCAACACCAAACCCAAAGGAGTCATGCTTTATCCGTTGAGGAACAGTGCTTGATCGCTCTGCGCTTTTACGCATGTGGGACTTTCTACCAAGTAATTGGTGACAATATGGGAGTGAGAAAAGCAACCGTGAGTAATGTGGTGAAGGCTGTGTCAGTAGCACTGGCCAGTCTGATCAATCAATGTTATTCCTTTCCCAAGGATGACCAGACAGCTCAGACTAAGCACCAGTTTTTTCAAATGGGAAACATGCCTAGCACTACTGGTGCTATTGATTGTATTCACATGCATATCCAAGCACCTTGTGAAAGGGAGTGGGAGTATGTCAATCGAAAGGGGAGGCACAGCATCAACATCCAACTTGTGGGCAGTGTTGGGGAGTAACTAGTTACATGTAACGGCGTTACGTAATTTAATTACAAAATTATTGTAACTGTAATTAGTTACAGTTACTAAGAAAAAATGAGTAATTAAATTACAGTTACTTATGAAATCTTTAACGATTACAAAGGGGATTACATTTGAATATTTACACACATCCACATACAGATTTAACTGATTTCTTTCCCAAATTGCGCTGACTATTCTGAGACATACCGCCCTAATAATTTCCAGGATGCGGAAATACAGTCTGGTTTGTAGAATCCAGTCATAAAAACGAAATGCCTAACGCGGGCGGAATATGCCACATTTTGGATGACTAAATCAAAAGTAGGTCAGTACACTTGAATCAAAACATGACATGGACTAGTGTCTGTGAATATAAAGCCCCAAAAATGCAATATATGACTTGCACATTCTGTGTGTCTGTGGAAATCAGGCGCGAACTGGACACCGGGAGAACCGGGACAATTCCCGGTGTCCTGGCAGCCGATTTGGCCCGCTATTTTAATATTGTTATTGTATAATTGCCTGCCGAATGTACTAAAGCGATTATTTGCAAATCCGCCATTTGATAATTAAATCTCTAACAAGTCATGAATTGTTAGTCATGACTCGCGCGCTCTCCCCGCCTCCGCCAAACGGTTTGGATCAGACTCAGAGTAGCCTAATCAATGCGAGAGAGAGAGAGAGAGAGAGAGAGAGAGAAAGAGAGAGAGAGAGAGAGAGAGAGAGAGAGAGAGAGAGAGAGAGAGAGAGAGTGGACAGCTGGAGCAGAAGCAGAACTACTGTTCAGGGTTTCATCTGTAAAGATGCTTTTTTGTCTTTGTTTTTTTATTTAATTAATCAAGCAGCAGCACGTTGCTCATCAGTCATCACTCAAAATACTATATAAAGGACATCATTATTATCTGTTGTAATGTTACAGTAGTAATTTAGCTGAAAAACAGATCAGATTTTTTTTATAGGTTTAGGGGGAGCTATGACAGACAACAACACAACCCTTACGAAAATTAACGTTTTAATATATTACTATAAATCCAGAGAAAATGGTTACTATTGTTTAACTGTGATAACCAAAAATGTAAAATTATTTTACAAATGTATTTTTTTTTTAATAAATACAAATCCATTTGCAAAAAAAAAAAAAAAAAAAAAAACAAGGTTATTTTACTTTTATATAGGCTAATAAAAGCATGTTTAACTTTTGTAAGGGAAAAACATGACTCGTGTACAGTATTAGGATTTTTCTATAAAGATATTGTAGTATTATAGAGTATTGTATTGTAAAGTATAGTTTTGTTCAATCTTGAGTATTAAAGTCATGAGAGAGATGCATAACAGGGCAAAATAAAGAAACTGAAGAGAAAAATGGAAGTGAAGGTGCAGTTCAGGAGACAACTTTTAATTATTTTGCATGTCCCCAAATTAAAGATTTAAACCTTTTTTTATGTCAGGTCCACACAAAAAATAGTTTTGTCCATGAATTTGTTTGTATGAGTTTGAATTTTCCAGTCTGAATTTTTTTCCCAGTCCGCCCCTCCTGTAAATTAATGGCAAAGACATGGTTTCATTTACTACACATAGGCCTACTGAAGCTCGCAGTGTTTTCAACCTCTGCCATCTCAATATAGGAGTACACGAGCACATAAACATAATTTCTAGAACTGCTCTGTGTCACTTCATGTGCATTTTACTTATTTTGAGAAAACTATCATCATATACAAAGAGACAGCAGTTTAAAAAAACCCACCAATATTTCAAGAGTTTATTACACAGAATACGTCACATGCTTATTAGATAACTGTATTTAAGTTGATGTATATGCTTTTATTTATTATTCTTTAATTTTCACAAATTTAGAAAAGTAATCAAAAAGTACTCAAAAGTAATTAGTTACATTACTTTAATAAAGTAATTGAAAAAGTTACACTACTATTACATTTTAAACAAGGTAACTTGTAATCTGTAACCTATTACATTTCCAGAGTAACCTTCCCAACACTGCTTGTGGGCAACGCCAACATCATAAAAACCAACTGTGTGGTGAAATGGCCAGGGTCTGTTCATGATGCACGTATTCTAAGAGAGAGTGCACTATACAGAGAGCTTTAATCTCACCGACCAAATGGCATAGTATTAGGAGACATCAAGAGCGAGCAGCAGACATTCAAACAAACGTATTAACGTTACTACGGATAAAGTTTAAATAATTCGAAAGTGTATACTGTATAGTTTGTCGTGTTAAATGTAAAATAATTTAAAACAGCTATATGAGATTTTAAGAGTAAACGTTACGTTAGACCACCTCTGTGACTGCTTGTGAGCTAATTAACCAGCATTTACTTATTAAATTGAATTAGAAAACCTACAAAAATACAAAACACTTTCCTTTTTTATGACATCTAATGTTATATCAGTTAAAAACTATGAATAAAAGTAGATTTATAGCACTTACCTTTTTCTTTACCTTTTCCTTTCCATCTTCCTTCGGGCACGCGTAGTCGCGCACTTAACTCAGAAAGTGACGTGCGCTGCCAAGTGAAAAAAAATTGTCCCATGCTCTCTTTCAATAAATCTCTTTCATTAATAAACATCATCACCATTTGCCAAGTAAATTGTTCACTTGTTTTGTTCTTAAATTGATGGCAAATATTATATATATATATATATATATATATATATATATATAATAGAATAATCCATGCCATCTTTTAACATGCTTGATGATTCTTTAGTATTTTTCCCAAATAGGCTATTCAAATGGTATCTTAATAATACATGTAGTGCAATAATATCCCAGAAAGGCAGCAGTTTCAGCCCAGATCCGGTCCACATCTGGCCCACATGGATTTCACACGGGCCAGATGTGGGCCCATGGTTATGGGGTTAATCATTTTGCAAAGTAATCTGACAATAAATGTGGCACACCCAGATTTTCACATGCACACCTCTTTTGTGCATGAGTCTCTTTTCTGGCTACACTACTGCTTTACACATTAAAAAAATAACACAGGTTTATGTGATTTGTTTATTAGAGGAGACCGGCGTAGAGCATGTTTTGAAGATATGTCAGGCAATGTCTTTTCTTTGAAAAAGAAAGGTGGATCTTAAAGAAGAATTACAAGCAGTAGGCGGTTCAAATTCTGGAAAACAAATAAATGCAGTCATGAGATTTATTAAAAATAGTGGATTATATTGTAGCGTTCTCAGACAAGGACGAGGCGTTTTAATGAACAAGGGGTGTTTTTTTGGGCTGTTGTCGGCCACAACCCACGCCGTACACACCCCGACTTCCAAGAGAACCGCACTTGAACCAGCCCTCCTTTCTTTCCGTTTCCCTTACACACACACACACACACACACACAAGGGCAGAGCCTCTTTTTAGATCCAACTCGAACATCCAATAACAGTTCGCAACACAAAAATAAATAAAGTGCAACATTAACACTAAGCACATTGTTATCTACAACACAACAACATTTTGAACATGCTACAATATCATAGGAAATAGGTCCGAGTCCGTTCTCTTTCCCTTCCATCACAGTAGATGGCGGTATGCACCTTTCGAAGTTGGTTTGCAAAAAATCAAAAGAAGAAGAAGCGCGCGTCCTCCTCAGGCTGTCCGCGTGCGTGTGTTCCGCTGCGCTGAGCTCGAGCTGCACGTGTAGATGAGCGGCGAGCGCGAGCGCCAGTGTGATGTGCGCGCGTTTATTCTCGTTTTACAAAAGCTGCTTTAGTGCTGTAGAGATCGTTCAACATCTGCCGCATCGGGCCAGTCGAGCATTTTACACTAAATATCCGAATCTGTCATCAGATATATCAGATCACCCGGTAAGTTGATGTTTGTTAGCTGGAAGCGTGCTTGTGAAGGACGTGGAAACTAGACACAACACACTCAAGAATACCAAGTTATACAGAAAGCGAAGATATGATCATATTTGGCACGGAAACCTCTGTAGAGGTGTAATAAACGTATGTTCCTGTTGTTAGCACATCATGTAAACCACATGATCGAAAGCTTTCTGATGGTAATGGATCAGGTGTTTATGTTTTTAGAAGTGATGGCTGTAGTAAATAACTGGGGCTTTTTGAAGGAAACTGGTTGTGATTGACATTTTGCCAAAGATAGTGGAAATGATGAGCTGTAAATGTGTGGTCACTCATGGAAACTTTAGGGAATGGTTGTATTTGTTCAACCATTTGCTGTAAACCTCTGACTCTATGATATTTGGTGATTTATGATAGAGGTGGTGAGGACAGAGTTGTATTAATAGAGAAACACATAGATCATTAGAAGACTTGATAATGGTTTGAAGAGATTGATAATGGTTTTGTTTTCCCATGAGACTGAGTTTGGCCAAGTGAGATTGCACTTGTTAAATGATGACAAAATCAGCTTTTTAACAAAAAGAAAAATCAATACAAAACAATGTTCCCCCAACTTGTATTTAATGAGCTGTCATATAAAAGCACCCCTGTGTTTTGGTTTGTCCAGCGTGTGATTGGCAGTATGAAGTATATTCTGGTGACCGGCGGCGTGATCTCAGGCATTGGGAAAGGCATCATAGCCAGCAGCGTGGGAACCATCCTCAAGTCCTGCGGCCTGCACGTCACAGCCATCAAGATCGACCCCTACATCAACATCGACGCAGGGACCTTCTCTCCATATGAGCACGGTGACCTCACAGCCCTCGCCATGGATCACAAGCCAGTGACATGAAATCAAATAAACTGGTTACACGTTTTAAATGTACAAATCTGAAGTGGGCATCAAATAATTATAATTTGCCACAAAAGATGCAAGCATCACTATTATCATTTGAACAAAATAGGAAATTATCTGGTAAATACATAGTCAAGTCAAAAGATTTTAAATGTTTTTTTTAAAGGAGTCTCTTCTGCTCACAAGGCCTGCATTTATTTGATCCAGAATACAGTAAAAGCGGTCATATTGCAAAATATTTTTACTATTTAAAAAGACCGTTTTCTATGTGAATATCTAATCAAAGGTCATTTATTTATATGATATAAAGCTGTATTTTCAGCATCAATTATGCAGTCTTCAGTGTCACATGATCTTCAGAAATCAGTATAATATGCTGATTTGTTGCTCATAAAATGTTGTTGTTGAAAATGGTTATATAAATGTCTTTTATCGTCTCTTTTGATACATTTTAAAGTAAAGCAATAAATAGTATACTGACTCCAAGATTGTGAATGGTACAGTGTATAATGTAAAAAAGAAATATATATATATATATATATTGCAATATTACTACTTTTGCTGTATTCTGGATCAAATAAATGCAGGCTTGGTGAGCAGAAGAGCATTCTTCAAAAAACATTTAAAATCTTGCTGTTCGAACATGTAAATTTGAATCGTTTAAGAATAGATGTATTACACACACAAATGCAAAGACGCGCATCTGATTGCATTTATTTCAGTTGATTAAAAATGGTTGAAGTCTGGAGACCAGTATATTCTAGAGACTTTGGGGTGGACAACCGACCATGTAGAAAGCCCTGAGAAAACACAGCGACATGGAAGAAAAAAGAGAAAAGATCATGCACCTAGCAGTCGCCCAAAACACCCTTACAGCATCAGAACATGCTCAGAAGGGACCTCATCGCAACAAAACAACACTTTAGCATCACAACCACTCACCACTTGAGAAAGTGTTTAAATCTATCTTGAGATATGTAGTTTAGAAGCACATTTATCATGTATAGAGGTGATAGTCGTAGAGCTCTGTGGTCTTTATATGAATGTGATGTGTTTTGTGCAGGTGAGGTGTTTGTTCTGGATGATGGGGGAGAGGTGGATTTGGATCTGGGCAACTATGAGCGTTTTCTGGACATCAGGCTCACCAAAGACAACAACCTGACCACCGGGAAGATCTACCAGTCTGTCATCAACAAAGAGCGCAGGGGAGATTACCTGGGCAAAACTGTACAGGGTGAGAAACATCTTTAGAGCACCATTTAATTAGATTTGTAAGGTGTATCATTTCTAAACCTACGCAGACACAGGACAGGTGAAAACATTTTGAAAATGCTACCGTAAAATTACCCGATTACTCGTGTCTTTTAAATGGATAAGTCATGCTGTGTTGGAAAGAGAAGTTGGTGTCCGTGTCTCATTGTATGTTGGTTTGTTCCAGTGGTGCCACACATAACTGATGCGATTCAGGACTGGGTGATGCGTCAAGCTAAAGTTCCCGTGGACGACGATGGCGTTGAGCCCCAGGTCTGCGTCATCGAGGTGAGACGGGCGCGGGACCCTTCGTTTGATAGCATGCGTGTTTGAACGGGTTTCTGAGGTTTGGATGTGTTTGCAGCTGGGCGGTACGGTCGGAGATATAGAGAGCATGCCCTTCATCGAAGCCTTCAGACAGTTCCAGTTTAAAGTGAAGAGAGAGAATTTCTGCAATATTCACGTCAGTCTGGTACCACAGGTGAGGATTATATTCCCCGTCAGTGCATTATAGGGCATTATATCACACGTGTGGCATACTGTTTCACCTGTGATGTCCTCCAGCCCAGCGCTACAGGAGAGCAGAAGACCAAACCCACGCAGAACAGTGTGAGGGAGCTCAGAGGACTGGGACTGTCACCTGACCTGGTGAGTCCAGCACTGAGAAGTTCTGCGTGCAGTTTCAGTATATGATCAAGAATATGTTCAGAATGTGCTTTGAGGTGTTTTAGTAACTGTGTCAGCCCTATCGGAGAAATTGAGCTCCTAAATGGATGCTTCCAGCACATCTAAAGCTATCAAAGCAGCATTTTTGAAACATTAAAAGCATATTTCCGATCATATTCAAGTTTTTGTGTGTGTGCAAGGAATAGGAGGTCTGTGCAGTTAAAAGTGACAGATATTTAGCTTACTTAAATGCCGCTTGCCTTGTTATATATCTTTGTCTAAAACATGGATACTCGTGCAACACTTAAAAAAAGACTCATAAAAAACCACCATATTTGTTTTATAGAAATAATAGACTTTTAATAATAATACACAAGGCACAGCTTTTCAAGGCAAGTTTATAAGGTTTCAAATGGTAGACAAATATAAATATGATTCAAAATGAGGACCGAGAATAGTGGTACTTTGTGATTGTCAAACATTAGTGGATCATATTTTAATGTGATGAGCCACACCTGTGTTGGTTCCTGCGATCAGAGATCCGAGTCTTCCTTTGCTCTTTCTCTTGCAGATTATGTGTCGTTGCTCCACTCCGCTTGATAACTCGGTGAAAGAGAAGATATCCATGTTCTGTCATGTGGAACCTGAACAGGTTCGTCTCGATCACACAATGGTACACCTCGATAATCATAGAAAAAATGTTTGCTATAGCACACTATAGTTTCATGCTCATTTCATTTAAAGGTGTGTTTTATGAGTGACAAGCAGACAGCACACATGAAATGAGTTCCTGCCTGCGATGAAAAAAAATGGAGTATTAGTCAAATTTAAAATGAAAATTCAGATTTAAATGCAAACCCAGTGCATTTGAATTTTAGATATATTGAAAACAATATCGGCAGACCACTAATAAATACATGATACTGTTGTGTTCATAATTTTTTATGCAATTTACAAAATTATATTTGATTTATATGCCTAACTTTAGAAATTATGCAGATTGTTATAGACATTGCATTGAATAAACAATTTAACACCGTGCATCATTTTGGCTCATTGCATTGTTTTAATAAACTGGGTAAAATACAGTGGTTAAATTTAAACCTTTTTTTTCTACTGCTCTTTTTTTTTTGTTTAAAAAAGGTTATACAAATAGTCAGTAGTTATCAATGTTAAATGAACCGTTGGTCTTCTCTACAGGTGATCTGTGTACATGATGTGTCGTCCATCTACAGAGTGCCGCTGCTCTTAGAAAAGCAGGGTGTTGTGGGATACTTCTGTCGCAGGCTGAACCTGCCCATTGAAACTAGACCCAGGAAAATGCTGGCGAAGTGGAAAGAGATGTCAGACAGGCAAGTACACACAACTAGGGATGTACCGATGTATCAGCTACCGATATTTATCGGACGATTTTTCCCTAATTTACAACCATTGGCATATCAGCTATATAAGAGAAAGGGCCGATATAACAAACCAATGGTTTATTAATTAACTGTGTGAAGTCACTGAGCTTTATAATAACTGTTGCACAATCCTAGCGCTGCTGTCTGTACTTTAATGCTAATCAAATAACAAAAGATCACACAATATTCTCGACTAAATAACTTGTGTAACTTTCGTAAGTGTAGCTGACTTCATCTAAATGATGACCAAAACTTACTTAAAACTAAGATTTTATTAAGTTTGAGTCCTTTTTCACTCCACTGAACTGAACTGAACATTTAACTCTCTCGGTTTCATTATCATCAACACACAGCGAGTTACACGAAGCACTTATAACAACTAACAGTAAACACACATGTACAGATCTTCAAGGGGTGCTCAATAAACGTACAAACTTTAAATCTGAAGAGCTGTGTGCTTTCATTAGCCATATATCTCCATAGACTAGAAAACACGTCACAATAAGAGTCCCGCCTCAGTAAAGGAGATCTCTTACATATTTAAAAAAAAGATTAACATGTATACAGAAACCAATTAGAAGATTAATCATAATAGAGTCCGCTACAATAAAGAGGGATTAACATTGATTTCATTTATATAGTCATTCATATTCTGTACCTGAAAACTGTTGAACCTCTCTATAAAGCACTGTTTGTTTAATACGTATCTTTGTTCTGTTGTATTCATGAAGGCCTGGTGAATGTTAAATGGATCCAATCCATGTTTGTTAGAAAGTATTTGATGATGCAGCAATAAAACTGCTAGTATAATTGAATGCAGATGTTTTTAAACTTTGCTGATTTAAAACATGATCAAAATACTGATTATTTTGATGCCAAAATTAAGAGAGGAAGTGACAAATATCGGAATCGGACAAAATGTGTTCGTTATAATCGGTATCAGCCTCAAAGAATCATATCGGTGCATCTCTAATTAAAACATAAAAACGGTTTCAGGATCAGTGCGTACATTGATACTGTGCTCTCATAGATCATGTAGAGCAAGATGATCCAGGTCTTTTGGTATTTGTTTCATATTGTGTTTGAACTGTAGGTCAGACAGGCTGTTGGAGCAGTGCTCCATTGCTCTGGTGGGGAAATACACCAAGTTTTCAGACTCGTATGCCTCCGTGATCAAAGCCCTGGAGCACTCCGCTCTCGCCATCAGCCACAAACTAGAGGTTAAGGTGAGTGAAACCTTTAAAGGGTTAGTCCACCCCAAAATGAAAATTAGCCCATAAATGACTCGCCCTCAAGTCATCCTAGGTGTATATGACTTGCTTCTTTCAGACAGTCGGAGTTATATTAGAAATCGTCTTTGATCTTTCAAGCTGTTTCATGGCACTCAACTGAAATAAAAATCAACAAGGGGTGAACAAAGGCCTTCTGTAGCAAATGCATTCATTTTTGTAAGAAAAATATCCATATTTAAAGTGTAATAATCACTTTAATCTAGCTTGCGTTCACTGCAGAAGGCCTTTGTTCACCCCCTGGAGTCGTGTGAGATTCTAACGTTATTTTTTTTTAAATAGTGGTTTAAATGGTTTTTATTTCACTTCTTTTGGACTGATGCATGCAATACCCACTTAGTGCCATGAAACTAGAGCTGAAACAACGAATCGATTTAATCGATTAAAATCGATTATTAAAATAGTTGTCAACTAATTTAGTCATCGATTCGTTGCTAAATAACTTTTATTTGCCGTAAGCGGCTCATTTCGTGCATATTTCAAATCTGCGGTGACCAAAGTGTGGCAGTAATGAGCCACCGGAGGTTTTACTCAGCCAGTACAACAGGAGAAGTAGCGAATAGCCAATAGCTGGCCTTGTTTTATGTCACGTGCTTCCCGAGCA